>NW_028297193.1:275000-875000 GCF_055798465.1 Pogonomyrmex barbatus
ATAAAAAAAAAAAAAAATCGTTACGCATCACAAGCGGCCCAATTTCCACCGTACGTCTGCCAAGTATCGTCAATAAATCAAACATTGTTAATAATAAAAATGCTATGCGGTGTAAAAGTGACTAAAAGATCGACTCGTATAAGAGTCGCGTATCGCGCAGACTATATCTTTATTAAAAGCACCTTTTCGATTTGGGGGACCGCGCAAAATCTCCTCCATGTCTCTTCCCCTTTCGCTCATCTCTCATTACCATCGAATGCGTGCACGCACACCACATTGACGCGCATCGCGTATACGGAGCGATGGGGACCGGGGGGGGGAAGGGAGGGGGAGAGGGAGGCGAAGGGAAGGTACGAAGAGAGAATTTCGCAAATGGACGAATAATTAAAGGCGATTCGGATCATGTGAGTGGTACAGTTCACACAGTTACATCTCGAGCGCCTTCTCAATGGACGCCGTGGTGGATATGGTTGGCAGGTGAGCAGCGATGCACGCGCACACACGCATCGCCGCTCCGTGGCTCTCGTGGCATCGTACACGTCGCTGGGTAATGGGTTTCACGATTCTCCATTCCCGTGGTAAAGTTCCCATCGTCGACTACTTGGCGTATATCGTTCGCACTTCGGTCCTCACGAAGTGCGCAACTTTTCGCCGCGAGATTGTGTCAAAAGATACGCGACGCGCATATCGACGCAACATCGCAACCCAGAAGAGCAAATGGGTTTTGACGAGTGGTCCTATGGTCATTCGATGGAGACTCGATTGACAATTCGAATGTTGATTTCTTACAGGTTGATCTCTCTCTAATGAACGATCGAGGAAAACGAAAACACATGAAAATTCCCTCCTTCTATCGGTTGGAGAAAGTAAGTACTTTTGTGAAAAAAATTGATCATCAAATGCAGAAAGTGAAAATAATTTTTCAGCAAGACGCTTAGGCACGATGATAATATTGTAAAAATTGTTCATCTTCCAGCATTCAATTTAACGTTCCACAAAATTATTTTGATGACCCAATAAAATTATTTTCAGATTTATATCTGACGAAATATTTAGAGTTTACTTGAGCAAAACTATTCTTTCCATAGATAGTGAGTCGGTAAGTATACTTATTAGAGCCAGAATAAAAAATTATTTTATTTTATTGACCGCTTTTAATTAACAAATATTAAAGGGTATAATTAGATTTAAAATTATCTCAGGAACAAGAGAGAAGAAGAGATAGTCTTTTTTTTTACTTTATGAGTGCTTGCTTATGCGATGTGCACGTGTTAGAACGGATATAAAGGGAGAAAAACGTATCGGACGTCTTCAGAAACAGTTAAGAATCGCATATTAACTCAGACTAATAATAACTGTGAATTATTAATCGGGTAGTAATTTAATACACGTTTGTTAACGTCGGGCGTTGGTTAATGGTTTACTGTCTATGGCGGCACCGCATTAAATCATCCCGAAATAAATGGCACGCTTCGATTGATGATACTGAGAGATTTTTTTTTTTTTTTTTCCCTATAACATACTTGATCGCGAACTGTCTTGACAACGGCAAAAGAAAATGAGCGAGAAAGAAAGGAGAGGAGCTTCGTAAAGACGAGAAAGAGAAATACAGTTAAGAATTCGTCGCACGTGGAACTGCTATATCTAGCTGTTCTTGCTTTTATCTGATGCTCCATTTAAATAGGAATTCCTAATTACCATTGTACGCTCCCTTCCAGTCGCGTTTCCTATGAATCGGTATGTGCATCACAAAGTATGTCGCTTTAAATCGCCGGGTATCAAATTCGCGATTCGTGAATCGGTATCGACGTGACAAACATTATCGTCATTAATTTAATAATTTATGCAAATTACCATTCGCCTTTACTTTACATTGTTTTACACAACTTCCCAATTTTTAAATGCCTTCATGTGACAAGACCGGAGACTGACGCTACCGCGTACAATATGACGATTGCTTTCGCACGGTATGACGATTTCATGATTTATGAGAGTTATTACGATTCGAAGTGATTTATGGTACAACTCGCGATAGCACGCGGTTCTCCGCACGGAGATAAAAACAACGACATTCGTCATAACTCGTTACTGGGAAAATGAGATTAAGAGAATCACGCCGTCTTTGAAACGTAAACGCGCAGGTATCCATGTTTCTCTCTTCTCCTTGACAGATCTTCGACAAGGTATATCGCTAATTTCATTTCGCGATCGAAAAACAAAATATATCGTAAATTAAACTTGGAAAGATCAATATCGCATCGTCGGCAATTAATAGAAAGCTGCCTGGTGATGCTGACGTTTGTGTTTCGTTTCCGCTTAACTATGGTAATCGATTCGAGACATATCGGACGTGAATTTCGTCTCCGGGACGGGAATAATTTTTGACAGAATCCCATAAGATTTCACTCGTGCGTGACCGCGGTTGCCGTGATGCCAAGAGAAATCGAACTTGATCGTTAAGCGAGTCGCGAATCGCGAGCTCGGCCCATTAGCCGCGTTCGAGTCTCTTCTGGCCTCATCGAGCTTCCAAAAATAAACGCGATGAAGTTTATCATTAATAATGATCACTGTGGCGAATCAAATCATGTTTGTCGGAAATCAAACAATTTTCAGCATTTTCTTGCAAATTATACTATAGAAAGAAGAAACGTGACTCACCTCCGGTTTCCGAATATATTCCGATCTTTTAAAGACAACTATTTGTTTAATTTTTTAATTATAAAGAATATTTTGATTACATTGTTAACGATAAATTCGAGATAATATTCGAGATTCTTTGTAAATACGTAATTATAATCTAATACGCTAATACTATTTCGAATTAGATTAAATTATTCATATACATCCAATAAGAAAATTCGAATTCCGGTCCTGTTTATGGCTTGCACACATGAAAATGGGATTCCATCGTTAATTATATCAGCGTAGATGATACAGAATTGAAAAGTATTGTATAAAATGAAATTTGCATAACGTTAAGAAAGAACTAGCTTCCAAGAATTAGCTTCTGGAAAAGTTTTCTTTTCCAGATTTCTGATACGAGACAGCACTGGCTCCCGAAGGAACAAGAAAGCGATGGCGATCGGCAAGTGACAGCACTGTCGCGCGAAAATGGGAAAAATAAAAACAGGCAGAATGTAGATTCGCATTATATAACGTCCGCGAGATCCTGTTTGCCCGAACGTCGTGCCGGCAAGCGTGGCGGAATTACGTTACGGCGGAATTCCGCGGAGAGAATTTCCGCGTATACATCCGTGGACAGCCCGTCTATAAATCCCTATCTATCTCTCTTCTCTCCGTGCGGATCGGATCTACGCAGATCTACGATCGATCACCGTATCGGGCTTGGATCCTCACGGAGGAAAGGTGGTGCACCGTGTCGCCGGCAGCTCGGTAGAAAGCTCTGTTCGATGTCGATGTGCTAGCGCGAGATGCCGCGACTCGTTTATACCGCGTGCGTATATACGCGCCTGTATATGCACGTTTACATCTATATGTGCGTGTAACTTGATGCGTGAATGCGCGCGCGCGCGCGCGCGTGTGTGTGTGTGTGTGTGTGTGTGTGTGTGTGTGTGGATACCGGCTCGTCTTTACTAGCATAAGTTAAGCGCGCGGCTGTATTCTCTCGAGCTCCCCCCGTGCTGGTGGGACCTTGTTTCATGACCCACATAAAGCAAGGCCGTTAACACTACTCACGACTCGCGCACACGTACGAGGCCCCTGCGAGGTGCGCTCCGCGCTCTATGGAAGGCTCACGTGTGTATCTCCCTACCCAAGATAGCGCGCGGCACCCATCAGACCCCCCGTGCGAGATGGCCCCGAATTCGTACCACCTGGTAGGATCGCGGTTGTACTCGCGAGAGAGATAAGGGACTCGAGAATATGCCTCTCGTTCAGCTGGTGTGTCACTTTTAAACCGACGCGATTAAATCGAGAGCTATCTGACCCGGCTGTTCTTCATATTGACCCATATTAAAGGTCGTAGTAAGCTATAGGGAATTTTAATTCGCGATTGAATTTTTCTGTTTTCTGCGAGATAATAAATTAATAAAATTATTAAACAGCTTTCGTCTCGTTTTCCTACATCTAAAAGAGCGTGCTTGATTTTTGAGGCGTTGAGACACATGAAGAAATTATAGGAAAAAATGTATATAACGTCCTTTTATTTTTTTTTTTTTCGAATTCTTTAAAGATAAATATTTTTAAGACGATAATTTCTTCGAGAAAAATTCGAAGAATCATACGTTTAAAAATACGAATATTAAAGAATTTAAAGAAATATTGTTTCCTAACAAAAAATAACTTTCTATTTTTTTATAAAAAGAGCATTGGTCGTTAATGAATTAATACCATAGCAAAATGATATTATCAAATTAATTATTCATTCGAACCGTGAAACTTCTTGAATTTCTCCTTGCTCGTCGAGATTTGATTCGTGTCGTGATTCTTCACGTGACTTCATCAGGGAAGGTATCGGGGATCTCGCGAATAATTTTTGCGGAGGCAGATATTTACGGTCCAGCCGAGATGAAATGGTGATCCCATCGATGTGCAAAGGCGCTTCAAGATGAAAAAGCCACGGGGATCTTCTCTGCAACGGGGATCCCCCTCGCACCTGCTTTCCTCATCTTACGCTCACCACACGTGTACGCGATGCGTGTACACACATATGTATGTATGTATGTATACATCGTGCCGTGTCTCCGCGCTTAGTAGGTCACACCGATGCGTGCATGCGTGCGTGCGTACGCACGTGTGGCGTCAGCGAGAGGATATCGTGGCAGCGCGTACCAGCGCGAGGCGTTATCGTATCCACGGTAGAACCTGGCTGTGGGTCCGACGATCATCACCTTGATCTTGATCTTGACTCCGCGCAAGGCCTGCCTTGCGGGCAAACGCCGTCGAGATAATGCGGCCCGATTACATCCCTCGTTTTTCGAATTTTGTCGAACGAATTTTTACTAATACGCCAAATATACGGCGGCTACGATCGCGGAGCCGCGCCGGAGAAAAAAGTATTTCGTTATTTAATATAATTTTTATTCGTGTGCGTTTAATTCAAAGGCACGTTTTCTAAGCTATCTAAACTTCTAAGCTGTAATTGAAAAAATTGAAAATTTAAATATACAAAAGAAAGTTTAAAAGATTTGAAAAATTGTCTAAAATAGTAAAATCTTTTAAATTTTCCTTTAAAATTATAAAATTTCCTTAAGAAAATTTTGTAATTCTTAGAGAAATTTAAAATATTTACTATGATCTTTTAAAGAAATTTAAAAGATTTTACGATTCTGGGTAAACGATATTCATTAAATTGATAAATAATATTGTTACGACGAGCTGTAGAACTAGTTAGAAATAGTTATTTTACCGTCCGAAAAAAAGGACATTGATTTAATTTACATTATTTTTGATAATGATATATAGTGATATTAATAATAATTCTTACAATCGCGCGCAAGTCGGCTTACAATAATTAATATAATGACAAGCGTAATTACCTATTCTTTTTTCGTTTCTTTAATTACGCAAGTTACTTTCTTCAATTTCATTATTGTGTAAGAAATGTGTATTAAATCTTAGTGTCCTACATGCCATTGTATAAAATCCTATAAAATCCCATTAAATCCTAAATTATAGAGAAAAATGTAAATAATTGAGTAATAATTAATAAACAAATTATATATATATATGTGTGTGTGTCATTACGTGTGTCTCATCTCATTGATTTATCTACTTTACAAACACATCTTGAAAACGTTAATGACCTCATTTAGCCTTTGCCTTTCTTCATCATTTTTTAATAATTTACCCGCGTGTATATTGTAAATATAACTGACGCCATCTCTCGCGATCGAATCATACCAGAAAATTTATGTATATGAAGAAGAGCCAAGTAACACATAAAAGAAAGTTGTGTATCATCATTATTTTTCTGTGCGTACACGGACATTATTTATTTCTTCTCAATCATGGATTCTGTGGCGAATCTAAATCTACTTTCTTTTTAGCGAAAACCTAAAATAAGGCTGCATCTTACCATTGTTTCTCATTCTCATATCTATACCAATTATCTTATATTGGAAAATATTCTGAAACTGTATATTCTTTAATATACAAAGAGATCTTTATATCTCTCTACTTATCCGTAAATTTCTAGAATTATCAGATTTTGATAAAAATGTAAAAAAATAAAAAAAGTTCCATATACATACATATCTAAATTGTATAATCAGAAACGTGTGTTTCGATGAGTCTGATCATTTTTCACGAGCATATATATGCCCATATTACATTTTCGTTCAGAAAAAGAAATTACAGACATGATGCATTCGAATTTATTTTACTACGAAAAGTAACACGAGTAATGTATGTTATTGAAAAATAAATCAGGATTTTTGATGATAAGTTTCCGATCGTGCGACCTGGATTCCCACCTCTAAGACGACCTTAAAAATTGTGATTTGCGTTTTTTTTTTCTGTCGTCGGCGCACGCTATCCATAATTATCGGCCGGCTCGTTCTGGTCACGAAGTGTCTTAGATGCAATTTTGTACACTTGTAAAGTCTTGTAACACGAAAGATTGGCTCAAAAGCTCACGAGGTCAGGAGCGAAGAGGAGCGGGTTTTCAGAAAACTCTGGCCTTTCGAGTTTTCCTTTATTTTATTGGTATCATCTCTCTTTCGTACACAACGATCGTCACAATAGAAACTTCGGCCGTAATCTGGCACAAAATGCATCTCGGGCTTCGCATCGACCGCGAAATCCTTGACGGACATGCTCGATTCGGAATACTTGTCTAGGCGCTTCATCGAGCGACACGAACTATATTTTACGCGAGTAAGCGTGTGTTACCAATAATGTATACCATTACTAAAGATCGGCTTGGAATGTTCGATTTTTGTCATAATAACGTATAGACCAACGTTAAAATGCACATATTATTGTCGCGCGAAATATATCTACTTAAACCGTTTCTGTGATTGATCGATAAAAAAAAAAGAAAGGCAATGTTAGTCTCTGATTTAACAAATTACCCCGAATTCTTATAACAGAGCATGCATGAATAGTGGACTCAATGCATTGCGTTTTATATTTGAATAAACTTAATGTCGCATTAAAGCGATGGACATGACTAATTATCGAACGAGCAGATCAATTCTTGAACGTTCCGAATAGCGATGTCATATGGTACATTCGCATCTTAGAACAAGCTTTCGGTCATTCTTCGGACGCTTTTTGTTAGAATATTTGTGGATAACAGAACGCAACAAGAACTAAAATCATACTCTATACCTATTCATTTACGTTTTGTTGTCGTAATATTAATAATACGTTAATATTAATAATATTACGACATATCATTGATTCCCACTTCGCGAAAAGTCATATTTACAAACACGGTCATCAGGTCTTTCTTAATTATACCACCTTATGACATTTTCTATTTCACAATATCGAAATTTAACTTCATCAATTTATTAAACGATATTAACATTATAATTAACAAAACATGATGTACCATTGCACACCTTAAATAGTTTAATGTACGATCCCTTTGCGAGTAATTTTCAAAGACAGATTTCCATGTTGAAATATTGAAAGTCTAACATCAATAACGCGAAAAATTACATTAAATTATCAAGCTCATTACACTTGGACAAAGTTACTATTTATAAGTTTTTTCTAAGAGTTGATTTCATGCCAATTCTATTAATTGCATGCACTTTATTAATAAACCCATTTTATTAAACAGGATCCATTTTGACTATAACTGCAATATGCAATATGTATACCAGAGATAGGATAGCTAATTACATCGGTATTATACATAGTATGGATATATTTTGTTGACTTATAGTTGTAATGCCAGTACTGCCGGAACTAGATAATTTTGCACGATAAAAGAATAAGAAAATAAATTAAATAAAATAATATCTTTCTAAGTTCGTTATAAGAATAAAATAATATTCTTATCATCTGAAAAAATTATTAATAAAAATTATTATTAATGATTTCTCCTATCATAATCTGACTTTTTTCATTATGTCAAATTGGATAAAGCTGAATGTCTCTTTGATCGGTATTTGATGTATTATCAGTTTTGATTTTAATATGTTTTTCTACGAAGTTACGATGTTCAAACATAAGAAATTAACCAACTAGAGAGAGAGAGAGAGAGAGAGAGAGAGACCACATTCTTTTAAAATATTGCTTAAGTCTAATTCCGACACTGAGTGTTTTCTTAATTGAATGATGGTATTTCAACTTGCAATAAAGATTAAAATTTTTTTCAAATCTTAAATCATTTGAATAATATCTTGATAATATCTTAATTGTTCGATATTATTCAAATAGATTTTTTGACGTAACTTTGACAAAATTAATTGCATTTGTCATCGAATTAAATTATTTTCACATATGAACAACAATGAGTAATAAGAAAAATGACTCCATGATAAATTTTTGGAATAAAATCTTATTTCTACCCAAAAAAATAAAATAATTAGTATAATTTAATAAATCTATTAATCAGGCACATTTCAGCTTGCATATTAATTTTGTGTGATTTGGTATTTTTATAAGATATAGTTAGAAATATTTTTTATGGTATGTGAGAGCTCAACGACAGATTATTTATTAACTTCCTTTCAATTCGTAATATAGAATTGAAAAAAATATTTGGCTCGAAAGGGACATTTCAAACCATGACACCACGTTGTGCCAACAATTGTTTCCTTTGGTGAAGACTCGGTGAATCTACGATAATTTCATCGTTCTTTACGCTGTCAAATGACTTTGAGGTTTTAAAATTATTTAGGATGTTCATACAATTATTGCTCGCCATCTCAAAAGATTTGGAATTCCTTAGTGACGCGCTGGCCAACTTTCTAATAGTTTCCGATTTAGGATAATTAAAGTCCGCTCTTTCCTTTTCCCTTTCCTTGTTCTTGATTCTTTGATTATCGTTGACCATCGATAAGGAATCTTTCTTTGCTACTTTTTTCTCCTCCTGCTTGTCTATTTTAGAATCCTCGTATTTCGTTCTCTGATTCTCGCTGCCATCGGTTCTACACGTTACCAATTCCGATTTATCCTCTTTTTTATTCATAAACGGTTCTAATCGCAGATGCTCATTTTCTTCTTCTTCCTTCTTGTCGTCTTGACCTAGTAAAGACTTTGGTGGCGCTTCCACGTAGCCGCTCTCATCGCTGTCGGTTTCTTCGTCAAGAGAATCTAAAGTAAGAAACGAAGTCTCCTCATTTTGCAGAAACTCGTGACCTATTCTGCCAGGATACTTCTCGTTCGCTCGCCTCTCCCTCTTCTGGGGATCTTCGCTAATTCTATTTAGCATCTCCCCTCTCGGTCGATAATCTACTACATCGTCGAGATCCTCGACGTCTTCAAAGTCGAACATATTTGAAGCGGTGTCTTCCATTTCCTCTTCCTCTTCCTCCATCGATTCTTCCTCCTCGCTTCTCAAAGGAAACCTCTTCATGGGATCTACAGAATTGAAACGGGGACTGCCAGCGCAAGTCATGAAGTGCGGCGAGCCCTCCGAATTTCTTCGCGGCCCCATGCTGCTGACTCGATCCTCCGAGAAGATAACCCTTTTAATGGATCCTCGCTGATCGTTTTGATCTGAAAAACATATTTTAAAGGTAAGCAACTTGTTAAGAAGTGACATTATAGCTTCATGTGTCGTATGTCACGCACCAACTGGCACAACTTGCAGTGCAACTGCCCTTTCGACATAATTATGCAAATATCGAAACCCCCTGTCATTTACGTTCCTCTAAAAACTTTACAAAACTAGGGATATATGTATATACCAAGAGAATAAATTACTAAAAAAAATTAGATAAATATTCGAAAAGATTAAATAAATATAAAATAAAATGTGTGCTATCGCGAAAATGATATAACATGAGAAAAAATTAGGAATATGTCCATCAAATTTATCGACGACATTAAATATATAATAATTAGAACTTGTTTAACTTTATCGCAACGTTAAAATAGCATAGAAAAGGTAACGGGCTCTTAAAATAAATTGTATACGCAGCAATGTTTATCTATTTTAATTATATCATGAGACGAAATAACAAGTTTTATTATCTTGACGTCATTATGTAATGAGAGATAATTACTTCTGCGGGATCTCGCGATATAAAAAAATTTTAAAGACATTGTTTATATTATTAAAAGAAAAAAAGATACATTTTTTCGCTTCTTTCTTTTTTCGATTATATCAAGTTATGAAGTCTGGCACAATTATGATAATTGATCACAATTTTTAAAACAATACTCACTCTGCGCGAGATGCTCCTCCGGGCCGGTGGCTCTCTCCTCGCTAGTCGCCGTGCTGGCGGTTTCGCATCCGCTGGAGATGCTACCGTTTTCATCGGACTCGTGATTCAGAACATCCAGCAGTCTGGCTAATCTCCAGCTGTCTTGATATTCCCAGCTGCGTGCCACGTTCTCCAAGGAACGCAATTCCTCCAACAGCCTCTTCTGCTCCATCTCCTCAGCCACCGTGTCTTCCTCGATTGCCGATAGCTTGGGCGCGCTCTTCGACCTCTCCAAGGGTGGCCGATAGTTTTGGCCACCGGTACTCAGAAGAAGTTTCCTACGCGGCAACGACGGATTGTCGTACAACGCATTCGCCAGAGACAACCTGTAAACAATTCACATAGATTATATTAATTATGTAATGAATTCAAAATCGATTCTACTCTCGATAACAAATAGCAAAATTTAATATACGTGAGAAAGAAAGAGATGATTTTTATTATCTTAATGTAACGTAACGTAACGTAACGATCTGTTTGCATTCCTTTTCGCCGACTTTTACATCTGGTGAAGAAGTATAAAAGAAAAACATTTCAACTTATTAAATTTAATGCATATTTTTATTAATTCAGACTGTCAGTTTATTTGTTTCTTAATTTCTTCAGCAAAAGGATAAATTCTCGCATGACAAATGCGATAAAGAAAGTAACGAACTGTATATAGTCATATTAACGCGATTCCGGCAGGAATGTGCTAGAACATGTTTGACCCGTGACTTGGAAACACTGACCCGAATGCACATCGCTGAGCGGCGATCGCTTCCCGTCCCGAATCGTGACTCGATCGCGCGCAACATAACGATCTACAAACGTGATCTGAATCGTAACTTCCACAGTGGATGCACGAGCGTGCGTAATTGCGCGTGCCTCCTAGGAACGAAGATGGAGAATTTCTCTTTTCTCCCGATTAAACAGAAGGAGACAGGTACTTGTATCGGCATCGACGATATAGCAAACGAGGGGCGATAAAAATGCGAGGAATGCACGATAACGCGCCTCGCTGCCCGACATTGAAATAAGCCTAACGGAAACTGAAGAATTCCTACGTTTGAAAAATTGTGTCGTGCGATTAATCGTAGTCTGTTCAATTTTTTAATGAGCTGTCGAAGAACGAAACACAGATATGTATATAAAGATATGCAAACTTAGATGACTTCGAGTTAATTAATTAAAATTAATTAATTAATTAATTGGGCTAAAAAGATCCAAGAAAAGATTCTACGTTTTTTTTTTGTACAAGTAAACATGCAATGCAAATGTATTGTGTAACGTATGACCTATTAATTCTCCCTTAATGAAATTCTAATACCCGATAATAGCGAACAATGCCGCGCTAATCCTGCCGTAGCATCTGCTAATTCCCGCTAATTGCTTGTCAATCTTAGATAATGCCCGTTAATAAATTCCCACCAACAGTATCGCGATCCCGCAAATTCCGTGACTTCCGTTTGTATTCATTATCGCGAGAAAAAAACAATAAGATTTGCATTCCTAATTCACTTTAATTCACTCTAATTTTTTTAAGTTAGACAAGTCGCTACAACGACAAATGTGCCATTAAAATAATGACCATTTCCTCTCGGTTCACTTGGGTCTCTTAGGGCTCTTAGGCTCTACTTTTAACAGCGACGTGATACGTCGCTCTCACCTGGCGTTTTGCCTGGAGACCTTGTCCCGGCGGAATTCCATGAGCGCCTGCTGCAGCCTGGCATTCAGAATCGAGGCGAGTCTCTTCGCGGTGGACTCTTTGCTGCACAAGGCTGCGTGACACCTCAATTCGGGCCTCAATCTACGGCCCTCGTGTCGGTACACCCAAACAAAGAGCCGCGGATGAGAAGCCGGGGCCGTGCAGTAAGTCACACGGTGAGCCCAGTACTCAGTGAGACCGTGGTCTTTGGTGGTCGCGGTCAGACCGCCGTTGGTCACCGTCAACCTCATCGAGACGTCCGGTCTGCTGCTGGTTACGTAGTTTCGCCACAGGGTAGATACGGGCTTCTCGACGCAGCCTTCACCTGCGAAACAAGCGTGAAGAGTCCGAAGTTTAAAATATTAATTTTAGAAATTGTCACGCTAAAGTTTACGTTTACGTTGCCTCTCATAGATAGAAACTGTAATTTGTCAAACGACTTTTCACGCTGTGCTATTCGAGTCGGTGCCGTCAAAAGTAAAGACATGCCAGTCTCCACGTACTCGGGGTACTTTCTACGGGGTTCATTATAAACACTGACGCATATAATCGAGACGTTCAGAAATGCCGCTTCTCGCACGGCACGGATGAAAGGTATGCCGGCACGATGGAGCAAAGTATGTCACTTTAGGACAGATCTTGCGTGCGCGCGCATACCTACGTATACGCTATTACGACATCCTAACTGCGTTCGAGCGTGCGAGAGACGTCGGCGGCACGCTCGTACGTGCGGACCCCAAGAGACAACTCCGTTCCATGTACTCCGCGAAAGGCATATCCTGACTTTCGATACAGTTCGATTCGCCGCTATGCGCCACCTTGGATCGTGTTACCAATTTAGAGATACAGGAAACGCAAGTACAGTTACTTAGAGCTCGAAAGCGAGCCGCGCTGAGCCGAGCCAGCGGGCGTAATAGAGGAGGGACAAAGTGAGAGAGAGAGAGAGAGAGAGAGAGAGAGAGAGAGAGAAGGAGTGAAGAAAAGTGCAGGTTGAGCAAGAAAAAAGAAAAACGAGGGAAGGAAGGGGAGGGGAGGGGAGAGAGGACGACTTGGGACAGGTAGTCTCTCGCGACCCGCTGTTCACGAAAAAAGGTGATTCTTCGCTCAAATTTGAAAGTGATCCGTCGCAAAAAGCGGATAGCACGTGTATGTCTGTTTATCGATGCAAATGTAAGCGATACCGTGGCACGCACTTAACTAATCAATGATATAGCAACAAATTAAATTCCGACACAAGCATATAAATATTGTTTTTAAGCAACATTTTTCTTCTGGGAGATTCCATGATCTTTCGTGATGATCTTTAAAGACGTCACGCGAGTTTTTTACAATTATAAATAAAGCTGCATTGATCCTACAGGCCATGTAAATAATTTATAATTAGTTGCAAACGTCACGGATTTTATCTTCGACTGCTGTATCAATTGAGATCGACTATTGTAGAATAATCGCCGGCAAAGCGATTGGCTTTCTAGGTCGTCAAAAAAAGCTTTATGCATCTTAAGCGATGTTTTAAATTAGTCATTATGCAAATAATAAATTATATGTATAATCCTTTAACGTCATCAACTAATTTTATATACAGAATAGCTTGATAATAATGACAATATTTCTAAAAAGACGTAAACAGAATACTAAATAAACTAGAATATTAAAATTAACTTCAACATCAGGAATTTGATCGTGCAGATCATATCTATTTTAAATTTTTAAAGAAATAGAGCCGTTGGAAGTTTTTTTTTCGCACTTTTTACATCAAAAATTTTTCTTCTAGTGGAGAATTAATCGGGATCATTAATTTATTTAAAAAAAAAAAAAAAAAAAAAAAAAAAAAAAAAAAAAAAAAAAAAAAAAAAAAAAAGAGGAAATTGATACAAATCTAAAAAATTAAATGTCAAAATCACATTTTTTTACCATTGTTTTCGATCTCGATTAAGAGGGCAAGTGATTATGATTATAAAAGAATGAAAAATGTAGGACGTCTCTTATAAGAGCTTACGATTATTATTACGACTATTATTAGGTAATGAATACCTAAGAAACAATAATAAAACATTATTTAAGACATATTACGAACTCTTAATATCTCCATGATCATTATATGCATATAATCAAACAATTGCGAAATGTATGCAAGTGATAACTATAATTGACTATAATTGCAAGAGAAAGCACATCTAATAAATCAAAGGCGGCTAAGAAATGTCATTACGCTACAAACACTCTTAATATCTCTATAATCATAGTATATTTACAATCTGGCAAATATAAAATAATTCAAGCTATTATTACAGCGAGTACTCTATAGACGGGATGTTTAAATAGACGGGTGAGTTGTGTCAACGCATACACGCGAGACTGATATAGTGCAGATAAAGGAATGACGTGGAATTAAACACGTGCGTGTTTATTGAATCCCACGTGCTTCAGGATAACCAGAGATGATAACTTCGTAATCGGAAGCAGATGACTAAGGAACACGTTGATTTTAATAATAATTAAGCGATTATTCAGTTTAAACGAGCTAGTTCGAGGCTCGACGGAGATTGAATGTCTATCTCAGAATCGGACATGATCTCTCAGAATCCAACAAGTACGTTTGTATTTTAAGGAGATCCATTTTCGTTTGTTGATTCTTCGCACGATTCCGCAAATCGCTCGTGATATTCACGCGAATCTTCGAAATGGTTTACGTTGAGAGAATAATCGCGAATCTCGTTTCCATGCGAGACATATAAATAAACGTATCGAGGCATTGAATTGGCTTCTCACATTTAAGTCTCGTCGCGCGCAATTCTATCTATCAAATCGAATATTTCAAGACATGGAAAAAATTCCATGTCTTTTATTTTCGAGAGAAAGCACGCTGGCACGCATACCTCCGACAGAACAGAGATTCGCGCCGTAATCGAACTGTGACCGGTAGACTCTGGGAAAAAGGCCATCGAAATCGCATGCAAATAAACCGCGGACAACAATGGTTCCGGCATCCACTGTCTGCGTAATTTGCGTATAGGAAGCCTTATATACATTCGCTGGAACAACATTTTATTCCAAGCGTGTCCGGAGAAAGCGCGCGGGGAGATTCGATAAAAACGATCCTTTACCGCAGGTGAAACGGCATCCATTGGCGTGCCCCGCCAGTTCTTTTCCGTTACAACAATTTTTTAAACGAAAGACTCCGCGAGAGTGGAGTACCGAGTCTCAACGGTAAAACGGGATGGGAAAATCTTGTTCCTTGCTTAATTATAAAAAATTTTAAATTCCGCATCACATTTAAAATTTGTATGACAAATGATTATAAAATACCAATATACAACAACAAAACTTATAATAATTTAAGTTTTTCGTTTTTCTTATGATAAAGCAAAATTTTTAGATATAAATGTCGCAATTAATTTAACGAGAAATAAAATTAAACAGTTACAAACGATCATTTAAAAATTTCATTTAAAAATTTTTAATGAAAAACCATGAGTCTGTTCACTGATTGTGTCTCATATTCCCGAAAGACAATATCGGACTAACAAGTTGAATTAAAGAGAAGCAGCGAAAATCGATTTCGAAGCATGGAAAATTCGCAGTCCGTGATGATCCATCGAGTTACGCGAATATTGCGATCGAATTATTGTGAACGGAAAAATAGACGGTCTGGAACGATGCGGAACGGGATGCAACATCAAGAGGACTGGGTCGTGTGGGCCATCAGACTGTGACACTCCTCTCTCTCTCTCTCTCTCTCTCTCTCTCTCTCTCTCTCTCTCTCTCTCTCTCTCTCTCTCTCTCTCTTTCTCTCTCTCTCTCTCGCTCTCTCTTTCTCCTTGAGTTAGCATTCGATACTATTTAATTAAAAATAATCCTGCGAGACCACTCATTGATTTTTCCTTCGTTAACTGGCGCTATCGCGCGCATTGCGCTCACTCGTTTTTTGCTCGAATTTTGAGAAAACGCGCGTTATATCGCGGAACACCGCGAAACTTTCCACGAGAAAATACCACTGGCATCGCATGACGAGAACGAATGTCGCGTACATTGTGCACGGTCAGAGGATGAATAATGTTATATGGATGTGGAGTAAACAATGCAGCAACGGGGTCGCTTTTTAAGCGAGGAGAGTCATTGTCGAGTGGATCCGACACTCTCGGATAAGAGCATTCGTATGTCACCCACTTGGCATAATTGCTGCAGCCACGTTTAAGCATTAATCATAATTTACTTACACTTAATTATAAATCATCTCGGAGAACGACATAATGCGTGTTACTAGTACATCAAGAGTATAAGTGAGGAAACAATTGTGTGTTTCAATAGATAAAAAGATTATTTATATTTTATTCTACGTTACATAAAAAAAGAAAATTCTTTAGATATTTTCGATATTTTTATCGGATTATAAATAAAGACAAATAGATGCATGTCAGTGCTAAAAATATCAGTTAAAATTATCACACTTTCAAATATTTTATTCACTTGAAACAAACTATAAAAAAGGGAAAAAAGTTTCCCCCAAAAAGAAATATAATCTTATTTACATTAAATTATTGCTATTTTAACAACGATAATAAAAAAATAATAGTCCTGTACGCTAATGTATATTCGTCAAACGGATCTCAATCATTTAATCGAACAGAACAAGTTCGATGGAATACAATTTATAAGATTATAAAATGCGTATAAAAATAATTAATTAATAATGTTTATAGTGACTTAGTGTCAATATGGGAATAATTTAAACAGGATTATTCATTGATATGCTACTCTTCTCCAGAAACTTAATCTTATAATACACACAATATGTGTACGTAAAAAATTGATCAACGAGTGATGTTTTAAAAGCATAATGATTTAATGATATGGCGAAATTCTTCAAATTTATAACGGCATCGTACGTGATCACACATTGCGTTCTCCTCTCATCGTCGTCGATATTTATCGCACTTTTTATGAACAGTTCCTATGTTGATTATATTTTTCATAAAATTGCTCCAAACATGATATCAAACAATTCAGATACATATTAATCTGTTTCTGCGCATTATTTTTTCTCGCAAATTAAAACTTTAGCTTCATAAATATTGCAATAATTTTTAATTATATGAAAACATTAAATGCACACAGAGTATACTTTTTTATGCAGATTATATTAATAGCGTCTATCAAATATCAAAGGTAAAAAGAAAATTGCTATTATCAATTGAAATTTCTCAGTATTTACGCGTGTTCTTTCTAACAACATATATTTTGCATTAATTATTTTGTGACTAATAACGAGTTATTATTATTTTTTTTTTATCAATTTCAAGTCGATCAAACATTACCTCTTGCACGGAAAAAAAAAAAGAACAATTTTGTTGAAATATCTAAAAATTAGAGCAAATATAAATTTGAAAATAACTAACGACGAGATATGTGAAATTCTTGAAGGAGCTAAATTATATTAGCCAGAACTCTCGAGAAAATGTTCTAGATTTTCGAAAAAAAGAAAACTTAATTTTCTCGTGTGTATGTACTCGCATTCACATGATTTCCGAAAATGGGTTGCTAATTTCACAGAAGTGAACAAGTGGGTAATTAATGAAAAGCGAAACATGTCTTAAAGTTTCTAGTGCCTAATACAACCGTGAGTGAAAAATTTAAACGGCAGTTTCGCGCTTTCCTGGTATAATTCGCAGCTTATCAGACACGCACGGTTGCGTAACTTATCAACGATGGAATATTCTGCAACGCGTTTCTTTATCATTTTCCAGCATCACGATTGAATCTAAACGTGACTGAATAAATAAAGTTAATCTAAATAAAGTTAAGCGTGCCGTTTCCAATGTCACGCAAATCAAACGATCGCAGAAAAAAAAAAAGAAACAAGAATATTTGCGTCTCGTGTTCGTAAAATTAATTTCGCATAATTATAAAGATGTCTTCGCAGAAATACAACGATTTTCTTTAGAGAGTTAAGTTTCTGCAATGAAGACTGAAGATTAATGATTTTCATGTCAATATTTTGCTCCATCCAAGTATTTCCTAATCATAAATATTTTCTTTCATCTATCATAATCAAGAAAATTTATAGTTTTATAATGAAATATGTTTGTCATGTTTCTTAAACTTATGTAAGTTGGCCATTATTAATTACAATTTTTAATCAGATGATAATTAGAGAAAAAAATTATATTCTGTTTATTTTCTAGATTTCTCATTAGTTAAAAATAATCGGAACATCGGATTTAAAGAAATGAATAGGAAAAACAGAAAAATATTTCAGAATTGTTGCTTTATGATTAAATCTTGCACAAATTCTCAAAAAAGATTCAATGACTGTAACGTCTGTAGTATATTATATTATAAACGTATATACAAAATACGTCATAAAAAGTTCAGACTATACTAGTATATTTGAATGAACAGTACCTTGTACAAAGGAAGGATAATCATTCCTTGCGGCACTGTTTTCTTTTCTTTCACGAGTTGCACCTTTTCTCTATACACTACTAACAGAACTAAAAATGCGCGAACGACAAAAGAGACTTCGAGACAGCATTCATCTGGAAGACAACGCGAAGGTCGACGAGAACAAGTTCGAGGCAAAACTGGAAACGGCCACACGAATTCGATAAAGATCCGGTAGCGACGTATACTTTCTTTTAATTTTTTTATTTCTTAAATCAGACAGAGTTACGCCGATAACTCTCAAAAGCTAAATCATAAGAACTGAATTTATTTGCACACTCGTGTGTTGGCATAGAAACGACATTTCGAAATAATAAAAAATTGGATGTTCGTTACGAGACTATCGTGTCCTTCATGATATCGGATTTTACATTTAAATCAATTTAATTTCTAAAATCAAATGTTCAATATCTCGATAAGAAATACAATTAGATAAAGTATCAGATTTAAATGATATTATTTTAAAAACGCTATATTGTAATAATAGTAATACAAGCATTATAACAAGTTATAAAAAGTTATGTATTTAAAGAAAATTAGCGATAGAAATATATTTTTTTTATCAGATGCAAAAAATTTGTACAGTTTATATTATTAATATAAATAACAACAAATTACCATGTGTCTTATCATTACATCAATATTCGCTTGTCGCGAGTCAACATTACAACGTTAATCAGTGCACTCTGATAACGCCACGGTCGCTTTATAATAACAGGAGAAACAATTTTTAAAGAATAATGAAATTAATCTTGGACGATATGTGTTATTAAGAGGAAATACAGAGGATTACACACATATACGCGTACATACGTCACATCGATGTGGCTAAGTTATTCTCGAGTTGAAACTTCGCATTTTGCTTTTAGACCCCTCATGTATGTATCAGTTCGCATTGATCAAAAATACAAACACGTCGGTTAAACCTGTCGTGATAAAGAGTCGAGGCTATTTATAATCTGTGCTCACGCCACTATTTGGCGTTAAATAAAATTGCTGTCTTCATACTTGCCACGTATCTCTTCTATTTTAAGAAAAGATACGAGCGATAATTAACCATTTAAAATAAAAATATAGTTCTGAAGAAAAAAAAAATGTTAAAGAAAATGTTGTAAAAACTATCAAGAACTTTCCGAAAATTTTTAAATATCTTCTCGTTGTGTTACTTCCTTTATTAAACGTTTATACCAATAATGTCTATATATATATATTTTAAAAAAAATGAATATCCGGTTTGTATTCATTAAGATTTTTAACCAGTCATCTCGCTTCTCGATTGCTATAGCCGGCCGATTCCGGTTGCGGCTTAAATATCCAATCGCCGATATAGGTCGCAAGTGTAATCTGCGCACGCAACGTATACGTCTCGGATAGCAATATCCCGCATACCGGATACCCCGGGGGACAGTCACGAATTAATTAATCGCCAAATAGGCGTTAGCGCGAACCGTAATAATGGCGCTCTGCCGGCGACGATTAAGGCCGACCCAGTACACAGCGAAGATATGCAGAGAAAGTCCGGCAGGTCCCATGCCGTGTACGCCTATGTCCGGTCATTGCACCACATAATTCCTTCTACTTTTTTACCTCGCGCTACGACGACCGCTACGAATGTCAGAATGGAATTTCATCGGGACGCTTCCCGCTTGCTATCGCGCTATCGTGTTACGCGTGTTCGTGTTTCGGACATTTGATTTCTCCCCCGTTCTCCCCCGTTCTCCGTTCTCGAAGCGAGTCGAAAGACTCGGAAGGTCTCGTTTTGCGTGAAACGGAATAAAACGGTAAGTAAGGCACGTGTCAAGGGAAGTCACGTGCCGCCATGCGTTGACATAAGAGTCGCGTTTCCAGAAATCGCACTTTTTTATCGATGCAAATTTTTCAGCGAAATCATTCGCAATCAGCAAGAAGCTGGAAGGACGGATTTATGCGATCGTGTCCTCTCAAGTTTCGAAATGAATAATCAAACAGCTCGAATAACCAACAGCCTAAATTTCTATTGAATCGCATTTCTTCTTAAAGAGACCGTAAACAAAATTATAAATAAAGCATTTCTCTGCTGAATCAAGATTTTCTAAGATTTTCAAATAACAAAAAAGAAACAAATAACAAAATTGTACCTACCTCTCAATCAATTTCAAGCGACAGAAATATTTCTTTTATCTTTTAGATAAGATTTTTTTTAGTTATTATTAAAAGAAATTTAACTAGCATTTAATTAGCATTTAACTGGCTTTCATGCTCGTCATTTATAATTTCAGTTCAAATTAATAAAAAAATTCGCAATTGACTTCAAAGTTCAATTTATGCTTTGAAAAAAATGTCTGGCTAAAAGGAGACCTCGCGAGAAGCTGATTTAACACTGAAATGACAGGAAGAGTGAGATTCACGAATAATGAATTCCAATACAGAATTAATAGTGATTTTTCTTGCTTGTTGATGCATTAGACGTAAGAAGCATTGCGCGCTTCCGGTTGATCATTTACGCGTCAAGGTTACACGGCTGAGAGTGTGACGCGCCTGTATCTAACGTTCTTAATTGCTGCTTATCTAGACCTTATGAGGTCTAATCATCAATGATACATCGATGATATATCAGGATAAATACTGACTCAATTTTTTTCATTGACGATCTTATCGAAACGACGGCGAAACGTTGGCGAGTCTGTCGAGTTAGTTACTGATAAAATATCGATATCTTACCTTCGTGAATAATACGACTCGCAATTTGCATAGATATTCACGAACAAGTAAACTTTAGAATAAATTCGACGATCTGACTCTCGGAGCGATTATTTCAATGATAGACCCGGAAAATTTATAACTCAATCAATTATTGTGCAACCTTGTTACGATAAATGAAGAAAGGATTTGTTCATGGACATATTATTTATCATAAAATAAATAATATATAAATAATATATTTATCATAAAATAAAAAAATCAACTCAGTTTAACATATGTAATTGCTTGAGGAATCATGTTTACATATATACACGTTTGTAGTTTGATTGATTAATGTGCAATAATTGCCTTTAGCAATAATGCAACATGCACGCGAATTGATTATTTTAAATGTATATACTTATCCTCTCTATCAATTTAATAATTAATTCGAGCGTATATATCTAAACTCGTTTCTAATATATACACAACAAAGATTAATGCTTTGAATTGCAATTTTCATAATTTTGCATATCAAACTATAAGATTTTTTTATAAAAAAAAATTTTTTTTTTAATTAATATGCTGTCTAAATATAACAATTTTTCTAGAAAAACTTATGTGATTTCGTTGTAAAGCCACTAATTCAATATTTAAAAATAGTAATAAAAAATATTAATTTTAATTTAAAAGATCAATTTCGAAAATATCGGAATATAAATTTTCGGAATACACCCAATAAAAGATTAACATATTTTTTTCTTCTCTTTTTTACCTGTAAAATTATTATCTTTATAGCATATATTTTGATAGATTCAAATTATTACTCGAATTCCACTTATTCTTGGCCCATCCAGTCAAGCTGATTTTAATTTAAAAAATCAATTTTGAAAATATAAGATAATGTAAACTTTAAAATACATTCAGTAAAAAAATAACATATATTTCTCTTTTTTTTATTTGTGAAATTATCACATTTATAATACGATACTTTGGCAGTATTATTATTCGAATTCCACTCACCCTTGGCCCATCCGGTTAGAACGTTTCCGAGATATGCGACCTTGTAAGAGGGATCGTACTCGGTTATCGATGCGTTGCCTCGGTGCCTCCTCCAGAGCCGGCCCAATCCTCTCTTCAGGGATCTCAACGTCCTCTGGCCAAACTCCTTGCTCGCGCCAGATGGTTGCACCGTGCCGTCATTCTCGTCGATGGGATCCGCGACGACATCACCCATCGTCTTCATATTCGCGCTGGTCCTACTCGCGGGGAACTTCTTGTTGATTTTTCACACTCGTTCGAATTCACGTAGAAAAATCCGCACCTCTTGCTCGAGGTCACTGCGCTACATCGTGCCGTCACTTCGTTACATTTAGCGTTTTCGTTTGGAGGAACGAGGTAGAAATCGTTAATCGGAGATCGACTTCTTCCTACTACGGTCGAATAAAGGAGAGCCGTGTCCCGAGATCGCGGTCGGCGTTGGCGATCGAGGGAGATTGCGAAACTCGAATAAATCGTCGGCGCTAAGCGGCCGCTACGTAAGCGACTGTCGATCGCTCAGGAGCTGTCATTCGCCGCCTCCAAGGCCGTTTCTCTTCTCGATCGTTATTTGCACGCGCGCGGAAAGATCGCGGCTTCGTTCTCTCGTGCGACCCCACGTGTCATCTCCTTTTCTTCCGCCACTGCGCGTTCCTCCTGCCCGCCGGCCAGGTTCACGATACGTCTCTGAAACAAAATGATCGTTGACGTCGATTTTCAAGCAGCCAACCGACTTTTTATTAAAAAAAAAAAAAAAAAGGAAAAAAAAAGAAAAGAAAAAAAAAGAAAAACGAAAATGCTTCGATTTACATCGATAAAACGCGACGATAATATTTTTTTGGATACAGCGGATTCGATCGAAACACGCAAAATAAATTATAAAAAGAATACAAGTTTATTAGACCGGCTCCAATTCGCACTGATTCAAAGACGAAGGATTTTTTTTTAATACAATATCGGATGTTGATAAGAAGTTCGATTTTCGAGAAAGTTTTTGAGTGATTATTATTCAAACAGATATTAGAAACTTTCTCTGATGCGTTTCTCTCAACGTTTCCCAACGATTAGAAAAGAAAAACAAAGAGACAGAAAGATAAACGTTAACGTGTAACGTAAATACATTAGTATATGTCGATGCAAAAATAATTAAAATAATCAAAACTTAATTACTCTTTTGTAAATAAACCAACGTATTAGAAATTGATGTTAAAATCATCGTAGTTTATGACCTTTCACGATTTTCTTTTAGCATTTCTAGAATCTGAAGGAAACAGCAAGAAAGCTGCGATCAAAGTAGAAAGTAATAGAAATACACAGATGAGAGAAAGTAAAGAATTGATAACAAATACACCATCTCAAATATCAAATCGCACGGAGACTTTCATCGTCCTCGTAAAAATAAGATATTACAGATGCTGGATAGCTTGTCTCCCTTCCATAGAACTCCGGGAAGAACTTGAAATTATTAGCTAATTATCAATAAGATGTTGCTTTGATCGATATTAAATCAGTTTTTTCCTCCGACCTGCCTCGTGCAACGTTCAAGCACGTCATCAACGACATCAACAAGAACGAGACCCGGTCTTTCGATATTATCTTGGATACTGCGTCGACATGAAAAATTAATTTTTGCAAAACTTAACGAGCTCGTGTATATAACGTGCATCGATAAGAATTTAAATGAGAATGAGAGATTGGACGAACTCCGAATGCGGTTTGGTGGATTTTTAGTACAAGGCTGTTGTTGTACAATACGCTCGTTTTAAGACTGCGCTGTACGAGTGAGCGTAAGTATGCGTTCGCCCAGTCAATTTATCTCACCGGAAATTACGATTTTCACCGGAAATCTTGTGGTCGGACTGGTACGAGATTTCTCAATCTTCCATTCAAAATCCATGTTTAATGGATCCTCGTGCGCGTTGCAGTGAATACTCATGTTCAATTACCATTAGTTACATTCAAAATTAAAATATATTCTCGTATGCATAATAATAATTATATACGGAAAATAATATTCCACTGAATTCTCGTAAATTAAATATTAATTTGATTATTAGAATTAATATTAAAAAGATCTCTATTATAAATTTCAGAGTTTATTGCAGAGAATCATTTCGCGCACTGCTGGAGCGTAGCGCGGTTAGTTGTCTCAACAGTTGCGAAAGAATCCGGGAAAAACATTTCCGGATTCGCATGAAACATTTTTCGTTTCTTGTGATGCGTTTCTCTAGTCCTAAAACTTAGTCCATCATTACTCACTAAATATCTTGTATTATCGCTGCCGCTGCTATGTTGTTTACGAATATTTCTCATAATTGAAACATGTACGGCCAGCGTGGATAATCGTCTTTGTACAATCGACATAGTTATACAGCAGCAGCAAGTGGACTTTTGTTGCTTAGACCTGCGACTTGCTGCATTTCTTTGCATTGCAAAATAATATGGAAGATGAAAATTACGACAGTACTTTCGTAACTTGACTGGCGTAGAAAGCTATGTCTTGGTTATATATAAAATAAATGATTGCAAACATAAGAATTATGTTAAAAGAATCCCATTTAAAAAAAACTATTATTACAAAACAACTATTATTACAAAAATTATTCGTTGAATCTTCATAGGATTATCTCTCAAATTTATTATATATATCAAGGTGTACGAATTCTTGAAATACATTCTACTAATATCGGTTGCTTACGCAATCAGAAATGCGAAGTAAATAAGCAACCGCATCGCATTCGTCTTGTCTGTCGGCAATTTAGTGGTGTTATCACTAACCTTGAATTTTAGCGAGAAAATTAATGGCTTATGCGCATTAAGCCTGACAATAGGCCACATGATTATTTTTCTTCCCAGGCACACAACTTCGCAATTAGGAGATACGAATCCTTAAATACACTTCCGCGAAACAATTTGAGATATTTTCAGATTATGATGTACAGAGATAAATACTACAAATGATTTTTTTCTTTCACGTTAAGCACATGGATATTATCACGCCGCAGGTATTTGATAAGAATGAAAATTATCCATATCTTGAAAATGCACACAAACTTAATATACAAAGAAGCAACATGATTAACTCTCTATAACAATAAAAAAAATGTATTTGAATTGACTCAAACTTTATTTAACGTACTTATGATTGCATAAGTTACATCACAGATATAATTATATAAATGTAGATATAATTTGAATCATTGACAACAAAAAAGAATAAAGAAACGATAACTTATACGTGCATAACTTTATATTTAAAATATGAATGAACGAAACATGTTTTTAAAGTAGAATTATTGTCTTTTAAAATATAGCTTTAAAATCCGGCAGTTTGCGGTGCAGAGAAAGAAATATGTGTTTCGGTTACCGCGTTTTTATGATTAAAAGGTTTTTAGGATTGGCAATTTCGCAAAAATCCACAAGATAAATATATATTCGCGCATAGCATAATGCCTCTTGAGGTTTCCAAGCCCAGGCTTAAAAATAGCCCGCGGATTTGCATCTGCGTTAAGATGCGAACGAGCACGACAGGTATGCCCGGCGGAGAACAAGTGATTTACTGAAAATAAATCGCTAGGGATTTATTGGTCGTCTGTCGTTGTCGTCGCGGTAACTGAAAACATTTATGTGCTTATGATGCGAGGCAGACGGCGCGTAAAACCATCCGTCCAATTCACATTACTCGGAGTCATCATTGTCACCGTGCGCATCAAGCTGCGTTACGTCAGAACTGGCATTGATCGCCACACCTGCGGTGTGTTTTGCGTGAATGAAATTGCGTACGTGTGTCCCGGTGTGCGATGCACGATTCTATAATCTGTTGAGTAAAAAGCGACAAGACACCAATAATTGTTGACCGGTCTTGCCTCCTCGCGCGATCCTTGGCTTGTCCGCGAACGAAGACGTTTAATTAACCCGGACGATATTCTAACCCCAATGTCCCTGTGCATTAATTCACAGCAACGCAAGCAACTTGGGATCGTTTTGGTCAAGGTGCGTTACAAAATGCGATGTTACACATGAAAGCCATAATGAGTTCAAATTGAAATATTATATAGTTTTATATTATATATTTCACCATCACCGTGTTTATCTTATAACTACCGCTTTGTCAAATTTATTTCTTCTCTAATTTTTTTTATTATTGTAAAAAGAAAAGGCAAGTATTTATATATTACGATTAGTCCAGTCATACGTATTATACATAGCTCTATCATTTTTAAGAAGATAAAATATTCAACAATTTTTATATTATTTTATAATAATTTTAATTACCAATTTTACTAGCTCAATTATTTTGCTAATTATTAATAATTAAAATTGTTCATAATATAATAATGAATAAAAAGAGAAACTTCTTTGTTCAATTTGATTTATAGAATTTCTAGGATCGGTATATATGTGGATTTGTGGTAAAATCGAATTGACTAATCTTCTGCTTTATGTAACTAACAAGAAACTTGTTATTTCTTCTCGGAACATTAACGGGAATAAAGTAAGGAAAAAATTAATCAGTGCAGTTAAACATGTTCAAACCCAATCATACGTTCGCGAGCTTATTGCTTATTCAAATAATAAAATTTGCCGACTCAATACACGCGTGTAGTAGATCAGTCGGACTGCGATGAAAATGACAGATTCGTCAGATGCTTGATCGCAGAACTGCTAAATCGCGGAAAGAGGAATCTGTTTGACAAACACATGGTACGATTATCACGAGTGATTATGCGTGATTATCATACGTTCATATGTCACGCGGCTTTAACTATACTCAATCATAAAGCCGCCGATATACGATAAAAAGGTCTTCTGGGATAATTTAGAAATTTATGTATTTAACACGGAATATATAAGACGCTCGAAATTTATCGCGCGACATTTTTGGATTTTTTACAAAGTATGCTCTATGTAGCACGAGCTTAATTAGAGATTCTATAATTTGTTGCAATATCGTAATTATCAATATTAAGCATCTTGATACTGCAGCATAAATATAAGTTTATAAAATTGATTGACATCATGTGTACGTATAAGGAGGAGGAAAAAAAAAGCGAATAATCGTGTTAAGATTACTAGGAGGAAATATAATTACAAATTATCAATATGTAAGGAGAAACTAATGATTAAACATCTTATTAACATGCGGATGATTCATTTTTTTCTCGTTTCCTTAACATCGTCGTTATTGATAAAGTTTCCTCCTAAGATCGTACAGAGTTCATAGATCGAGTATCTATCGATTCATACTAGCCTCAAATTTTTCAATAAATTTTCAGAAGTGTGATTTGCGCATAAATCCTCGAAATCGTAAAATCTTGTCGAAACGTAATCTTGATAATTTTTTATGAAAAGTTTCAAAACGGATTCGCAAATTCAGGTGACCTCGAACGTGCATGGAATCCAGAAACATACTTGATACTTGACATTGTGAGAAATATGTCAGAAAGACAATGTTGGCAGAAAGCCATTATGGAAGAATTATGCTATTATAATGAACTAGGTGACAAATGAGATGAAATTATTCGTGAGGCAAAATAAAAACCTAATTTATTATTCTTAAATTTAGCCTTTTTAGAAACACTGGTATTACGTTGACATATTTATATGGAAAATATGAAAAAATTAAATCAATTTCACAATTCCTCTTTATTAATATAATTTTTTTTTCTTCTATTAAACTTTAATAATGCTTTCGTAAGTATGTGCGTGTATATTTATTATTCAATACATATAATTAATTAATAATCTCTTTCTCGTTTATAATACATATATCCAACGACAGAATGTTAGGGATTTTAATTGATCGATTAAATTATATTAAGATTTAGAAAATCAACACGATAACAAAGAATGTCAAATTCTGTGCTTGATTAATCTTATCGATGACTTCATTTATTATCGTTCGATAATTTCCTCTAATAAGACTTCCGTATATACATATACATATAATTGTGTCATCATGGCACTCATCATTCCGAAGTATTATCATCATCATCGCTTATGAATATGTCCTGTTCAATTAAAAGCAATTTATATATACGTAGGCATTATCAACGATGAAGAGAAGTTAAGTGACTTATGCATCGAGGATTTAAGTATCGTGCAATTTCTTGAAATTAGCTATCTACAAAGTAATTTTAAAAGAAAATGTCCTGGACACGAAGTTGATCCTGGACATGTCATCATTACCAGAATCACAAAATTTCTGATTTTATGTCTTAAGCATCTTATTGTGCGCATTCAAGAGAAACTTTAGTTTAAGTAGTTTTTTTTTATAAAGAAATCTGTATATTTTTCAGTGTAAATTACAATAAATATATTCTTAACGTGAATAATGGCTCCTTTATTTTCCGATAATTGAATAAGAATAAACCGTGTAATACTCGATTCTTCTTCAATTCGTTATGCTATGAATCAGCGTCTAGTTCTACTGGGATTACCGCACGGGCTGTCAGTTTTTTTCGCGTCTTTCATCGCACGTCACGTATAATAAATCCGACGAAATCCCACGATCGTCCGGGATCTAGTATACTCCGCTCTCGCGAAAGTGGCTCGCGGGCGAATAAAACGAAAAAGAGAAAGAGAGATATGAGAAAGACGAAGGAAATGGAGCATGGTCCTTACAGCACCACCTTATCGTCCCACGATTGTATGCTAAGGCGATACATTCGCGGCATGTATTGGCTCGTACATATACACATCCCACACTCGCGGGAAACTGATTTCTAAATGGTTGTCTGTGCCGTAGGATCGTAGGATCGCAGGCGCGCGCGCGCGCGCGCGCGCGCACGCGCGTGTTGCGAAGTATGACTTACGATTGCGAAATTAACGCGAGTCGATGGCTCGGCAGTCACGGCTTTTCCGACTGAAGGTGAGAGGCTGCTGGATGCGCATCTTCTTCGGATAAGTCGATACTGTGTACGAGAGAGATCACAATACTCGGATACTGCGCGGATACTTTCTCATACTCGCGAGTCAGAAAATTACGCAGAGTACTAGTTATCAATATCCATTAGGAGAGACAGACTTGTTATTAGATTTTTAAGACTTAATTTAATTATAGAAGATTCTGACATCGTACAAAAAAGCGAAATAAATGAAAAGAGAGTTTTCAAATAAGATTAACTTGACGCAAATGTTTGGTAGTTGTATTATTTTCTATAGTTATAGTTTTGTTATTTTTTTATTTTAAGACACTATTACATATTTTTCCGTGGTACAGCTTGAGCTATACTGAATGTACCACAAACATTTTCAAATTAGTAAACAAAAATTATATATTACTAAAAAATTTGCAAAAGTATTTATTGTCAAAAGCAAAGCGAGATATCGATATCTTGATAATGTCACGAGAAAAGAACAGAGCAAACGGTGCATCGATGATATATAGGTGGATGCAAGAAAAACGCGAGTAGGGATACTCTTGTAACGGGCATTCTCGGACCCGTTGGAAGGCCATTGACTCTGCAAAACTTTCGCCGAACGCTGCAACGCTTTCATATAAGGTAGATATAAAAACATTATCTAGTCATTGCAAAAAGCAATAATACTGTCACGGTTATTGAAATCGATAACTTCACACGATAAATGCACGTAAGTGCACGACTTTCCTTCTTGCAAAGGACGTCACATCTATCGCATCTCGATACAAAGAATACTTTATTAATCATCAAATATCGAGATTTTATTCGCGATTAAATTTAAATTTGTATGCACATTAAACATTAAAATTATATCTCGTATAGACACATCTATATAACGACACGCATAAAACAAACTGCGCATTTCTTTAAATTGATATTAATCTTTAAAAGAAAATCTATATTTAAAATTTTACAATTTTTTCTTTCCTTGACTACAATTTATCATAATTCGTTGTACCCTTGTCTTAAAATATGATGATATTGTTCAACGTTACTACAGTGGCTTCCCTATCTTTAACGCTTTAAAGTTTAACGCAGATGCGTTAATACCTTAACTTTACTAATTGTGTGTAATATCATAAAAATGATTTAATTACGTATTAAAATTCATTATAAATATCGTACGCCTACATTCGTCGAACATTAGAATGTTGCACCTACGTGCATCATCACTTCACTTCGGCCGATTTTAGTTCCGGCATTTAGGGTCTACGCGCCATATGCGAAGTAGCGAAGATGAGGAAGAAGAGAAGAAGCGGATGAAGGAGATTGTAATCACGTACGCGAGATCCGATCCGAGAAATAACTCGCAACTCGGCATCGCGAGGCAACGTCAACCGCGAGGCGCGCCAACTCCTCGGAGCTAAAAGCCAGGTCTTCGTTCCGCTGCTTGCTTCTCGCGGCAGCGGTACAAATCGCGTTGTAAAACCGCGCGGCGCGACGCGGCGCGGTGAATGCGATATTCGCGAAGGCGTTTATGCGGCGTCGACGGATTCCCGGCGGTGGCCACCGGCGCGGCGGCACTTTGCGTCTCTTCCCAAGGAAGGAAGAGAATCGAGGAAACGCGCGCGCGACTGCCTTCGTCACCGCATACCGGGGACTTTCTCACGCGAAGGACATCGTGTTTGCTTTATATAACGAATATCCATCTCCTTTTTTTCTTCCTTTTCTCTTTCTCTCTCTCTCTCTCTCTCTCTCTCTCTCTCTCGACGGCGGCGGATCCTAATTGCGATCTCTTACGAGCACAACACCGCCCACGACAGTAACCGCAGTCATTTAAATTTGTGTCATTATATTCCGCGTGCGCGAGACGGTGCGAAGGAAGCTACCGCCGCGCCGGTGTGGGACGGTGAAAACACACGAGTGCATTCTCGGCGTAAGACTCCATTCCTGAGACGGCCGTAACAATGGCCGACGTATATCTCACGGACAGATATCGCTCAATTAATGGTATGCGAACCCTTCACTTTCAAACTAAGATTACGAGACCTGACGTAAAAGTAATTTGTCATGTTGTTATTATTCCAAGTTACGCCCGCAATTTGTTATCTTGTTATAACTATAACTATACTTCAAATCGCTCTCGTATTGATCGTCGTTATATCCTGAATTATTCCTACACATGATCAATATCGTGCGATATCGTGCGATGCAATTCCGCAATTCTAGCGATCGAATTTTAAACCTGTCGTGTATCTCGTGTCTACCGTAATTTTCTTTCGGTTACTTTCCATAGTCTCTTGCGGCAAAATTTACATTTAATGTTTCCGAGCGAGTCCGCACGCGACCAATCGAACGTGTTTTATTTAACGATGTAATTTATCGCGCAGAAAAATTACTGCTCCAAATAGATGCAGGGGTGTCTTTCATAACCAATGTCGTAAAACATGTGCGGCAGCTTGGAAGAAAGCTGATGTTCTTGGAACAGCAATATCAATCAAGGTTTCCATAGGAAGAGTGCTCCCGATGCGGTAACGTGAATGAATTTGCACTTACAATAGAGTCGCACGTATCAGAAGAATGATGCGCTTCCAGTACATCAGCAATTAATTACCTTTATAATTAAATTTACAATACGTTACGTAAATGCATTACATATACCGCGGTTGATTGGCATGCTACTAATTGTCAGTCGAAATAAAAATCGGCATGTTTCTTGTCTATCATGTTTTACCCTTGACGATAGTCTTATACCGAACGTAACTTGGATGGAAACGTACAACAAAGTTTGCTTTGACATACATTATGTATTTTTTGAAATTAATTTAATGCAAGATTGTTATCGTCAATGTTTGGAAAATTTTTTAAAACAAATTGAAATAATATCAACGATCGTAAAATAAAAAGTCAAAAATAAAAAATATTAATACATAAAAATAAGTATTATATATTATAATAAAAAAGTACTATATAAACATAAGATTAATTTTTTTCACGAGGATATTGATATTTAACGATCGTTTGTTGTTAAATAATGCATAAATTGAAAATAGCTAGTGGGAAAATACGACTACTATTACAAAACCATTATTCTGAAAACATTCCTTTATAAATATTGCACTTACTTGTGAATGTGACTTGTGAATGTGTTTTAAATTAGTCGTTTTTGTTAATCAAATATATATCGCTATCTTTTTCGCTAGCATTTCAAAAAACTGAAATTTACTCGCTTCCAAATAAATTTGTTTTCTCGAACGTTTATCATACAAATGCTAGTGAATATTTCTGATATTCATGCGCAGAAAAAAGAAGAAATAATTACCTCAACGGAATCTTTCAGATTCAAGGATATCCTGTACACGCCAATCCTGTTAATTTACGCAGTAACGATGTAAACATGATCCGATCTCAAAATATCTACGAATGAGATACGAGATAGATGACGTCTGTCTCTTCAACGTTATCGCTTTCAACGGCCTGGATGTACAGTGGATCACACGATCAATACCGATGCGAAGAACCGTATCGCTACAGAGAGAAGACCACAAAAAAATCAGAACCACTTTCTACGTCCCGGTTAGCAATCGCGGTGTATTTCGACGCGTTTGCCACAAGGATCATACCGCGGCTCGACGATCATCGTCCCGCTAACCACGAGGCAGATGGAGACGATCGACCACGCGAAGGAGCTCGGACGAGGAATGCTCGTTCAACGAGCATTAAAATTCAATGTTGTTGTCACCGTCGTATCCACGCAAAATATTCGTCGATTCTGTCGCGCCGATTGATCGTAAAAGTTCGAGCACGAGGATGCGAATGGGAACGTTAAAACGCCAAGACTGCTTTTTAAATCCGAATATCTCCGATCGCTGTCGTAGAGGGTTATGAAGAAATTGCCGTGCATAATTTCAAAGCTCATTAAAGATCTCCGTCTTTCCTCCGATCGCCCTATTTTTCCACGCTTTAACATTCCACGCGAAATTACACGCTCACGCATAGAACGACGACGACGACGACGACGCCGACGACGATGACGATCATCCCGATGATCATAAGCGTTCGTTCGTTCATAGCTAGCTGGATAAACACAATCTTCGATCGCGCGAAAAAACGCAAGCGTCTCCTCGTCACGAAACTCCGCCGGCGGCTCGCGCGGTACCTTCATTCCTCAACTTAGCTTCCTATCCTTGAACCTCCGAGGAAAGATAAAGCAGGTACACGCGTACCCACCACACGCGCATGTACGGCAGACGTACGTATATCGAGAGAAAGAGAGAAACCGGGTGTGGCCGGTACATCGGCGACCGGTCGGTCGGCGTCCGACGGGACGGAAAGAGACGGCGAATGTCAAGTGTGTCACGCGAGTGAAACGTTTGCTTGCGTTTGCGGCGCGGTTTATTGCGGCGCGCGATTGTGTGCCAATCCAACTGTGCGCGCGAGTGGAGGCTTCGGAAGCGATTATGTGTACAGGGACTCTGCCGACTTGCTGCCGCTGGATTGCCGTCTGCTGCAAAGCCTGTCGCGGCGTCCGTTGCCGCATGCAACGCGATGCGTTTTATCAGCGCTAATACGTCGTCCACTCAAAGGCGCGTCACTCGCGCAAGGATCGTTAAGCGATAGATCGACCAAACTTGCATACAGCCGGCCGCAGCGGTAATCAAGCGAGCCCGTCTTCTACGACGATTTTCTAGAGGAAGGTCAGGGAAGGTAATCACGCGGGAATATCCCAAGAATAGACTTAGAGAACGCGGAGTAACTGCGACTTGGAGAAACTTTTACGCACACGCACACGCACGCACAAAGATATAAAGCCGCCTATATAACCACTCGAATAAAGTTATTTCACACGTAATATTAATGTAAGGATGACAACGCCATGCGTTCTGGAAATGGTATTGTGAAATACTCGATAGATGTAAGATGCAGGATCAAAATAACGTGTATTAATTAAATATATGAAATTCATGTTTAACGACGTTACACTCCGATCATCGAAAAACGATCGTCGCAAGAAATCGATCGTTCGAATTCCACAAGAGAAGTAGAAACGATAAACGCGTTGAGGAGAACAGGAAAGCAATTAGATCGCGTCTATTCGTTTCGAATGACCGGTTACGTGGTAAAAAACAAGCGTCCGCAAGAATATTAAACGGAAGTGCAATCGCAAAAAGAATAACGGACAAAGCACGACGACAAGCATTAAAAGGGACTGTAGGTGCTAAACTCGTGACTAAACTCGCTTAATACTTTTCCGGTCGTCCCCTGCACCTGCAGGAAAGCCCATTCGCCCATTTCCTTGCATTCTTCATTTTCGCACCTGACAGGAAGGCAACGGCAACCCATTAGCATCCATCTATCTCATTGTAAAAGTCCCACCTTGGTACAACTCTTAAATCTGTCATAATACAACAATTCGAGAATCTATAATTTTCCCAGTTCTATCAATGTAGATAAACTTTAATCTCTCAGTTTTTATCTTTCTTAAATAAAGTAAGTTAAGTTTTAAAGAACTTACGATAAAGGTAGAGTATAAATTAAATCGAGATACACCGATGTTGATTTACACCGATAGAAATAATCATACCTAAAAGTTGAAATGTATTTTGCAATAGAAAATGACATCGAGCACGAGATTCGCGGTGTTCACCACTTTGTTGTCGAATACCACACAGCTTCTTCTCTACAAAGAGAAATATTCTCCGTCTCTAAGAAATGAATCCGCGAAGACGGGAGATCCCTACTCTGCGGATCTCTCGTTTCGAAATAATAGTCCATAACTGAGTAATCATACATTTCATAAAATAAGCGCGCGCGGGGGCAGGGGACGTTCGGTACGTTCAACACCGGTACAGGTTGGAATAAACCGAAGGGCGCAACGTCATGCAAGCATGCTCCGCATGGATCGCCACATCGCGCGATCGGAAAAATCCATAATTCGATGTTCCGTTGCGCCGCCATTTCGGATTACGTACTTCTTCCTCGCATGCGATTTCAAGCTACCTGAATTTTGTCTTTGCTTGCAGGAATATTTTCATACGCGTATTGAAATCTTCGTATCTCTCGAAATCAATTCTGCGACGCGACAAACAACAGTCTTTCTGACTGTTCATTATCTTCCTGACGCGGTATCGCCATGGATATATAATTCTTACCGTCAAACAAATGTCAACGTATTTCGCACCGTCTTTAAAGAGTTAATAAAGAGTTAAATTATATACATTTCATTAACGCCGCGACTAAATATACCGATTATCGAAGCTGGTTACGACAAAGAAATGTAATTAACCATTAACGAGGTTATTCATGTTTTTATGATGATTCCGAACATCGGTTTTATTCCATAGTCGAGAAATGATGGTACATTAATGACCCAAGGATTTAATTTGTTTTGCTGCTATATCCTATAGATAATAATCCGCTTTTCTGAGAAATAAATTATGATTTAAAATATACAATCACGCATCAAAGTATATTAAGATTTTGATTAAAAACTTGCATTTTCCGACAATATTCATTGAATTATGCCGTATAGTTATAAGCTGTATGCTTTTTGATGAAATGCAGATATTTGAAGCTTTTTGATAATAATAATAATAAAAAAAAAATCATTATGTAATAATTTAACATTTTAGTTATATAATCGTATAAACTTATAAAAATAGAAATTTGAAGTTAAAAATATATAAAGATTTTTATATTATATTTCTTTGCATTCTTATGAAGCTTGATTCATTAAAATATTTAAATATTCATGACACGATTGTCCGAACTCAGTGTCCCGATTCAACAAATTTATATCTAAAAAGAATACGATACACCTGTATACATTCATGACATTCAGTGAATCAGACTTCTCTGTAACAAGCTGAACGAGCGAAGGAATTAAAATTTACACGTCATCCTCATAACGAAGTTACACGTGTAAGAGTCAACGGTAAAGCTGTATTTTGACCGTATTAAACGGGTAAACGGGTGCGGCTCGCACGGGAACGAAACTGTTACGAATTGACGCGAGAGTCTAACGAGACTTTCACATCGATATATTCCGGTGGAGGCCGAGGCCTGCGGCCTTTTCCTTCGATACCGTCGGAATTTTTGCATCTTTCGGATTTCGCATTGCGCGGGAGAGAAGGAGAGAAGTAGCGGGAACGCGCAAACGTGTGCGTTGCGTAAAGTCGCGCAACGGCGATGTCGGTCTACCGTAAACTTGACTTTACGAGCGGTACGTGGCTTGAGATGCTCGGGGAGAGCTGACTGAAGGCGGTTCGCTTTTTCGCGGTTACCTCTGCATTTTGTCTCGTCTCGTCGACGTAACGGTCCATCGCTATCGTTGCGTTGCCGTCGTTTCGCAGTGCCACTCACGCACGATCTCTCGCGAGTCGTTGCAGCTTGCCGCCGCCGCCGCCGCCGTGCCAGCGGAACCGAAAAGTCAGTCTAAGATATTCTGTAATACCAGAGGTTTCTCGTTTTTCATAACGAAAAAAAAAATCATCGATTCGCGTAACGAAGAGAAACGTAAATAAGTGCACCACTAGCACTTGCGTCACGATTAAGAAAAGCATCGCTGCATTTTGTACGATAATAAAACAATTACGCTTATTAAATGTGTATGTTGGGTAAGAATATTACGAATTTAACATTTCAAAAGCCAATTTTCAGCAAAAACTTTCAATTGGTTGATTTTGATCGAAATAAAAATGTATTATAAGCGCGTATGATAACGTATACTGATAAAAATAAATTTCTTTTCACCACATGGACATTTCAACATATGCTCCAGTTTAATAAACGTATCTTTATATCTCACAACATCTTGGAAATTATTTTGTCAAAGTCCTGATAGAATACTTCTTTTATGATCGTCCATTCCTGAGTTTCGAAAGCCAATCGTGCGTGGCTAGCTTTCTCGCTTCGGTATTTCACGACATACGCGCATCTCGACTACGCGTCGTTTGTATGCGGAAGTGCACAAAGCGCACCGGTGTATCCTGAAATTCCGCGAATCTCTCGTCCCTCGCCGGAAACGCGTCCCGATTCTTTCCTCTTTTTTTCTTCTTCCGAAAGACGCAGCGAATTCCATGCAAATTTCGCGCAGCGTCGTCCACATAATGCCACGCGCCGATTGTTCGCTTTCGCGATTAATTACTACGTTCGCGCGCAACTGTGACGTAATCCACGAATCATCTAGATGGAACTTCCGGAATGCGGCAGATTATTCCGCGAGCGTACTTCCGTATACGTTCCGCGTAACGGAGCGTTGCGAGCCGTTCGTCCACGATTCGCCGATGTAATCGAAAAGGAGCTCTAGTTACGCGAACAGTTTTAGGCGCGATTGCGCGAAAAGAGGTCATTAAAATTATATTATTCTGCAAGAAATTTCGACATCTCTCTCTGTATGTCAGTATAGTCGGTACGTTTCTTCAACGTTTCTACGTCGTTTTCCTTTTGTGTACAATAACTTTTCGAAACGATTTAAAATTTATTACCTTTTTTTATGACTATTTTTCTATTTTTAGTTTCGCAATTATTAATGGTTAAAACCGGAAACCTATTAAACTTAATACTAATTAAACATCATGAAACCTGTTTATTTAAATTCGAAATATGTATACTTAACGAAATATGTATGTACTTAAAACAGGCAACAGGTAATTTCTTTTAAAATCTTTTTCCAACTCAGAGAAACTGACTTCACCAAAGAAGCTAACGTTAAAATTCATAATCATTGATTTCACGGCGTGTAAGACGGAGACTAGATTTACACTTTTATGCGATAAAAAAAAAACCTCTGATACGATCCCGAGGAAGTTGAGCTATGTAAATCAACCTTGACATTCGGCTTTAGATTACCTTGCCTATTTTATTACGACAGGTAGAAATAATACAGATATAAAACTCGCGTCGCTTATGTCTACAGGCCATAACGGCACCTAACGACGGCTCGATTCGACGGCTAATCGGCAGTCCGACAATAAGAACAGTGACGATTGGCATCTAATTAGATGAACGTGAAATTCATATGGCTGCTTGTGCCTGTAGTATTATCCCGATCGAGACATTACACCGCACCTTATTAAGTTGCCACTAATTCGACGGCAGAACTCGGCGCATTTCGTTGCGGTTTTGCCGATTATCTCTCCCGGTAGTAATTTCGAAAAGTGTCTGATTCGCGCGACTTGTCCAAAGTGGCAGTTGTTAATCGCGCGTCTTTCCCGCGATCCCTAATTTTCTCGTTAACGTAGACTGCAACCGACTACATCGCGTCATTACTGCTCTTCTGCGCTCTCGTAGAGAGATTTAGAATATCGCCAAGCTCGCAAAAAAAAAAAAAATCGCAGATATGAAGTTTAACACTTTCTCGTTGTACGCTCGTTATATGTTATACGCGTATTATTGCATCGCGGCAATGAAACGCTCTTACTTTGCACAGACTAGCATGTCGAGAACCGATCGTAGTCATTGATAACATCATCAATAACATCTGAGATGACTACATTTTAAAATTGCAAACATATGGTGAACATATTACGGCCACGTGCGAGATATAAAGAGCTTTAACGGCGCTAGACTAAAGTGCTAATCAAACAATATTTTATGACGTGACGTATGTTTTTGAATAGATAGACTAATTGCCAACTTGTTTGGCATATTTAATATGCAACAAATAGATTCCACTTCTTAATCTTTGTACAGGATGTAGGATACTGCAATCGTTATTTACTTTTACTATTTATTTAGGATTTATGCAAGAGAGTATGACACTGTGCAAAGTCGAAGCGACAAAAATGCCCAATCTCTCGTGTTGTATCTAATAATAGTCGTATCTCTGAAGGCAATGAAATTAGATAGCAAGGTTACCGGTACTCGACCAAAAAACAGTTTCTTTAATCCTCTTCTTCTAATGTGTTTGAGGACTGGATAATCCTCAGCAATTAACCATAATTCATCAAGATATTAGCCATAATTCATCAAGAAAAAAAGAATAAAATTAAAACGGATTTACCGTTTTAACTATCGCTTCGAAAATTTATTTCTTATAATTTAAGAAATAGAAATAGAATATATAGTATATTTTACACTTCTGAAAATAAAGTTAAATAAATATTTTAATTTTATAAATGTAAGAAATTTGTAAATGTAAGAAAAATATTTATCTCTATTCTAAAAATAGAAAATAGAAATTTTAGAAAAATTAATTAAGTTTAATTAGCTATTTCACCTGATTATCACATTCCATTAAAAATTCGGTAGTTATTTTAGTCACAGTAAATATTCTATTTAGTCGTAGATATATATTTATATGAAAAATTGGCAAATTAAAATAAATAAATTGATTTTGGAAATCTAAAATTGTTTTTCTTCGGCATTTTCTTCCCTTTTGAACGCTTCGAAGAAAAAGATATATTTGTAACGTTAATGCCACAAAGGTCTGCGAAGAGTTAAGATTACGTTCTCGGCAAGTTCGTCTGGACATAATCTTCAGCAAGAAAGGGACAATAAAGCATTGCGATACGCTACGATTACACTTATTCAACCGCGCATGCGGATTTTAACGGATTACATAACAGCTTTTCGAACGATATTTGTGTCGACGTTGCACCAATTACCAATCACCAATTGAATATATCATCATGAATCATCATAGGACGCGAATATTTTATGATCAATAGCATCCTTATTACGAGTTACCTCGTAAAATTGTTATATTGGGTGTAACGATGTCATATTACGTAATGTAAAGGAGATACGGGGCTGCGCGAGATGGAATTGATAATTTCAGGACCGAGATATCACGCGCGATTTACCGAGCAATTGCTTGGTAGATTAAGAGAGGGTCGGCATTCGACCTTATTTTTAGTTTGTACTGGAAGTCTCGACATACGTGAGGGTAAATATCAAGAGCTACTAAAAAAGCGCCATTTGTTTCAACATCGAGAAACGGTGTTCGGATTGTAAGCGCGATATAATAAACAGAAACATAATAATAAATCTTATTAAGTTTCGTACTAAATCTGAAGTGAGCTGGCACTTTAACAGAATTTTTAATTTAATTAGCACGCAAGATGATGCCTGACCTTAAAATAATACATTTAATCGTTACAACTCATAATCTAGAAATTGTAATTAAAACCGCTGGCATATTTTTTGTAACTGTATTTTTTGTTGCTATATTTTTTTGGCCACCGAATTTCTCTCTTTCCGTTCACTATTTATTTTGTATGTACACGATAAATAGACAAAATTCAGAATTTTTTGCGCGGTACCGATCTATCGAACACCAAAAAAAGAGCCATTTGCTTTCCGTGATTTGTAAATTCGAAAACATAGCGTAGTATTTCTGTGTCAGCTAGAGCCATGGCCAACAATTTTAATGTTAAGACGTTTCATCTACAGAATATTTTTATCTCCACTGACGAACTTTCATTCATGAATTCATTGAGCAAAAACGTTTTGCTTCGAGTCAAGTCTAAGTTTTTTTGCGAGCACGGTGATGTGGGTTTTTCCACAAGTGTTCCGACTTTTATATATAAACGGATTAAGTTTCCGCGTGGGAATGAGATATCGCGCAATCTAATTTCGCTTAATTTTATTTCGCATAGTAATTTAACTTATTCGCTTTAATTATTCTTTAATTATCTAACGAGCTGCACGGTAACGTGAATGTGTGTGTCGAAGTAATCTCGTAAATCATTGTCGCGATCTAAGACCTCCTTGTGATCAGCCAACGCTTCCGTCTCTCTTAATTACTGTCACTTATCATCACCGCTGCCATCCAGATGTGTAAATATTTTCAATTCATTTTTCGAGAATCATCTCGAGCTCTAAAATAACTCAAGCTTTGATTCAGTTTTCAATTTTCCTTGCTCTCTTACACACCGCTTATAGAACTGCGGTCTAAAAAGGGAGACGCGAGAAATGGAGTTAATCAAAGTTAGGTAACTTAAATTGCCGGTGCAGCGCAGCTGCAATCTCGACGTGCACGGATAAGTTTGCCTGCCGAGTGACAGATCGATATGTTAGAGATGTTTTATCTAAAAATCTATAGATCAGACAACACGTTTATTCTGACCACGAGACACACTACGTTAATCGCGTGAAACAACGATATAACAAAATCATAGCACAAAACACGAGTGTCTTCTATTATCGAAATAATGTAAAAAAAAAATCTATTTTTTAATTCGACTTTCAATGAGGGATATTTTACTACTACTTTACGCATTTGTTCTGATAAATCTCCCTCGCAACGTTAATAATATACGGACTCGAAACAAAAATTACAAAAAATGTAAACAGAAATTGGCGACGCTCAGCTCAGTTACAAATGTTTCACGTCGGTGAAGATGCAACGACGCACGGATGGGAAAAATCATTTCTTCTCAACGACGATTCTTTAGATCTACGTGCCTACCTGCGGTCACGACACATCAGGGGTGCGAGTGACTCAGACGAGGGACACGTGGACCGTCTTGCAGATCGGAGAGCTCAGAGCTATTGGCGTTTCCGATGTTAAAGAGACAACACGGACAACACGAGCTCGGCTCCTTCCCTCGTATACGACGGACGAAACTATCGATCCCGCGAGTGGCCGCCTGTACGTTGCACGTTGCGCGACAGCTGAGCACCAACTGACGCGATTACTCGAGACGGCGACGGTCTATAGATGGCGTACACCCGCTCGGTGAGCGGTTGGTCAACAGTTCGGCATTCGCAGGTAGGTAGGTACATATGTGTGTATATGCAAGTAGACACGCGCATGTGTGTGTGTGTGTGTGTGTGTGTGTGTGTGTGTGTGTGTGTGTGTGTGTTCTTTGTGCATGTACGAATGTACAATGGCGCGCGTTAATGGTGTGCACCTGTGCAGATGCATGTGCAATTAAGGTAGGTGCAATTATTCAGAGCCGGGCTAATGGTCATAAATTATTATCAGGGCTTGGATTAAGACGCTGGAATTGCTACGAATGTTTTAATGATGAGTGATAATAATGATAAATAATAAATGATATATATATATGTACAACTTCTGAAATATGACTGCTCACTCAAATTTGGATGGCTTTTTACTTGTGTGGAGTTTCGCGATTTAATTTGATATTTTTATCATCTCTTATCGCGCTTTCTTAATAAGCTGTAGCTTTGTTATTAACACTCGAGCTGAACACCTAATTCGAATTAAAAATGTCATTTTTTGATGAAGAGCATTTAAATTATTCAATATACGAAATGCGAAGTAATTCGTATTACGAGGTAACTCGTAGCGTGTGTATATTGATATATTACAGATTTCGAGTCTGACGGACAAAATATACCAAGTCGCAAATAATTAAGAGCAAATGGAATAAGCACGGCACCACAAAGTACCGGAAGGGGCGGTAGTTTATTTGTAAGAGTGACATTAACGCAACGCACCGTACACCTACGCACAATTCGCATACACACGCAGGGAATAGTGCATGTCACATGTGTATGCCTACGACACGAAGCTGCGGAAGTGTACCCCTGCGACGTCTCGAAGTGAATGAACGAGATGCAATCGCGCGGCCTTACACGCGAATGTTTTGTGTGTCCTTTGTGTCTTAAAATATCCTTGTTTTCCTTCCTATTGTTCAACCGCTCATTCGCGCAGCGAGATGAAACGTACATTCTATGCTACGTAACGTCAGACACTGACGCCATTCGTAATCTATCTCGGTGAGAAATTCAGCATAACCATCGTTTATTTTATTTATATAACTGAATATCACATATTTCGTATTTAATTAAATTAGATTTAATATTTTTATAGATTTAATAAAAATTAGAATCTTCGTTTTTCTCTTACTTACATAAAGGTATAAATTCTTATCGCATTAAATATTAGATACCGTCATACCTGTTAAAGAATATGTTATCCGTATTCGTAGATATTAAATATATGTTTAAAAAATTTTGATTTTGAGAAAGCAATTTTTCTTGCGTCAACGGAAACATAATTTCTCCTAATGCTTGTAAATAATTTAGTACTTAGCATTAACTCTTCAAAGGAAAGTGACCGTTGAGTAACACTTCAAAAGAATTTTCTGAGTAAATTCAAAGCACGAAAAATAACTTTCGTCGCCGTTCGTAATTGGTGAAAGCATAGCGTGTTTACCCACCCGCATCATTGCGTTTAAGTTTACTTCGTTATAATGATCGACGTTGCTAATATTTTCCGTTATTAGCGAAAATTATTGAACTATCAAACGCGTCTTTCTTTTACGGGAACAGAAAAAAAGAAAAAGAATTCTACTTTAGTTAATTATATACAATATACTATCCTATAATTTTTACATAAATCATGTTAATTGTATCTTATTATCGTTTAGAGCTGTTATACAATGCGTTAATAACAAATTCTAAAGATTAAGTAAAATAAAAAAATCTTGATATAAAAATATCAAAGTCATAGTAATTTCCGAAATAATAATCCAATGCTCTAATAATATCACGTAAAGTATGTGTGATATCGGGATATTGCATTTATGGATGCACTTGTTTATAATTTGTTACTGATTTTTATGATTCAGTTGATATTGATATTTATCGCTAATTTGACTTTTGCTTTCTTACACAATATTTCATATATCATAGCAATCAGCTGACATTGACAAGTATATGAAAAAAAAATTAAGAGATCGCCAATACAAAATATTGTTACACAAATATGCAAGTATTAAAAATATATTTAAAAAATTTCTTCCTTTTTACGCGTCAATTTTTAATTAATATTTAATTAATATTTAATTTGATAAACCTAACGCAAATTTCAAATTTTATATAAAAAAATTTTAACAAAAAAAAAAAAGAACAACAATACACACAAACGCATATATAAAACGTATATATAAAACAATTTTCGATATACTTTATAAATGCCAATATCTTTTTATTTCATATGATACAATATACATAAATATTTTGTTCTAATTTCGTTATCCATAAAAGATTCGAACTATAAAAAAAATTTTACATTTAAAAAATATTTTAAAGATATCTTAATTTAATGTTATAATATGAAATTTAATCTTTTTTCTTTTCATTTATATATTACCATTCTAATCAATAAAATATAATTACTTTTGTAAATAGAGAGTAAATATTGAGAAATTGACTAAATAATACTATTAATATTATATCTTCACAGTGTTCTAAATTTCATGAAAAATTTCGTGGATGTATAATAAATTGCATGTATTAGAATTACGTATTCAAACTTATCTGTTCTAGTCCATTCGTGTTGAGACAATGGATCTATGAATCACAATTATTTGTATATTTTTAATCTTTATATTTCTATTCTTTAAAGTATACATATACATCTATATATAATTTAGATATAATGTGATTTCATGGTATAAAATTCTGATATAAATAGATCCACTCTCAATTAAAATAGGATTTATCACTCACCGATACGGTGCGCAGCAGCGGAGTTGTTGATACAATGTTGAGCTGCAATATTCAAATAGATTCGGATTAAAACAACGTTCAAAATAATAACATTTCATAAAATAATTATTTGCAAATTGAATTTTTTATTCATCCTTCAACGAATTATTTATTGAGAATAGAATACTCACACAGCACAAAGCTCAGATGCAACTCCTAAGGAGTTATCGAGCTCTCGAGGAGCAAAATTCTATAAAATAAGATCTCAGAGAGTTGATATTGCTGAACTCTTGGGGAACTTACAAAAATTCGGAGCTGCCCGGGAACTTGTTGTGTTGTGTGGGTTAATATAAAAAAAAATTTTTTCTATATATTACAAACTCTGATTTATTAAATCATATAATAAAATCGTATAATTCGGAAGTTTTTTCAAAAATATATAAAGTCTTTTTATTCAAATTATTCGCGTAAATAGGAATAGATGATCAATTCTGGAATAATGAATAACATAATAAATTACTTACTCCACGGTTGCTCCGCCGTTGCCCGATGCCTCCCAGGTCTCCTCCTCCTCTCAGCTTCCTTCACTTGGTTTCCTTCACTCACACGACACAACACTTACGAAAACGCGATTAATTACGATCGCGCGATATTTTACACGACACTCCCGACATTAATCACATGACATGATACGAAATCTCACGAAATACACGGAGCATTATTATTGAACGATCAATATGTTGTAATTTTCAATTTTTTGGATTATTTCATTCGACAATCGTATTTGTATTACAAACTAGACATAGTGGTCCGTTATTTATCATAATATAGAATAGATAATTTATTATTCCTAGCTTGTCATTCCAATTCCGAGCAATTAAATCACGTGAGATTATCTGTTTCAAATAACCATTGCCTCGACATGCATTTATTATGAGTAGCAAGAGTTTGTTAACCGCATAAACCGATAACGAAGTCGATTGTTCGTACGAGATAATTGCGCGAGATATTTCGATGGATAATAACGCAAAGACATACGTAACGACCTATTCGAGTTTCGTCGCGTTAATGAAAACAAAGTGTAAACACGCGGATACATCGAATTACACGGTAAATCGAATATATAAGCATTGCGCATCCTAATTTATTAAAATATATTCTCGTAAATATTCTCTAGAAAATGTTGATACCGAGCACTTTCTTGAATCTTTTATATCAGTTATTAACAGATTTACAATTATTAAATCGATAAAAATCACTGTTCGTCACGCGAGTCACTCGATTTGGCGTCTTGCTTCGTGCTATCAATTCGAGAGTAACGAAGAACAGGTTCCATCTAGATCGACAAGAAATGTAGAACGCGATATCCATATGTATCTAAAGCGTAGACCAGCAATTATCGTCGCGATAAAACCGTTTATTTAATTTTCTCATTCCATCGATTTTCACGTTAAAAGGGTAAAACGTTAAAAGAATAAAACACGCGCGCGCCGTATCCGCTTCGATGGACAGGATGTCGCGATTCGTTAATCGCTACTTCGATCGCTACGTCTAATTACCTGTGGGAAATCGCGTTTGTGTTTCTCGTTATTCACCGTCGTGATCACGTTTCGGTAACGTAACGTAAGAACACGCGGTCCGTATTTGCTACTTGCTCGTCCGAGCATCGTCGTGCGAATGATTACACGGCGACCTTGTCCTAAGCAATGGTATGTTGTATCCCGCGCGTGGCAACAAAGGCAAACAAATAAGAAGAGGTGAGCGCCGAGCGCCAAGCGTGCGTACATCTATGTACATAAACAATGTTATCTTACACACAAAATACTTCACGTGTCGCATGATAAATTCGAAATATTGTTAATATTTGAATTTGAAATTAATGAATAGAGATATGTTGTTGATATTTATATGTTAAGTAATTAACACTCTAATTAACACTCTTCGCCAAACTTTTCTCGAGGGAAATAAAGTTACGTGACTTTGATCAATCTTGTAAGCGAAGTAAGATCGTTGTAAAGATTCACGATTCTTCTTTGTTGTCTTCTTTATTAAGTGCACAGTTTCGTTTCGTTTGTCTCGAAAGAAAACTGTAAGAAAACTTGGAAAAAAGATTGTCAAAAATTAATCTTCATTTCTTCATCACGTAAAATAATAAATAAATTACATTTTTCAAATTTAGATTTAAAACTTTGTTAAGTGCAATGATCAATTATTTAAATATTCACATAAATAGAGATTACATTATTTGCGATTAATTAGTTTGTTAAATAGTTTACTATTAATTAGTTGGCTCCTGTAATACATATAGCATCTTTACTTAAGAAACTAAAAAATAAAATTATTTTGTGAAAGATTAAGTAGTAGAAATTGATATCAACTGTGTATGAAAATTAAATGACAGATCGATCACGTATAAATTCGTATGTAAATGCATATACGAATTTATGCACACACAAACTCTGTGAGTTCTACTAATTAATATAATTTTAAAAAATTCGATTGTGATTACTCGACATTTCTATTTTCGACTCTTAGTCTGTAAATCGTAGAATGATTTTATATCTTTCGCTATTTTAATCAAATAATTAATATGAAAGAAATGTTATATTAATTTATCTATTTATTTAATCAATATTGTAATTGTTTATTTGTTTATTTCAACGAATGCAATATCTCTGTTAAACATCTCCATTGCGCACACATATACTTATGTTTGATAATTTCAAAGTATCATAAGCACTGCCATTCCTTTTGACGTGATAGCTATAGCGATTGGCGATTTATGCTTCGTGAGCATGCAGGATGCATTCGTAAGTGTGCGCGTCAATGCGGGTGTGTTGCAAAATCGCAGTATCGCGAAATATGCTGATCCGCACACGGAATATCACGCGAGGATAGGAAGGATAATACAGCACGGACTGAATCTTAAATTAGAAACGGCAAATTTCCTACTCACTTATAAAATCGTTCTTTTTTACAGGTGAAAGCCGTGGGCAATAAAAACACGACATATATTTAGAGATGCGATGAACATAAGAATATTTTGAAAAAATAAGAAACTCTTTTTTTTGGATAAATGATAATCCATGATTATAAAAATAAAATATATTGATAATGATTACAGATATAAAAAATCTAGAGATAGGAATATAACTAAAATAAAATTAATTTAGCAATAAGATTGGATTTTCAATTATAAAATAGATGTAAATATATATAGATACTATTATATTTTTATTTATATTTGATACAGAAATTAATTATTTATGTATCAAATATAAAAAAAATAGTATCTATATATATTTACATCTATTTTATAATTGAAAATCCGATCAAAGTGAGCAAATCCAATCTTATTGTTAAATTAATTTTATTTTAGTTATGTTCCTATCACTAGATTTTTTTATATCTGTAATCATTATCAATATATTTTATTTTTATAATCATGGATTATCATTTATCTAAAAAAAAGAATTTCTTATTTTTTCAAAGTATTCTTATGTTGAAATTATATTGAAATTATATTGAAATGTGAGCAAAAAGATATAGAATGTGTAAATAATCTTATTTTCAAGTAAGATTCTTATATAATTGATTTTTATTCAATAATAAAAAAATTATCTATATTTTTGGTATAATTAATGTAATGAATTTTATGATTAGATATGAAAACAAGAAATCTTTTTTGTAAATGTCTTAAGATTGCTTCCGGTAGGGTGTTAGGAATATATTAAGATGCTTCTAGATAATTACCGCTGGATATCTGATCATTATGCAAATACAAAAAAATCGCTTCGCATGCATACGAATGACGCATTTTGAAATACTTCAATGATTTTTACAAAGTGCATATGCATACCAACCGTTGCAGAATGTAAGCATTGTATTTCATGGATTTAAAATTTTAAAATTCTTGATTAAACATCACGGATATTAGATTGATGATATCAGAAGCGAGAAAACGCGTGATAAAAATTTTTGCAAAATACATTAAAACAGATATATTTTTCGATAAAATAACGTTCACAATTGATAAAACAAACTTAAAATATAATGAAATAAAATTTAAGATATATCGTAAAATATACCGAAAATTCTCCTTTTATTTAAGCAATTAATAAATAATCATATATCGAAAAATGAATTATATCTAATCAAGAGCCACAATTCAATTCTGGATATATGATTATTTATTGATCATCGAAGCAAATGTTGTTTTATCGAAAAATATTTATATATTTATTTATTTTAATATATTTTGCACGAATTTTAATCATGTATTTTTTTGCTTCTAAAATCATAATTTGAAATAACTGCGTGAGTCAACAGGAAACTTTAAGAATCGAATTGGTATAATCTCAACAAAAAAATAACGTACGTCAGAATACGTCAAAAATCAGAAATATCATTTTAGAACGTTTAGCAAATATTTGCATTTTCTTAAAATTAATAATGATTTTAAATAAATTTAAAGTAAATAAACATTTTATAATATATAAATAAATATATAAATCTGCAAAACAAATACATCCTGATTATTAATAATTAAAGCAAAGAAATATAACTGTAGATTTGGAGCGAAAGAGTCATGAATATTGTGTATGAAGTGCAATGAAGAAAGGCAATGACATAATAGAGATTATTCGCGGTCAGGCGAGTAACCTTTTTTAATTGAGTTGACCCTAGTAGATGATTAAACAAATTGAAGAGGTCACGTAGATGTCGGAACGAGATCTCTCGTAGAGTTCACGGTGCCAAAAGATATTTCAAGAACATCAAGAATCGTCGAGACATTCTTGTTGTTTTTATTTCGAAATTAACAGTCGTATATACAAAAGATTTTAATAATTTAACAAAAAAAATTCATGACATCTTTTTGTGATATAAACGATTGCAAATCAGATTATAGAGGAAATCGGAGAAAAAAAACATGATGGCATCGATCATGTAGTTTATGCATATTCATTTTAAAAGAGTGGCGGCTTATAACGTCAAAATAGTGCATTCGTGACTGTTTCGATTGCAAGAGAGTAAATTAAATTATCATTTAAACTATCATTTCAATTCTCATTTTTCCCAATAATATTGTTCAACATTTAAATATCCAGATTCGTTTTTGCTATTTTTGCAATCTTATTTTACAAGAAATTATAGAAGTTTAGAAAACTTAGACAAATAACAGTCATCACGTTTTTTTTGCACTTTACATCATAAAAATATAATCAACACGGTATTGTTATCTCGTTGTGACAATCTAATCTGGGTGAAGTAAATCTACATTTTTTTAGCCTGACTTGAAAAGACAGATGGCTAAATTAAAAAATATAATATAAAAATATATTAAAAGAGCCGAACATTTATCTCGTTGTCAATCAATTATCAACAAAACAACAAAATTGTTGATAATTCGTAATGTAATTTTAACTGCGACGTATTCTTAATGAAATTATTGGTGACTCATAGATAATTTAAATAAAAATAACAATCTCACATCTATTTGTCTTTTATTGATGTCTTCTATAATAATCATTCTTGTTGCATAAGTGAAAGAAATACTTAATCGTATTTATATATACTATATTAATTTAAGTTTCGAACATCCTGCAATTTTATATATGTAATTTTATATATGTAAGCATTTATAATTATTTTGATATTATTTATTTATTTTTAAAAAATTTGCTTTAAGATTTCAAATAAGTTGTTGTTGTTGTTATTATTATTATTATTATTATTATTATTATTATTATCATCATCATCATCATCATCATCATTATTATTAATTCATTCTTCGATTCCTCTCTTCCATTTCTTTATCTAGCTTTCTTTTCCTTTATGTCTCAATAGTTTGTTCTCTTTTTTTCACGATGTAATTGTGCAACGCGAAGAAACGTGTTCTGCACAATAAAAATATCCGGATGTAGCGATCCTTGTTGAATGCCAAACATGTTTAGCAAAATGATTTAGAAAAACCCAATTTGATCGCGTGTGACGTAAAACGACGGATAGAACTATACATCAGATATATGTCCCGAAATATCCCATACGTAAATAAAAACTCGGGTAAATACGATATATAAATACGATACAATTTTTGATGAGAGAGTTTTTAATAAAATCCGATTTTTAATAAAATCGATCTACGACATGTTTATTATCAAATTCAAATAAATTCTCATTTGTTTATGAATAAACTAACAGTTCGGAGAAGTTCAGCTGAAGAAAAAAAAATCAGATTAATTTTATGCAGCATTTAGCTGGAAATCCTGAATCTCCTGTTTCACATTATTTATATTCACTGTATTATAATAGTATATTCTAATTAGTATAGTAATAAGATTAGTGATACAAAAAATATTAAATATTAACATAATAAATATTATTAAACTTTCATATATCAGTTCAAGAATTAAAAAAGATATGATATTTAAATGATAAAGTTGTGATACATGACTTTAAGATATTCTTTAAATAGATTTATTTATAAAAAATTATACATCTCACAGAGAATAGCATTCCCTACTTCGTCGGATCGTACGTTTCTAAAATGAATCAGCAGTAGTATGGACAAATAGATTTATTCGTGTGCATATAGATTATCGTCGACGCTATAAATAGCACCTAAATCGAGGGGAGATTATTTCTATCGGATGATAACGATTGTTGCTCTTGAATGCGCAGCGATAAATGGCGTGATAACTCTCGTTGAATCTATCATCGATATTCAACTCAGAGATTAAATAAACATAAATCATAAATTAAGCATCAATTATCAATTTATAGATAGACTGTGAAGCATAATTCTCGCGTGATCATAATACAATAACTTTTGTGACAACTAATTAATTAGGATAATAATACTTCAATACATGTTTTCAAATTCAGATATAATATATAGACATAATAATGCTGATTTTACAGCAAAATAATGCTGATTTTAATAAAAAAAAGTAATTTTGATTGATGATAGCTTTCCGTCTAACTGCAATGCGATTCCGTTTATTTTCTAAAGGATTTTCGCACGACTTTCCCTCACATGGTTTAGTATGTCACTGCCTTCAGCTATGCGATTGAAAGCGTAAATTGCCGGGGTTTTGATCATGATAAGAACTGTCTTTATTTTAAATAAATAGTTTGTCCCAATTTTAAAGCCTTAATTTTAAATAAAGAATAATTATATGTTAAAAAAAGAATTTTTTTTACAGAATTTTTTAATATAAATAAAAAATAAGTTTTAGATTTCGTTATTATGCTTTATCAAACATGTGTGCAAATTTTGTTCTTATCCCTGTTATCTTTATTGTTCTTAAGATAAATTGCGCTTTGCTGCAATTTTCCTTACGTATTTATCGTATTATTTGTTATTTGTAAAACTGCACGTATCGGAGTGTTCGTAGAATGTTATTTGGGTCTATGTGTTTGAATTCGCTGAATCGCTAAAATGGCTGTGTGAATCAATCATCTCTGTGGGATTCGGAAAAACAGCTCGAAAATTGTGCAATCTTCTGTCCCGTATGGAGAGGTGCGATTTAATAACCATGTAATTGCCAACGATCAAGTATCGTCGACGTCGATATAATTCCGCAGAGATGAATTTATATTTTCCGTCGGACGAATCTTAATTTTAAATCGGCCACTGATGACTAATTATGCCGCTCTCTTTGACGGCTGAATTTAATTCTTAACTATAAGGAAGAATAATGAAAGATTTATCAGGCACGGCATAAGTAATGTATCGATTAATCGCGAGAAAATATCTTGTAATATTTTTTAACTCGTTCTATGATACACGGTCGCTCGATCGTGTTTCGCGAGACGCTACGAAATCTTGTTTATACTACTTATACTACATATAAAAAGTATTTAATCTTAAAAAACAGTCATGTAGTTATTTGATTCAATGATTGTGTTATTAATGGAAATTATCTGATGTTATCGATTGTTATCGAACTGATAATAGAAGCTTGTCGGTTCATTCATCGAGAGATCGGTTATCACGAATTATTCGTGAAGAAAATTCAATCAGGACAGATTCGCATCTTGCGATTTATGAAATGCAGACGCGGAATACGCGGGATATCGCGATTATTGCTGCAAGCGAAGCGAGTCCAGACTCGGGAGACAAGTAGCATTCACGATTTATGAGACTTGTTGCCGTTACGTATCGCGGATTGGATATGAAAATAGATTATTGTGTGCGATAAAGCAAGCTGGAGAAAGAAAGATAGGAAGGGAAAGGAGGAATGCGCACGTAGGGCGAAACTCTTCTGCTGAAGGGCCGCGAGACATTATTGTCGGAGCCCTCTGGCTCTAGGTCCAGTCTCTCGACACGTTTGATACGACGATAAGCGAGATTAAACGCGAGTTTATCGGATCGATCAAATTTGCTGGTCTATGCCAGAAGAAACGCAATATATATATATATATATATATATATATATATATATATATATATATATATATATATACGAGCGAGACAAGTTGCGCGACAATGAGAAAACGAAAGTCAGTTGTATATACCGGATGTTCTAAGATGATTTAATACATTATAATAAATTTTCAATCAAAATTAAATACGTGAAACGAATTGTCGCATTTAGTCGCATGCTATTGTTTGCAAAGGAACTGATTTAATCTCAGGCGTGAGCATATTGTCACGTTGAAAGGTATATTGATGTTAATGATGGAATTTTTGAAAATTATTATAAAGCATATTAAATCTATCGTTTAAACAATAAAGTTAAAAACAGTATGTAATATCTTTTACTTTCGGAATAGGACATATGTTTATATATACTTTTTTTCTCAAGACGATAATCTTTAAAATATATTGATATTTTTTTCCTAGGACATCCTCTATTTCCAACTCCAATAATGCTTCATATGTGTGCGTGTTGCGTCTCTTTATTTCCCAATTTATCCATCGCGATGACCACGCGATGGCTATGCAATGACGTGTATATCGAGGGAAAAAAAAAAAAACAAAATGCGAGCGTCACGAACCGAGTTCTCGTTTCGAAATGTTTCTGACCCAAGTGCACGCTAGGTAGGTGAAAGCAGTGCACCAGGAGTGAAAGTCAAATTCACCGCGCCCGTAACTCTCGGAACTTCATAAGTGTCGTTAATCGGCAGGATGAAGAAGCCAACGGGATGACTGACACAAATTTTCCACATGAATCGACGTCGACGTCGACGCCGATCTAAAAGTGTAAATCGCTTCATTTTTTTATATGTTCTTCTTTTCTACGATTTTATTCGAATAAACATTGTTAAAGTTAAGAAATATATCACTAAAGAATTTTAATAATTTATATCGCATTAATGTATCTCATTTTCGGGATTTTGGGATTGCAATATTATGGAGTAAATATATAAATCTTAGATTAGCGATCAAGGAGAAAGACATGTAAAAGTTTTCCTCAATATCTTCTTTAGACAACTCTAGAAATTTACGTTAATAACTTTTTTTAGAAATATATATTAAAAAAATCAATGCAAAATTTATACAATTAACTATGATATGTTGTTTAACATATTTTTTGATGGTATATTTATATTAAAAGCTGATTACTCTTAAATTCATAAAAATATAGATAAAATCAAAGCTAGTAAAAAAATTGTTGAACTCAAAGGTGATTAGTTGTCTTTGCACATATTAATAAGTATAACATAAACAGCTTTAATATTTAAATGAGATGAACAATAAAATAGAATAACCAATAGTGACTATCTTCCAGTTACTAATAAAAACTTATTTTTCTGGATTTGCAATGATAATTAATTTATGAAAAACAGTAAGTATCGCAATAAGTATTACTTTTTTAATGCGATATAAAGCTATATAATTGATATGATCGAAACTGATATAGAACACTTATATTCCAGAGAGTTTACGCTACAGTTAAAATTATGTAAATAAGTTGTAATCTGTGAGCAATGAATGAAGAATGAAGTTTAAAACTCATTATTACATGAAATATAGAAAATTATAAAGAAACAAATAAGAGATAAAGATGTAAATGTATATGATTATTTTTTCTGAAAACAAAATTAATAACGAACAGTTCCTAGTTTACAGAGTTTTCATCAGCCGTAACTAATTAATAATATTATCACTAAATCAAAATTAATAATTAGTTATACATAAATAAATAGAAAAATATCAAAATATTCCGTTATTATACGTAAAGGAAATAAAATGTATTTGTCAATCATTTTCATTTTTTTCTACTCGTTTTAGTCTTACGATTTCTATATTTAATATATATATTTTTATAGATATTATATTATATATTTTTTATAGAAAGATAAACTAATATTTCTTTTTACCGGATAGTAAAACTCAATGAAACAAATTTTATCTATTATGATACAAATATTTTAATGTAATGAGATTTTAATTACAAAATAATTTTTGTATTCATCTGCATCACTAATTAAGATTTAATCTACAAAAAAAAGAATTAGTTTTTTATTAATCAAAGGATTTATAAACACAAGAAAATCGAAAAGGATGAGAGAATGAGAGAGAGAGAGAGAGAGAGAGAGAGAGAGAGAGAGAGAGAGAAAGGAGGATGCAGAGGAGGAAAGATACTTTCGTATGGATTTGCATATCGCGCTTGTCGCCGGACAGGACGCACTTGACTAGAGACATTAGACAAATCTCAGATCGACGTGAATGCATTCCGCGTGGACTCGCGTGTTCAGAGACTCGGAGTCGCTTGCGTCGCTGCGATCGTCCGCGCGAAGCCGATGGCCCCTATCGCCGCATTCCACCTGTCGGAAGGTGGCATTGCGCTCCTGCCACGGAAGGGATCCGCGCGTGGGATGCCCGAAGGGTGACGAGGAAGAAGGGGAGCGAGGGGGAACGATCATGTCGCGTCCCCGAAATCCAGCGGTGTGCGATGGGCTTCTCAGCCAACCGGTCGGGCTCTCCGAGAATCCTTGTTGTCTCAATATGGCAGTGGCTCGCGGTCACGCGCGCGAGCGCACGCGCACACGTACATACGTGTGAAGCCGCGCGCTTGGCTTGACGTATACGCTCGTATATACAAATACACTCACCGTTCTAACAGCCATCATCCGTTGGTTGATCGCGCCGCATTCTCGCCGTCGCTTATCCACGGTGAATGAAAATGATTGCGGAAGGTCCCGGAGTCCTTCGGGAAATCGCGCGGGCAAGCCGCCCGCGAAAAGCAGCCAATTCAAGCCGATGCCGCTCCTCGTTCCCCGTTCCTCGCAGTTCCGCCGCTACCTTCACTTCGCGACCTATCTCCTTGACTGCTTGACTGCTTGCCTGTGTGCCGCCGACGATTGTCCTCGCCTCCTCGCTATAGTTTAGGACAATCAGGATTACCGAATCGATGCAATTTAAATGCGCACTAATGTCGCGAATCGTGCGCGACGACTTCCGCGGATGGAAATTCGAGAATGCGACTCGCAAAGCGACGCGAAAGATGAGATGAACCGACCACTCGAGCCAACGACGCTCGCCACAACATAACTGGACACCAGTTGGTGGGGGGGAATCGAACCGACCGCGGAACGGGGCACAGAAGGGGGAGACATCTCGCGAGGAGGGGTAGGGCGTGGGATAGAAGGGTAAAGAGGCGCGAAAGGGGCCCACTCGCGATGATACATAGATGAGAAATACGGGACGATCGGTGATTGTAATTTAATTTAAATGACATATATAAACTTCATGTTTCAAACGGAAATTCCTTGACTCTATTGGCTATTATATATCTAAGACGAAATTTATTCTCGACCGACAAGAATGTTCCCTGATATGTGGTTTGTGTCATTCTAATGTAAGGACTGCAAAGAATACAATACTTAAATTGTTTTCCAAGTCTAATAGATGTCAGGATTTTTTTTCAAGGTCCGACTCTTCAAAGAAAAATTGTTTTTAAAACTAATTTATTTTTGAAACTGAAATTGACCCTTATTTTTGTCGAGACTTTTGTATTCCAGTCTTTTGTCAAAATTCTTGTCGTAAATCGAGATTTATAGTTTTGCTTAAATAAACTGACATATGTGTCAATATTTGTACCTATAATCTTCTCTATTCCTTTCGCCATAGTCTTTTTATGGCGTGCAACAATTGATCTTAGGAATGAGACTACAAAGTGACGAGTATATTCTAACACATGCGTGCACAAATACGATACAAAATGAAAATAACGTCACGATTAAATTAGTTTAGAGAGTTAAAAATTATATAAAAGCAAAAAGTTATTGAAATTTAAAGATTTATAGGAAGGTGGCAAATCGGAAAATAAGATACTTTTCAACATATACGTTTTTTATTTAAATAAATCGATAAATAGTATTTCTGTTTTGGAAAAATATATTTTTACTAAAAAATAAAGCGTAAAATTAAAACAAATATGAATAAAAATTAGAACAAATATAATCGAAATACATTGATCTCAGATCATATGGACACATTTAAACGGATAGTGTATAAATATTTTTTGATATTCTTTCTGGAAAATGTAATTATTTTCAATGGATATCTCGAAATGCGATAAGATTGCAATTTTATATAATAAATTAACTGTATTGCGTATCAAAGTAATCTGTAATAAATTAAATATTTCCTTAAAAATTTAATTTAAAACGAAAACATAAAGATTTGTATTAAATAATCAACATATATCAAACAATAATTTTTAGTAACGTTTCTTATTTCAATAGCTTAAACATATTCAATGTAAAATTATTTTATTTTGCATGTATCTCTTTCTTTACGATTTTAAGACCTATCGTGTTTAAATGCGAAGGCTATTGAACTTTCAAAAAACATTTGATATATTATAAAGTATATCATTTCTCGAATGCGATTATGAATTAATGAAATACTGGTTTCGTGTCTTACTTGAATATTTATTTATTGAATATTTTAAGATTTGAGTTGGTCAAAGTTCGTGATGTCATGTGAAGGCTCATAAAAAAAAATCAAAACTCTACGTATATTGCATTTAATAGAAAGAAATTCTTGACTTGATACAGTATATCGCGTCGATAGAATGCAATCGTGCGACAGTTTCGTCAAATGAACTCCGTGCGATCGTACTATATCGATTTTCATATTGACGCAGATTGATTATATAAATGCGTAATTAATGGTGATAATAATTTTTTGCGTTAATTAAAATTGTCATTCTTGACAAATTGAAAATCTATTACGTTCTTACATTACACATGTACCTTTTTCCATAATAGATTATTTTACAATAGATGTAGTATCGCCATCTGTTGACATTCTCTTATACAACTATTATAACACTTAAATCTCATTCCATGAACACGTGTATGAGCTGCTGTGGTGAGTTGTCGCATCACTTTCTGTAACTGTAATTATAAGATGTATTGTAAAAATTAGCCAATTAGAGCTAAGAGTTTAAAAATAATAGTTTGAAAGTTTACGGTTACGAAAAGTGTATGCAGAAGCCTTATTACACCGAAGTTTTCATCTGTATCTTCCTTGTATAACCTCAATAGATCGAAAACATCTCTCTATTCTTTAGGAAATTTATAAAAAAAAGAAGAGAAAAAATCACGAGTACGGTTTTTATAAGCGAATAAAATGGCGTCGATAACAAAATTAGTGAATTCTGTCGACGTAAATTCAAAAAAATTTGAATCGATAGTGCACGACTTGATGGTCAATAACGACGATGTGCCGTTCGATGATCAAGAGGTGAGAAAGGGACATTCTTTTAAATCTTTCTCAGAAGCTTATATGAGCTTCATCTTTGTTTATACTTTGTTTATATGCTTATGTATATTTTAGGTTGATAATATCCAAAATGCCATTATAAAAAAAGTTAATTTACGTATAAATCAAGGAGGATGCAATTTTTTATTTATTCTGGACAGACTCTTGCCTACATGTTCTAAAGACACATTTTTAAAACACGGATTATTCTGGATAAGCAGTGCTATGGAAGTATTGGAAAATGTACATAGCAGTATGCAGAATTTGACACTTGCCTGTAAGGTGTTAGGAGTCTTAGTCGAACGTTGCAAGCAAATTCCAGAATTGCACAAGCAGATCTCCATGCAGTATGTAAAACAGCTCGTGAATATCCTTAGTTCATTGCGATCAGATGCTAAATCTGGAGCAATATATTATTTAATGGCTGTTCTGCTGTATCATTATCCTGAAGTTTGTGAGCGATTTCAGGTAACAGAACAAATAAAACTTTTGTTTAACTATATATTTTATACTATCTCATAATTATGATAAATATAAGAAATTATATGAAGAAAATATTTTTTATTATTATCATTAAATCGATTATATTATAAGATATTAAGCTAGTTATGTGTTTATTAAAAAATAATGACATTTTTAGCATATTAATATAAATCATTTATTGAGTTATATATATATATATATATATATACATTCACAAAGTAATTGTTGGACAAGAGTTATAGTTATGATGATATAAATATGCTCATCTTATATATTTATATACTTCTAATTAAAACATTTTGTCAATTTATGAATGTTTATATATTTAAAATATATTATTGTTTTAATATTTTCAGAAACAGATACGGAAAATGATTTTGTTACAAATTGATTCTATGCAAGAGAATATGGTTAATGCTAGTGCAAGATGTTATCTTCTTTTGTCCAAAGTGACAGAACGTTCATTTAAATTACCTCCATCTAAATCTATGTACACTGTATTGACATACAGCGAGGTGTTACTTTGTAATAACTTGCACACTATAATGGATGAATTGTTCTCTGAATTAGTGGAATTGGAAAGTGTAGATATCTGGGATAAATTAGAATTACCAGATATATCTAATAAGGACATAGTACAATATTATAATGGACAGAGACAAAGATTTTCAAACCTATGTACTTATCTTTCCATAATGTTACGGTACAAATCTTAAATATATTAATCTTATTTATTGAATGATATAATAAAATAACATCATCTATATAGAATTTTTAAATAATAATTTGGTTTAAAATTGCAGAGGATATGAGGAAAGAAATTCTGTTCTACCTCACGATATTTTAGGACTTTTATGTCGAGGATTAGCAATAACGCCATTAAATCTAAAGGATAAAGTATCTTGTAAAGAACAGATGCTATATATAATCTTGCCAAAAATGCATATTAGCTTGCTTACAGTTTTAGATGCATTTATAAATGGGTATATATATATATAAATAAATAAATATATTTAAATTTAAAATGTGAATGATATAGCATAGTTTATAATATATTAATATATACTTTAGGTTTGCTCAGGAGTTAATACCATATGGGACAACTATATTATATTTGTTCCAACACACATTGGAATGGACAAGTACTATTTTAGAAAATCAAATAACATTTAGTAATAGTAAACCTTTTAGAAATGTTAGAATACACACTTACAAATGTCTTTGTTCATGGCTGATGAATGTTGGCTCATTGTCAGGCATAGAAAAAATTACGAATGAATGTGTTATTTCTATATTAAAAGATGTAACACCAGAACGAGATTGTATATTATTATCCGTAAGTTTCAAATAATTTAATTAAATAATATTCCTATTATAAATTTAATTAGTATATTAATATATAAGAAATTTATATATTTATGAAATAAACAATTAGGATTTATTGACTATATTTATTTAATTACATTAAAGCATATATTAATAGAGAATTATCATTGTTTAAGATGCAACAAAAAACGCAGAATTTGTCTAAACGCACAATAAAACGTTCCAAACGTAGCCAGTGTGAAAATAATCCAGTTTTAAACAATGGAGAGAGTTCTACTAAAAGTGGATGTCTAGATGCAGATTTATGCAGAGAGGCTCTTATTGTTTTGCAGAACATACTTTCTAGTGGTAGTATTTTACTGAAACAGATGTTTTACCAAGTAAGTTTATTTAGATTTATTTTATTACAACTATTTTGTTATATAATTGCATTTTCATGATGTTCTTAAATATTTCTTATAGACTGTACAGAATGTAATAATATCTCTATTATATAATCTTTATCTGAGTTCCACTGAACAAAATTTTTATAAAGCTCATACTGTATGTCGCTTGGAACTATTCAAAGTATTGAAAGCTTTACAAATGTATCCACATGTTACATTGGCATTTCCTATACAATACTGTCTAGAAATATCACAGATGGCAGCTCTTGATATTGATTTAAGTATTGCTCAAGAAGCAAAATTCGCATTAGCTGAATTGGAAAAAATTATACATCCTGCTGCACCTACATTGCGCTTATCTCGACGGCAGTGAGTATCTTAAATCTTTTCTAAGTTTATATATTATATATTATATATTATATATGCAAAAAAGGAGATTCAGAGAGAATTTATATATTGGAAGTTTGATTTATTTATTAGATTAAATTGTAAACATGCATAAATTTTTGTAGGGAATCTGATAATGAATTTGAAAATGAAATGGAAAAAGTTACTAATATTGATAAATTAGACAAAAGAAGTAGGACTTCTTTGAAGAAAGTCTTCTTTGAAGAAAAAGAGTGTTCTGATAGTGAAGATGCAATACAATCTGTATCTAAACGACCAAAAATAACTGCAATTGAAATAATACAGAATGAAACTGATATACAGCCATTGGAAAAGAACGATAGTATTGATATAAATAAATCTAAAATAGATGACAACTTATATAAAGAAATTGAAGAAGAAGAAACTAAAAATGTATTACAAAATAAAATACAACATAAAAATCAAAGTCAGCTGAACATTGATGCAGTTGCAAATGTTACTATTAAAAGTAAAATGGAATGTGAATTAGTTACAGAAGAACAGCTTCTTGAAGAACAACTTCTTGAAGAACAGTTTCTTGAAAAACAGCTTCTTGAAAAACAGCTTCTTGAAAAACAGCTTCTTGAAAAACAGCTTCTTGAAAAACAGCTTCTTGAAGAACAGCTTCTTGAAGAACAGCATACGGAAGAACAAAATCATGAACAATCTGATATAATAACATATACAAGTGAAAATAAAACGGTAAACAAAAGTCCTGAGATAGATGGAAAAGAACAAAAGTTTTCGCAAGACAGTTCAGAAAAATGGGAAAATATAGGTCCTAAAATAATAAACTCTTTAAATCTGCTTCAGAAAAATGAAATTAAATGATTAGATGTTGTTTATTTTATCTTTGTAATAAAAAAGCACATATAAAATAAATGAGTTCTGAAAAAAAACTTAGCCGATGATTGGTATAGAAAGTGCTTTTGGGAATAATCCACCATTCGTTTTCTTTTGCATATTCTCCTTATTTGAATCTTCAATATATTGATCTGTGGATTTATTTGCAATATCGATATCAAGATTGAGATCAGGAACAAATTCATTGAACGTATCGATAGGTTTCTGAATTACTGAAATTGTTTTTTTAGCACCTTGTTCTATTAATTGGAAAGGTGCTTTATACAAACTGCACATTGGTGATTGTAATCGTTCCGGTATGACCGTCCACAATCCCATTTCACAATATCTGAAATTAACATGTGATGATCGATTTATTATATGTATTACATATTGAGTAATATTTGATGTAAATTTTTTACCTAAAATTATTCATGCTTTTCGGAGCTGTCGTGATACTGACAAAGGAATTGCTATCATCTGAGAATCTTGGGATTATGTTTGGTACCCAAGTACTGTCATTAGAAGACACGTTTGTAGTAGGTACGCTAAGCATGCCGCTCCTCGCGAAATTTGCTATCATGTCTGTAAAAATCTCAGTTATACGTTCATCTTCTTCATCTGGTTCTCCATTATCGCTTATTTTTTCGCCAGTAATTGTGTTTCGATTAAAGATGAATCCTAGATCGTCGCCGTGATTTAATTTACCTGAAAGATAATGCTTAATAAATATATTATTTGAGAAAAACAATATAGTATTATGTAATATAGTTTATTAATTATTATAAATTATACCATCCGAGGATTGTTTAGCGTCGACGATTGGCAATCCAGTGAGAAAATCTTTACCATAATTTCTTTTTCCCTTATGATCAAATGTATATAAGAACGTATTTGCTTTTTTAGACCACTGGTCGACAGTCAAAAATGCGGGAGCGTTGTAGAGCGAATCGCCCAAAGCTTCCGCAATTTTCTCCATAGTATCTAGCTTGCCGTTGCTTTGGAATATGTTGAGATAGCCGCGGAAAGCTTGCGGAATGAACCGTGATCCATTCTGCATATTTGGAATAGTTCTTTGCAAATATGGTATGAAATCGCTAATCAAATAATCTGGGACTGTGTTCAATTTGTTCTGTACTTCGTCCCTGTATTGGCCGAAAACGGCACCTCCCGTTTCATCTTTCATAATTCCCGTCAATAGCGGTATAGACGGAAAATTGCCAAGCCTCAAGGAACTCTCTGGTGATGCGGTCATGAAGTTCGGAAGCGATCTTAAAAACACTCATATTTACTCGATAGTAAGTTGATGATATTAAAAAGATGTTGCTAAATCTACATTACCTCCCGTCGTCGGGACCTTCTATAACAGGACCAGGTCCGAGCAGATTGGCTAAGCCAGAGACGAAACCTCGGGCAGTCGCACGAATGTTCCCCAACTCGGAATCGCTGCCGATCAATTTTTCAACTGGCAATTCTCGCAGACAGTCCACCATTCTGCGACTGTCATTCGTCGGACAATCGTTTTTACGCGCTACGTATCTAGCGGTTTCGAAGGGATCTTCATCAATAGCGAAATGAGATAAGACGGAGCCAGACATCGCGATCAAACCATGGAAGCTATCTACAAAAATATAAGTCCATCAATAATGAATGAAGACATATTATTAGTCGCAACGCGAAAAATCATGCAATCTCAATTACTTTCGCAAAATTTTGATAATGACAACATCATAGCAGAACTGGCGCCGGTTCCATGGCCGAAGGCTATTATTTTGTTTGGATTACCACCGAAGAAATGTATGTAATCCTTTACCCAGTCGATAGCCAGCACCATGTCGAACATTCCATTGTTTCCCGGCATTTCCTGTGTACCTGTACTCAAAAATCCTGGAATAAAAAAAATTCGGTGACGCCAATCTTCCTCCTTACTTACGTAACTACATAAACATACTTTTTGCTCAGGATATTTTAATTACCTAAGGTCCCCAGTCTATACTGAATAGACACGACAACCAGCTTTTTCTTAATCAAGTGTCTCATTTCATATTGACATGCCGCACCCCTTCTGAAACCACCTCCGTGAATCCATACCAATACAGGATAACCATCGCTGATATCTGGAAGTGATGGGGTGAAGACATTCAGAAAGAGGCAATCCTCGCTTCCAATAGTTTTATCGGTTCCATCGTAGCTGGGCTGAGGACAAGGAGGACCCCACATAGTAGCATTGTAATCTCCTTCGAGATGAACAGGCGAAGCTCGCTAAAAATTAATTTTTTATATTAACACGAAATAATCATTTCTAATTATTTCTATCTTTTAAATTAATCTCTTTGTTTGTATTAAAGATATAATATTTTAACTTTTTATCAATTGCTCTCTTTATTCTAATATTAAAATAAAAAATTCTAAAATTCTATTTATAAAAAAAAGTTTAAAAAAAATTGATAAAAATAATTGCTTAGCACTTCCTATTAAATGAAGATTAATTATTTAGTTAAGATTAACTTTTATTAAGTCAATAATAATGATAGTTCTATTATGTTTTTATGAAGCTTTAAAAGCATAAGAAAAGGTCAAGAAAGATTGATGCTATATTAATAATTAATTGATCTTATTATTTATCTTTGACCATATTGTTAAATTAGATAATTTATTAATATTTGTTAAATATTTATATTTGTTAAAAATCGTTTTCTACAAAAAAACTTATAGTTTTTTTCAACGGAATTGATAACATATATCAAATTCATTAAATTAGGCCGTTGTGACAGGATGCACTGAAAGATAAAATAATGTTCCGTTTAATCTGTGATCACACTATCGATTAATAGTATAAAAAAATATGACAAAAAAGAATTGGTCTTTTGTCCCTGTGTGGAAGGTAATTATTATTACTCGATTACTTGTTAAAGCACACGTTTATTCGATAGGTCATTGAATTTAATTATCGCATACATTGTGTTGCTTTTAATGCCACAGTTCACATAACGGTTCAATCGAGACGTTAGTGCAATCTACGTATATGCTCACAAAAATTTGTGCAAAAACGCTTATACTATTGTGAGATTTGATATAATTATACTTGCTCTGTATGCAAATTTTGATTCTTAAATCTTAATTAGGCTCTAGATCAAACCTTTATACATTGGAAATAAATATCGATGAAATATTTTAAGATTTAAATTAATATTTCTAATCTAACATTTATTTGTTTCATGTAACATGTACGTAAAAATTGCAAAGAATTTTAATTCTATAAATTATGCAAAGATTTATGATTGTTGAATGTACAAGTCAAATTTATATTAATATACTAATAATTTTTATTCCTAAACTGAAAAAGAAATTCAATAATTGAATATTTAATTCAATTATCACCCATGTGCTATGCACATATTTATTATGCAAATATTTATTAACTCACAAATATTTTGCTAATATTAGTCGTGTATATTTAATTAAAATACATATATATACCTGAACTAAAGAACTTACAACTTAGAGACTTATTTAGAGACTTATTTAGTCAAATTCATCATTTTTTTTCTCAGTGCATAATTAATTTTTTTTTGTATGTACTCTTATAAATTTATGTTTTACCTGGAATCTGGCTCGGCCAATTGGTGGCTGCCCGAATCGAATTCCACGAAAAATATAAAATCCTTTGTCAGGATCGCGGGTGCCGATAATACGCGCATCTCGGCCGTTTTTATTCACAAAAACTACCGGATCATCTTCGGGAGGTTGCACGGCCGAAATACCGCCAACAATTCTCTTTCGTCTAATCACATCCGCATCTCTCGCATTTATTAACGAGCAAAGTAAAAGGATGATGAGCGAGCTGACGCGTCCATCCATTTCGAATATGTACATTGAAATAAAAGAATTATCGTTAGTCTCTCATTGAGAATTTCGTGGGAACGAGTGGGGATGACGCATGTCAGCATTTTTTATCGCAGAGTCGCATCTTGGTCTGTAACAAATAATAATTTATATTTTATTACTTTGCAAAATAAATGTTTACAATAAATGTTTATCTAAAAGTAAATTTTTGCACAAGTACAACACGATATAAAATCAATCTTTCTCGCAAAAAAAAAAAATAATTTCAATAAGAGTCTTATAAAGTTACAATGAAAAAAAAGAAAATCTTACAACAATTTTATAATGAAACAACAGAATAATTATATAAATATATAAAATATTCAAATTTAGCATCAAATCTTTTCTAATGAGAAAAATACTTTGCAAAGATAAATTTGAAGAGCTATTTATATATGTAAATTAACGCGTTATTTATTGTTATTTATTTATTTAACTCATTACAATATATTATCAAATATATTATCAAAATGCATAGTGTATGCAAAATTAAATTAAATTAAATTAATATTACGCCGAAATATCACGGTCAGCAAGTTTGAATTGAACGCATTTTGGCGGACTGACTACGTGATCAAGCGACGCATTGCTGGTATACATTACACAACTAACCGCGACCGATTTCCGTCTTTACCTTTCTCTATTTGCCATCGGCTCCTTTGGTACTTATGCGTGATTTCGCTGGCGCGGATTATCCGCTTTGATCTGCTACATTCGAGACAAATCCATTGAAAAAAAGTTCATAATTATGTGCTTTCGGTTATTCCTGCGTAAGATGCATTCAATATTTTTGCGAGAGAAATAATGGATTCGTACTTGGAGCGGAACAACATGTGAGGTTAAGATGCGCCAGCTGAAGCATAACGAGCGTGGTGTTACGACGCGTGTCATCGAGGGCGAAAGAGTGATATCGTGATATCGATTTCTTTTCTCTTTTAGGTTTTAAACCATGGGTCGGGTAATTCGTGCGCAGCGTAAAGGTGCGGGATCCGTTTTTCGATCTCACACCAAGAGGAGGAAGGGAGCACCGAAGTTGCGGTCTCTGGACTTCTCCGAGAGGCATGGCTTTATCAAGGGTGTCGTGAAGGTTTGCAACAACTTTCTGTTTTATTTGGCATGATATTTTAATTAGCGCCACTGCAGAATTCAAAGCAACATTTGAGAAAAGATGTTGACTTGCTGTTCATACTTTGTCTAGTTTACTTTGAATTCTTCAGTCTAGAATCCATTTTCACCAATGTGGATTAACTTTAGTTTTAATTTAGTCTACTCTACTCTTTTTTAGTTTTAGAAATTTTAAGAGGAAACAGTAAATTGAACCAAGATTAAAATTAATCTGCGTTGATAGAAATGGATATGAGTTTTGTATTCATGATGATATCAAATATACCTACGTCTGATTGATTAAATGACGTTAAATAGAGGCTCTTTCTGAGGATATATTTTCAACATTATGAAGATGTTCTTAATTAGTTTAATAGATACATCTAAGATTGCTTTTTCTGTTTAGGATATCATCCATGATCCAGGTCGTGGTGCGCCATTAGCAGTGGTGCATTTCCGTGATCCTTATAAGTTCAAAACACGGAAAGAATTATTTATTGCACCAGAAGGAATGTATACCGGTCAATTTTTATATTGTGGAAAAAAAGGTATGTTTCACTATAATTTATATTTCTCAATGAAATTAATACTTTATTTAAAGTAATCAAAGCTATTATGAGAATTTGCTATTGCGTATCTTGACATATATCGTTTTAAATTTTTCTAGCCAATCTGCAGATTGGAAATGTTATGCCAGTTGGCATGATGCCTGAGGGTACTATAGTCTGCAATCTGGAGGAAAAGACCGGTGACAGAGGCCGATTAGCCAGAGCATCGGGCAATTATGCAACAGTTATAACGCACAATCCAGATACAAAGAAAACTAGAGTTAAATTACCTTCAGGCGCGAAGAAAGTCATTCCATCCAACAATAGAGCAATGGTTGGAATTGTTGCTGGTGGTGGACGTATAGATAAACCCATACTTAAGGCTGGTAGGGCTTATCACAAGTACAAGGCGAAGAGGAACTGTTGGCCTAAGGTATATCTTCTGATTTTTATATTGCTACTATATGCAAAGAGTTAAATCTTTTTTCAATGATGGTATCTAAGACATTTGAAACCCGAAGAATTTAATGTGGAAATTTTTTTAACTGAGCTTTTGTTTCGAACTTTTTCATATTGCGCTTGCATTTTGTCTACCATGTTTGAGATGCATTCAAATTTTTTCAGGTTCGTGGTGTTGCTATGAATCCCGTGGAACATCCACACGGTGGTGGTAACCATCAACATATCGGTAAGGCATCCACTGTCAAGCGTGGCACCAGCGCTGGTCGTAAGATCGGTCTTATTGCTGCTCGTCGTACTGGAAGAATCAGAGGAGGCAAGACCGATACCAAAAAGGACGATTAGATTAAACGCTGATATTTGACTATGTGTTATACAATAAAGAAAAATTTACACAAAATCACTCCGCTATATTTTAACAAATTTTACGAATTCCGTGATGAATTTTGAAAAATCGTAACTGAATCAGAGGTTGAAGTTAAGGAGGAAGAGATAGATTTTTTTCTATATATCTAATTGAATAGAAAAACATTTACTTGAAATTTGATTATCAAAGATAAAGTTTACACATATTTATACTACTGATATACATTTCTATAAGTATCTTAGTTTTAATCTTTGTTTAATTTATTATCTTTTTTTAATTTTTACAATTAAAAAAGAAATCAAGATTAAAATTAATCTATGATAGGAATGGACACCATTGCAAATCAGAGAAAAAATTTACAGGTATTTCTGAAATTCTAAATTTTTTTGAAATTTTGAATATAAATGTATTCAAATGTAATAGAGACCCCTGATATCAATAGCATTCTTATATAAAAAAAATTTCTGGTAGTGGACTACAAGTGGTCGAGAGCGTTCGATAGCTCGAACATTGCTACCAACTATCTTCAACGATTTCTAGAACGGTTATCGTTGAAATTAACGTCATTTAATTTCTCTGATTATCATTTGCACACGACAATAGGTGAAAAATTCCCAATGTAAATTTTCAAATTCCAGCATGTAGAGGTGTTTTTTTTCGCCGGATGTCCGAACGGGACGTTTTTTCCTCGAGTATTCCGCGTCCTATCGCTCTCACAGCCGGAGTCGACATCCGGCGGAAGTGGGCCGACCACCATTTTGGCAGTTCGACTCTCGGCCATTTTTGTTGCGTCAACGTCAAGAGTGCGGCCAGGGGCCTCTCGCGCTTTCCTAGCAGTCACGCCAGTTGCCTCCGGGATTCCTCCGTATCGTGGTGCAGCGAGAGAAAGACTGTTCGGCACGCGCCGTTTTTCTTCGCTAAACTGACAAAGGATCGTCCGAATCGCGAGGCGAATAACGAAACTATCGTCTGACGAGGCGTATATATCAATCGCGAGACGACAAAGCAGAGGGACAAAAGAGGGACAGGAGACAGAGAAAGGAAGACAGAAAGAGACAGCGCGTTAAGGACGCGTTGGGAATTTTTTTCGGCACGAGTGTGTGTGTGAGAGAGAGAAAGAGAAAAAACGAGCTAAAAGGGCTTCAAGCGACAGAGCTGCGAAAACTACGCACCGAGGCGGAGTAATATGAGTAATGCAGCCAACCAGAATGGATCAGGTCTAGAGCAGCAAGTAAGAAAAGAAAAGGGGATAAAGAGAAAGAAAAGAAAGGATCAGCGGGTTGGGAGGGAAAGGAGGGAAGCGTTGTTCTCGCGATGCGAATTTTAACGAATTTTTTTTTCCTCCCGTTTTCTCGTTTCAGCATTTCTCTGACGCGATTCGCGGATTTTCTACAGACGCGAGCGTATAGAGGGGAATTTCCTTTATCCGATCGAAGAGAAAGAGAAAGAGAGAGAGAGAGAGAGAGGGAGGGAGGGAAAGAGAGAGAGACTCTTCCCCGCGAGCATCATGGGCCGTCGTCACTCGTCGGCCAGTTCGTGACGTACGCTACGTATAATGGCGGCAAGCGATTCCGGGAACGACATGCCTCGTGTCGCGACGCGCTCGCACGCTCTCTCTTTCTCTCTCTGTCTCTCTCTTCTCTTGCGCGTGTCTGTTCCCGCGATCGGATTGCGCGCGGGAGGAAGGTGTCGCGCGTAAGTCAGATTTTCGCGGAAGGCAATCGGGGTGACTCATCATCGGGAGAAGGGAAATCGGATGATAACAAATTTATCCCGCGTGAGCGCCGCGCGCGGTTTCAGTTACGATAAGCGAGACGTCTAACTCTGAATGTCTCTGTTCCTTCAGTTAGCTGGTCTGGACTTGCAGGGCTCCCGCCAACCAAGTGGGGGCCGCTACGTCCCACCGCATCTTCGTCATAAAGCTGCGAGTGAGTACAAAAGCCTCTTAAAATTAGTTTATACAGTAAATTTTAAAGAGTTTTATTTGTTGAAAATTGAATAATATAAATGGTACGTAGCACAATGGATCAACGAGTCGAGACTGATACATCGCTTACATTAGCCAGTAGACTGTCTTGATCTCAGCCTGTAAAATTATATTGTTTCATGAAATGTGAGAAATGTATGATGAGTAAATGTAATGTTTATATAATTTTTTTTTTTTAATAGGTAATCTACCCTCGGATTTAAATTACTCTTCTAACTCAAGATCGTTTGGTGACAGAGGGGGAGATCGAGATCGCGATCGAGAAAGAGACCGTGATCGAGATAGGGGTAGGGCCGGTTATCGAGATTCGCGGAGTCCTCGCGATATCGATTTTGCAAACTTCGGGAGCTTTGGCGGGCGCAATAGGCGCAATCAGGAAAATGGAAGAGATTATAGATACTCCAATTCCGAACGCGATCGACCAATTAGCGGCAACGATCGTTGGCAGGAGCCTATTAGAAATGATCGCTGGCAAGACAACAGAAATGACAGGATGGGTAGCAGCGGTAGATGGGGCGACGATAGAGGCGGCCGAGGTGGAAGAGGTGAGGTCGACTGGACAATCCCCACTGCCAGGGATGAGCGACTGGAGCTGGAACTGTTTGGTTCTGGCAATACTGGCATCAATTTTAGCAAATATGAGGATATCCCAGTTGAGGCTACCGGAGAGAATATCCCACCACACATCACATCTGTGAGTATATAATATGTAAGATTTTACTTGATGTTAATGTACCTGTTTTCTGCTATTTAATTAAATCGCTTTCCAATTTTTCAGTTTGACGAGGTTAAGCTGACAGAGATAATAAAGAATAGTATCGCCTTGGCAGGATACGATAAGCCTACACCGGTACAGAAGTACGCGATACCGATCATCATCGAACGCCGTGACGTGATGGCCTGCGCTCAAACTGGGTCCGGTAAAACAGCGGCCTTCCTAGTGCCAATACTGAATCAGATATACGAGAGTGGGCCACGACCGCCACCACCACAAGCGAACTCTTCTGGTAGGCGTAAACAGTATCCGTTAGGTCTGGTGTTGGCCCCTACTAGAGAGCTCGCCACGCAAATATATGACGAAGCGCGGAAGTTTGCATACCGATCGCGTATGCGTCCTGCCGTCGTATATGGTGGTTCTAATATAGTAGATCAAATGCGTGAATTAGATCGTGGTTGCCATCTACTCGTGGCGACACCTGGACGTCTGGTGGACATGCTAGGACGTGGTAAAATTGGCTTACACAATTGCCGGTATGTTTACGTGACACAGTAATGATTATTGCGAGTAATGACTTGCGAATGATTACGATTATGTTCATTTATCATTTCCATTTCAGATTCTTAGTTCTAGATGAAGCAGATCGTATGTTAGATATGGGTTTTGAACCGCAGATCAGACGCATCGTCCAGGAGGATAACATGCCACCGACTGGAGAGAGACAGACTCTCATGTTCTCTGCTACTTTCCCGAAGGAGATACAAATGTTAGCCAGAGATTTTCTCAGTAATTACATCTTCTTGGCGGTTGGTCGCGTGGGATCGACTTCCGAGAATATTACACAGAAGATTGTATGGGTGGAGGAACATGACAAACGTTCATATTTGCTTGATTTGCTACAGGCTAGCAACTTTTCAGATCCTAGTACGTTAAGTTAAAACGTTAAGTTAAATCTGGATTAACAATGAATTTTTAGTTGTATTTAGAATCGGCAAAACTTGTAAAAAGAAAAAAAAATTAACGTGTTTTTATGATTATGCAGCTGCTGAATCACTCACCCTAGTGTTCGTGGAAACTAAGAAAGGCGCCGACATGCTTGAAGAATACTTGGCCTCAATGGGATACCCGGTTACTAGCATTCATGGCGATAGGACTCAACGCGAGCGGGAGGAAGCGTTACGTCGTTTTCGTGCGGGTAAAGCGCCGATTTTGGTCGCAACTGCAGTGGCGGCTCGTGGTCTCGATATACCGCACGTCAAGCATGTTATTAATTTCGATTTACCTGGCGACGTTGAGGAATACGTTCATCGCATTGGTCGTACTGGTCGTATGGGCAATTTAGGTTTGTTTCTTTTAAACATTACATTCATTGTTCTATTAGCGATTATTAAAAGGATAGGCATATGTGAATGTTATACCATATTTTGTTTTATAATTCAGGTCTGGCTACGTCATTTTTCAACCATAAGAATCACAATTTGGTACGTGATTTGGTGTCTCTGCTTATCGAAGCCAATCAGGAACTTCCGCCCTGGTTGGATGACATGTATACCGAAGCGAGATATTCCGGAGGTGGATCTCGGCGACCAGGCGGCGGCGGCGGCGGCGGCGGCGGCGGCGGTGGCGGCGGCGGTGGCGGTGGCGGTGGCGGTGGTACCAAGGGGCGCTTCACTGGCGGTGGCTTTGGTGCAAGAGATTATCGTCAACAACCCAGTTCTGGATCTGGTCGCAGCAATGGACCCTCACGACCTGGTGGTTACGGAGGTAAATAAAGATTACGATTAATACAGAATAGTATATGTATTATATAGTAAAATTAACTAAACTTAAAGGAAGAATGATGAGTTGTTGCAATATTTTTTATTTATATAACACAAAAATTCAGTATCTTATTTATACATTTTTTTGCAGGCGGTTATTCAAGTTACGGAGGTAACTATAATAATTCATCGTACAATAATTCCACTAACAATGGCAACAGTGGCCCTGACTGGTGGGGAGCATGGGACAAGTAGACGATTATCTCCATCTCTATTTCTACTTCTATCTCATTATTATTATTATTACTCTACACGCAAATTCAATTATATGTAAGGGAGACACGACATTTATTATGTCTGACACTACACGCACGTGTTTTGCGCGCGTATACATGTTACACATGCGCAGAGTACAGACAGTTTCACGTATAATACGTATTCACGTTTTCGCTGACTGCCTGTGCACTTCGAGTTTTTGGATGAGAAGCAGAAAGAATACTTACGTTGTTTAAATTCCACTATATTACATTTGTTCGTGAGCGCGACATCGACAAATCCTGCGTGCAATCTAATATTCGCGCCGGTGGATCGCCGGAGAATATTTCAAACGTGAATGATCTCACCATAAAAAGTGCGAGTATCGTAAATAGGATTTGTTCAACACTTATTAGTTAATAGAGATCCATCCAACATTTCGTTGCCGTGCGTGCTGAGAAACACAAGTAGTATAACCACTAACGAATCAAATCAGTAAAATCGTTAGTTCCTGAATCCGAAGGGAATAACGATATAACACATAGTAGCTGGAAAACTTAGTAAAAATTTTTTAGAACTCCTGTCGAGATTATGGGGCTCATCGTAACTTTATTATTTACATTTTTTTTTTTTAATAGAGGGTACGGTGGGCGTATCTTCGGTAATTGTAGCGTTTAAAGTTTGACTATCATAAAACATTTTAATGCACAGATACTTTATTGCCTTTGCTATCATAATGGCCAGTAGCCAAAGTCGTGCAGTTTTTGTTCAAATGAATGGCATAATTCTTTATACATGTACGTTTATCGAATGCCTAGGATACGCCGAATTACCGTTGCCATAGATTGTATGATAATTCCTTATTTTTTTTTTTTCTTTAATTTGCTGTAGTTCAGCGACGAATGGTACTTTGTTGTTTTGCCGTCCCCAAAGACGATATTGCGCCGGCAATATTATATGGTTTACTCGAATAAGCCACGTGAATTTTTCGGGGATCGATGGTTCCGAGAGAAAGAAAGAAAGGCAACACAGGCTACGTCTTAAGATACCTTTAGAAATCTCACATTTTGTTATAGCCTGACATGTATAATGATATGTGTGTATGTATGTGTGCGTGTGTGTATATATATGATACACATACACACACACACACACACACACATATATATATATATACATATATATATACACACACATATACACACTTGATAATTCAGAAAATTTCAAGACGGCGCTTACGCGATTTACAACTGGCAATTATTTTCATAAGTTATTTTCATAACTTCAGCCGTTACAGTGAGATCTCGATATATTTTATAATACAATGTTGACAAAAATTTTCTACAATATGTAATAATAGATCTAGATTTTGTTTAAAAATACTTGTGTTTTCCAATAAAATTATTTGCGACCTTTGCGCCGTCTTTCTTCCGAAGTTATAAACATTTGCAATAAAATGAATAAATTTTCCTTTGGGAATATTTGTACGAATATGGAGATTTCACTGTATTCACACGCGGCTAAATATGCTTTTAGTGTAAAAGGCAGGTAAACTGTTTATGTACCTGAGCTTGTGAGTAGTTCTACAGACAGAACTGCATTGATCCCACGTAGAAGCGTGCTTCTTGAATAGCATTTCTAAACGTAACAGAGACGTTGCCCTGCGAAATTGGTGTGGCGCTTTATAAAAAAGAAATCTTAGTCTGCAGAATGCGAATGTGTGAGTGCTCATGGAAGATAAATTATATTGAGACAGGTTAAAAATACGGTTGCAGTTACAGAGGGATATTAAAACAAAGAGCAGAAGGAGAGATGCTTTTGCATTGATATAGTGGGCTCTACTTCATTAAGAAAAAAGGGAGGGGAAGGGGAAGATAGAAAGCAAGCATAAGCCTCCTGAGGGAGACACACGGGGCGCACTCGATATTATTTTCTAGCTGTATTTATCAGTATGATATGCGCGCGTTATATATATAAATACATAACACTAAAATAATTGAAAAACGACTGTGATATCAAACGATCTTGTGACATTCAATTTCCATGCGAATTGATGAACGAACAATTAACGGAATAACAATAAATACAATAAATGTGTATTAATTAATCGGTATTGAATGTCGGGAAGGTAACTAGCTCAGTTGTTTGAGCTGAGAACACGAATATTAAGTCGTTAACAGTTAACACACACAAGACAACGTGGCTGTTGTCCGATCGGGGAGGGCTGAACGCTAGGCTCTTGTGGTCCTGGGGACCTTTCTAGGGCATTGTTTCTGCTTAAAGTAACGCGCATTAACGATATATAGGTGACGCGAGTTCGCGAGTCATTACCGGTTGAATGATGATGATAGTAGGAGCTTTATAGAATGTCGATATCGTTTCGTGCTAACACGTCGGGCGTTCTTGTCTATCTAATCTACTACGTGAGGGGAAAAAGTACAAATTCGATTTGCGTCACAACCGACAGGATTTTTAGACATGTCATACTTATACCTGTTATATTACTAGATTTAATAGTGCAATTCGCGTGCGTGAATCGTATGCCGTGTGATCGTGGACCAAGGTGTGAATGCCTCTTTTACGAGGGAATCGAATAATTATTTCATCTAGAGCATTCAAAGGGGGGGGGGGGGGTGGGGGAGGGATAGCATTTAACGAGGTAAAATATCATTGGCTTCCGACCGTTGGGTGCGAGTGTTCTCAAATTTTTAATACGATTCGTCATCGAGGCTATATCGCGTCAGCTCTCGGAGGCTTTGCCAAGAACGTTACACACTTAAGGAGAATTTTCTCGTAAATGGCAACAATCCACGTGCGCCGTGTCGTCGACGGCAGTCCATTTCATCTGTCATCGAAGACGTGGATATTGCCATATCCACTTTCGTGTCTATCATTTCGCAAGGAAACTTGCGATCGGTCCCGAGACTGATGTCGCATAACGCAGGCTTCTTGCGTCTCCTTTCCTATTTTATTTTATGTTATTTTATAAAAAAATGACGAGAGAAAAGGTATCAATATAGAATTTCGATTCCAGAGAAGAATTGATTTTCGAACAATTGTGTAAACGAATTTAACGTACACGTAGACTCGATACGATTAACTCTTGGATGCATGAAGAAGAAGGTCTTTGAAGAAGGAGATTTTCAGACCTTTTCTTTATCGTATGTAATTCCCAAGAGGTATCTCGCGTTGTCTTTTCATCAATATTCGATTTAAAATTGATCGAAATCGTCTTTGCACGCTCCTACCGGAAGAGGCCACGCATCCAAGGGTTAAAAGTTCAATTGTGCTATGATGCGCTAGGCATTCGCGACGCGTCGATCGCGTGTTACGCGTTTTAATCAGTCCTATGCATTTCGAAATGATACTTTTTGTTTGCAATTTACATGGTGGGCAGCGATGAGAAGTATTCGAAGCGGCGCGATTTACCGAATGCTGTTTTCGCATAATTGCGTTGTTTTCTAATTATAATTTTCCCTTCAACACGCGCGATCGCATCCACGATCGGTATCGATCATCGATTGGCAGAACAACTTTCGCTTTGTATTTTCCGAAAATCCGAGACACGTGATGTCAAACTTCAGAATTATCGAATGTTCCTGCAAGATAGTCAAATGTCCACCGTGTAGTAAACTGACATATGTGTAAATTAAATGTACGGTACTATGATTTTTTTTTTTTTTTTTTTTTTTATAGTGTATTAGCATACTTAGAAGAAATAGAGAATGTTATAACGATTATTATTTATTGATCGATTTAGTATTTATTTTCTACGTTTCGGAAGGTAAACAATAAATGTATCTTCTGTACTGTACACGTACTTTTCGTCTCATGTTTGGTCCTCTGAAGTATATCGGACGAGCAGCCTTAGGGGGAAAAAAAGAAACACTTTACGGATACAAATATAAAGAACGGGATATATGATCAGACGAAAGATTAATTTAAAGAGCATAGTGCGAAGAAAAGCAAATGACGAAGGTGGAAAAGAAAACAAAAAATGAGAGAGAAAGAGGAGAAGGGGGCTAACGGGCATCAGGCATTATGGATGAATAGGCATCAAAGGGAAAGAGAGAGAGAGAGAAAGAAAAAAAGAAAACAGAGGGAAAAGCGGCGTTTGACTGTGACTGCAATCATTACCGAAGGATGAGGGAAAATCCGCAAAGGAACACGTTGCACATCGTATAAAATGTAAACGCGAATGCGATATACTATTAACGTCTGGCGACCGAGTCGCGGCGAATTGCGGAGAAATTGTTCACGTGCAAGTAGTTTTGTATTTTTTATTATTTTATATTAAGTGCGCGCGCGCGTCGATCGGGATATTAAGTGCCCGACGACGCTCGTCGAGAGGAGGACCGGGTGCGCGTGCTGTTCTTCTTGCCATCTCCCGGATGAGAGCGTGGACGCTAACGGAGAGAGAACAAGGAAAAAAAAAAAAAAAAGAAAAAAGGAATGTACGCGAGTCCAGTCCTTGGAAGAGCACCAGCGAGATGGGATGGCAAAAGAAATGTCTTCTAACTTGTTCCGAGCGTTTTTCAATTTGGTCGAGGACCGTCGTATGCGCGCGCGTGTGTGTGTGTGTGTGTGTGTGTGTAAGGGGATGGAGATACGCGTAAGAGGGAAGCAAATTTCAATTTGCCGAAGGAATTGTTGCCGTTATCTCCGACGACGAGAGAATAAGATTGGTATTCGTACGACGTGCGACGCTCCTCGTGCGTTATTTAACTTGTAACCGTAATGATACTACTATTTTCACTTCACTCGCATGTGGAGCGGGGTAGGGTGTCTTAAACGGAACGGTGGATGTACCATTCTGTCGGTCTCTTATTTAGTAATTTGCACATTTACACGCGCTAGTGTAGAGGCGAAACCGAATATGCGAACAAAGATAAACGAAATGTCCCGATGAAAACCGTTGTACGGCTATATATATATATATATACACATATACACATATATACATATATATATGTGCATTGAATAAATTGAGAAAAAAAAAAAGAAAAAAAAAGAGAGAGAAGAGTGTATCTAAAGTGCGAGGGGAAGAAGAGAAATTGATCACAGAGGAAGAAGGAAAGAGGTTCATCACATGCGTCATATATTTATTATTCATTAGCAATAAATTATCGCGCGTCTTTTTCCTTTTCTTCCTCCGTTTTTTCGATTTCCTCTTTCAGTTTTCTCAGCGTTACGGATACTCTTCCGGTACACGTACTTCTTGTGTGCGTAGGCATAACGTATGCTCGTGAAGGATGATGTAGAGTGTCAATATTGTTACAAAAATACCTCATATACGGGACGATCACATATTAATTCGATGTTCTTTCATTCGGTGAATTTTTCCGTTTATTTATAGTATTACGCGAAGAGAAGGAAAAGAGAGTGACAGGAGACTTCTACAAAAATGAATATAATAAAGATTACAAAAGAATTATCGAGCTTAAAGTTTTTCATACCGTACCTTTCCTCGTTCTCTCCTTCTTTTTTCTCACATGTTAAAGAGAGAAAACGATTAAGCACTGTCTAAAGTTGATATTCTTTTCACGAGACACTGAAAGATTATATGTATGACTTATAATTATCTACTTTTTATTGTCAACAAGAATACATATTGCATTGATATTTTAATTAATTTTTAATAAGGGACAAATTTATCAGTTCTCTTAAGTGAGAATTAAAGTTAATGATTTATAAAATTAATTATGTTAAATTCAATTATGTTAAAAGTTACATAATAAAAAAATTTCAACGTTACATTAAAATTCAATTAAAAATTAATTTTATAAAATATTTTTTTATAATATTAAATTGAAATATAATTTTTCAAATTATATAATTACATATAAATTATATAATTTATATATATATATATAAAAATATATTAAAATATTGATTAAAATGTGAAAATTACATCAATTGTTTTATTTTTTTTTGCATATTTATATAAAAGTTCTCTGAATAATTTGAAAATTATTTAATTTTTAAATTTGCATTAATTTTTGCAGAGAAAAATAGCATATTGCAACACTAACATACAAGAATTAAATACTTAATATTTAGGATATGTATTTTGTTTGAAAATTATTAATTTGATGGACATAATTATTTTGATATATATTTTATTTATTTAATGTCTATAATATCTTAAAATTCTATTATAAATGATTAGTTATTTTTGTTTTTTACAATTGATTTTAAGAAATATTCATAAGCAAATGTTTTAGTTATCTATTAAGAAGGATGTTAATTACAGATATTTTCCTATATAAAAATACTAAAAGTTATTTTATATTTATATTTTAACTTTTTTATAATTTAAATCTACTTATTTGATATTCCAAATAATATAGTATATAAAAAAATATTTTTTTTAAATTTCGATGTCTTTTCTATTATTGCACAATCGATTTTTTTATATTCATTAACTAAAACTATAAATTAAAGTTAATCTACATTTTGATTTAACTTACTTTTTATCTTTTTTTAATTAAATAATTTTTAAAAAATTTTAAAAATTAAATCAAGAAATTGAATCAAAACTAAAGTTAATTATTGTTAGACATGGCTAAACATTTCGTTTGTTAAATGGTATTCGGTCAAAGTCACCCCGTGAATTTGATATTTCGTTTTCCCCGGGCAATACGTCATCTGTCCCGCCTGTTCGCCACGCCGATGAGAACGTGGGAGAGATACGACTCCGCAGCTTCGCCAATCGCGTAAGACCACGATCGCAATGGCGGCGTGGCTGGACGATTTTGTGTTATCGGATGGCTAGGTGTCGATCTGGTGGTGTGCGGAGTGCATCAGTGCCCTTATTTACAGCGTGACACATCGCACGCGGTGCAACCGATTTTTTTTCTCCCTCCGTCATGTATGGTCTTTTGATAGTGGCATTGCTAGATCTAACCCTCGAAGGTACGTTCCTAACCTTCTCTTTTTTTTTTTCCACCATTTTAACCCTCGAGCTTTTAACCCTCGTTCACGAACGGTTGATGACGGCTGTTTTTTTTCAGCGGTCGGAAGTGTCTCGCAGTCAGAAATCAACAAGCATCTGGAATACGGCAGGGAGTTTCTAGCAAAGGGCCAGCTCCAAGATGCGCTGTCGCATTATCACGCAGCCGTCGGTAGGTCGAATCGCAAATTCGCGCCTGACGATCTTTCACTATCAGCTGACTCTTTGCGACAATGGGGAAAAAATAGAGCTTTGAGAATATAAGAGTAAATTTCTTTCAGAGGGAGACCCAAGCAATTACTTGACGTACTACAAGAGGGGTACAGTTTATTTAGCATTAGGCAAGGCCAAATTTGCTCTACTCGATCTCGACAAGGTTTTGGAGCTGAAAGTGGATTTTACGGCAGCGCGATTGCAACGTGGTAATATTTTACTCAAGCAAGCTCACTTTGACGAGGCTGAAATTGACTTTCAAGATGTGGTACGCTATGTCTTTGTGTTTACATCATGTTTTTATGTATTTTATGTCTGTTCCAGTTTGCTCCCATACATGTACAACTTATACCACTTTTCTTTCAGCTAGTGTTAGAACCAAATAATAGGGATGCCTTGAATGCCTTAGATAGGTTATATCCAGCTAGAGAAGAAATGAAGTTAATCGATGTATATTTGTATAATGGCGATCATGTGGCAGCTGTACAGCAGATAACTCGGCTCATTGAAGTATGCCCGTGGTCCTCTTATCTTAGAGAACGCAGGGCGGAAAGCCACGTTGTTCTTGGGGATTACATAAGCGCCATATCTGACATACGATCGACCACAAAATTGTTGTCTGATAATACAGAAGGTTTCTTTAAACTCTCGACGTGGCTTTATCGTCTTGGGGATGTTGATGAGGCATTAAAGTAAGTAATCAAATGTTAAAATAATTGCTACTACTTTTATTAAACGCAACACTAATCCGACAAATATTTAGGGAGATTCGAGAATGTTTAAAATTAGATCCAGACCATAAGCAATGTTTCCCCTTTTACAAAAAGATCAGGAAGATAAAGAAGTTGCTGCAAGATGCAGAGACAGCGGAGAATACAAAAGATTATGAGGCATGCATCGATTCAGCTCGACGTGTACTAGTGCAAGAGAATGAGCCGCAAGTACGGTTTATGGCTTACCATCATCTCTGCAAATGTTATTCGGAAAATTCTGAAGCAACTCAGGCAATTAATAATTGTCAAGAGGCATTAAATATCAGGAGGGAACCAGGTGTATTATGCGACAGTGCGGAGGCATATCTCGCCGCAGAAATGTTTGATGATGGTAATTTATTCTCACACACACACACACACACACACACACACACACACACACACACACACACACACACACACACATGTGCGTCTCATTTTAATGATTGTCAGATAACAAATGAATTTTTTTTTTAACAGCCATCAGAGAGTTTAAAAACGCGTTGGAGATAGATTCGAATTTCCAAAGAGCCAAACAAGGACTGCAAAAGGCGCAACAGCGGCAAAAACTATCGGAGTCACGAGATTATTACAAGATCTTGGGTGTCCCAAGAACGGCAAATAAACGAGACATCATTAAGGCTTATCGGAAAGCAGCGCAAAAATGGCATCCTGATAATTTCCAGGAGGGCGATGAGAAAAAACGCGCACAGAAGAAATTTATTGACATCGCCGCGGCCAAGGAAGTTCTCACGGACGACGAGAAAAGGGCGAAATTTGATCAGGGCGAGGACCCTCTGGATCCGGAATCGGGCAGGCATCAGCAAGGCTTTAATCCCTTCCAGGAGTTCCATCATTTCCATGGTTCTCCCTTCCAATTCAAATTCCACTTCAATTAAACATCGAAAATCTCGTCGTGATAGAAAAATTACGTGATTCTCATAAATTCAAACACGCGCGTCAGTCGCTTCAATCGCGACAATCTTCACTTTACCCTAGCCTGTATTTCATTTCGCTACCTCGTCGGTGAAGATCGCACGTGTTTAACTCATTGGACGAACTCGGGAGATTTTATGTGTGTGAATTGTCGACGTGCTAAACACAGACCAGTGACCATGGTATCAGATAACACAATTATCTATGCACGTATTTATAAAGACGTAAAAGTAGATTTAATCGCCCGCACTAGTTCGTCAGCAAAAAATGTATAACAGTACATGTACAGTACTCTCTAGTATGTCCAGACTGAGCGATGAATAAAAATCTATTTCGGTTCATACATAAACATTCGTCGCATGTAATTTTCATCGTCGCATTATCAATCTGTATACTATTATTGATAAAATCGATTTTGCGTGTTGCGATACGAATGGAGATGTACAGTGATCATCACACTGCCACTGATTGCTTCAGCGGCTGTTCATTTTTAACTTCAAAATATGCGACAATTAAATTGAATAAGTTGAATAAGAGACATTATGCCTTTATCGAGTACGATATTGAGCCGATATATTTATATCATTACTTTACGCGTATAAAATTCGTACTCGATAATGTTCAAACAGTGTGTAAAATAACGCTGTGCGCTTGTCATGTTTGCATGAGTGTGAGTCAGACTTTCATGTAAATACTGTATTTCTGATATTTGTTTAAAAATATATTTGAATAATTTATACAGATATATCGAAGGCATTATTAATGTAAAGAGAAGAAAAGAAAGCGATAACTCTTTTCAATAATAAAATATCAAATTTCTATCGTTTGTTTAGGCACTGAAGTCCTCTTTCTCTTTTTCTTAGTACTTTTTCTTAGCTTAAATGTACTTTTTATTTTTTCAGTTTATCAGGCGGTTTCATTTTTTTTTTTCGTTTGTCTAATTTCTTCCGCTCTCTCAATCGTTGTCGCAGATCTTTATACTCTCCTAATTCTTGTCTCACCATGTGACCTCTCCATATCGATTGGATACGTGTCGCGGCTTTATTTAACTTTTCTTCTTTATTTCTTTCTTCGATAAATTTCTGTCGTTTGTCCATTAAATCGCGCATTTTCTCCATCTCCAAGTTCTGTTCTTCTATCAAGCTCTATTGAATCGAAAGCAACTTCGTGAGTTATTTAACAGCTCATGATATCATTTGTATCATATTATGTTTAAGCAATTATTATCTTATTTTCTTTTTCTTTGTTTTATTTTCTTTTTTGTATGTTTATATCTATTATATCTTTATCTTCAATTAAATATATATCTGTATTATATGAATTATATTATTATTTATTTATTTATTCTACTGTTCATTTTTCACGCTGAAAATACTTTTGGATATATACTTGTAATTCATCGATTTCCTGTTGTTTTTCCACAATCTCTTTATTGTATTTTTTCGTCCACATATCTATCTGTTCTTCCTTTTCTTTGATATTTGTCTCTAAAAAGGCGATCGTTTCCGCTGAAACAATTTGCTCTGCATTGTATTCTTTCGAATACTCGTTTATTTTATTCAACATATCTTTCTTTTCTCGATGCAACTTAAGTTCTTGCTGTTCCAATCTAGCCTTTGCCCATTTTTCTGCATAGCCTGAATAGAATATATTCGATCAGAATACTGAAAAGGTCATTTAGGTGAATATACGTTACTCATTTTTCCGTTATTTAAGAATATCGCGTAGTCGATTTGCGCATCGCTTTCCTGGGCAAGTTCTATCGTCCTCTTCCTATCTTCCTCGTTTGCTTTTTTGTCGGATTCTAGTAATTCTCGAAGTTCTTTAACTTGACTGAGCCACGTTTCAGCGCTCTCTTCGAGATTACGTTCGCCTTCCTGTTTCTTTGCGATATTATCATTTTCTTCTCGTAGACTGTCAAATGTCCCCCGACTCTTTATTTCATGGAGAACCCTTTCGAGAACTTTATACACGTAATTCCTAAATGCACATTTATTGAAACGAACATATCTTATTCTCAAGAGTTCTGATTTTTACAATGATCTAGATAGTGGGAGGATAAAACATAAACCGGAATTCTTCTCGTGGAGATTTTAATGGAAGCAAAGTTTTGAAAAAAATATCTTGAAATAATGCATCATATATTTTATAAGGATATTTTTTAAGGAATTTTATATATTTACTAGTTATATCAAAGCAATGGAATATAGAGTATACTTTTACGTTATAGTAGTATTTTATGTTAGAGTAAAACGTTTAATTTTTGACGTGCATCTTCGCGCACCTGTCTCTTTGCAGTTTTTCAGCCTCCGTAGATATAATTGACAGGCCCATATCTCTTTTGAAGATTATTCTAGGCTCGTCAGGTACCCCGTATGTCTCATCGATCGTTTTGAACGTATCGTCCCAGCGTGGATCGACGTTGGCCGGTATCATGAATTCGACTATGGCGAGCTGATCTAGACATTCTTGGAGAATACAGGATATAGCGGCTGCTTCTAGCGGTGTGAACGAGTCTGGCGGAACTTTCATTTCCATATTTTGCACCTCGCGTATATTTTCTATTTTCGATGGCAGTGAGTCTATCGGTGATTTCGAAAGTTCTGAAGAATCTGTTTCAGGATTGAGATACGTCGGCTATAATAATAATTTAAAGAAATTATTATTATTTAATCTACAATTTATGCTAGATTTCTGAATAAAATTACCTATAATTTTTTTATGCTAATATAATATTTAATGCTTATTTTAATATACACTTTATAATCTATATGTGTTTTAATTCTTCAAATATTTTTATTAAAACAAAGTTATAATTAAAACATATGTAAGACAACTAATACATATTTATAAATTATATTTTAAATAAATTATATTATATTTATAAATACATATTTATAAAGCTATCTTTAATACGTATTATTATATAAGATTATTTTATTTATAATTGAAACTTTTTCTTTAAATTACATATATCATAATAACATTATCTTACTTTTTTCGTAGTATCTTTCTTTGTGATTTTATTTAAATTTTGGATGAATTTAGTGGCCGCTTTTTCCGTTTTCTCGAGAATATGTTCGTTTGTTGACATATTATCGATGATAGTTTATCTAGCGCAATATTTTTTTTGAGTTGCTTTTATATTATGGAATTTTTCCAATTCGTTTGTCATATCGAAATATGCAATAAAATAGCAAATGATAGATTGAAAATACAAGAATATCGATTAATACAATTATATTATTCTATAGAAAGTGTATGTATTTAAATATTAGCATATGCTATGGCTTATGATCATGGCTTATATCATATTTTATTGTGCAAAAATTATTCAATTAATTGCTTAAAAGATAGATCAAGAAAAATATGCAATGATTCCTATTAAAAATTTAACTATCTAACAATAACTACGAACCTTATTATTATTATTTCTTTATTTTTTATCTTCGATTAGAATATCTGCAAGAAATATACAGAACGCGAGTGCACAAAATATTGGCACTGAAATTTTTGGCTTGATGTCCTCCCAAGTCATATTGCTGAATTTTCGTTACGTCAAACTTGTGAAAATTTGAAAAAATATGAAAATAATCTAGAAACAAGGAAAGATCAAGTATGAATACATATGACAAAGATCAAAAGAGGTATTTTTTTCTGTGTTATTTACATAGAATCATCAATTGTATTGAAAATAAAGATATATATTTAACAACAATAATACATTTTGTCTACAAACATACTGAATAAATATATTTTAGTATTTTCTATTTAATAATATTTTTGAACACACGATTAGCTTAATAACTATTTTTGATAATATAGTGAATGTCAAATCATTCTGTAAAGAGTGTAATAAATAAATCCCTTTTACATCAATAGATTTAAATTTTAAGGAATTGTTTTAATGTATATTTTCATGTAAAAGGAAATAAAATTACGAGGAACTTGGATATAGAAAGTTAATGATAACAACCAAATTGCAATTTTCAATTTCATTTGTTTAAAATTCTGTTTAAAAATTGAATTGCGTGCACGTGATACGTTTGTACTTGTCTTTATGTAGATATATAATACATTATTTACGAGTATATTACAAACTCATTTTTAATTTATTATACTTTAACAGTTAATATTAATCTCATTGCAAAAATAATTGAGTATCGACATGTTCTAAATTGACATCTTCTTCAAAATTTCATTCAAATTGTGCAAAAGCGCACATTCTCTCTTCTTTTTTACATAATTTACAAAAAATAAATTCTAATTAATAATTCTTAAAATATTCAACGAGTTTCACAGCTCAGTATTACTTCGCATATAGCTGCTCGACGTTCACATTGTTTTCAATGTATTTTACTTCTTATAACGCGATATCACTTCATTTTACATAATACAGCTATTGTCATGGTAATAATAATAACGTAAGAGCCTTCGTGATCTATATGCCCGTCCGTTGATTGTGTTTACATACATTACATTTCAATGCAGATTACCTGTAACTACGCAGCTGTAAAAGCGTATTAACGTTGATCGATATAGAGTTACATTGCATGTACATATAAATTTTGTATGCATATCTAATAATAAGGCGGAAGTATTTTGCGCGGAACTAATAATTCTCTATTTTCATTTTCTATTCTCAATTTTTACATGACATCAAATATATCAACGCTTCTCTTATAATCGAAAATACTATTTCCTAATGCGAAATATTTTGATTAGACGCTCCAAAAACGCTAAGCATTAAAAAATAACAAATATTTCTAAAAATATGGACACATTATACAAAGTAACTAGTATATTCGTGAGGCATTACACCTCTTCTAGGATAAAACGTATGACTTGTGGAATATTCTAAAAGATTCGTGATCGAGCTCATGTAAATATCGGCGAATCTAAATAGTCTTCTGGAGAAATAAGTCGGATTGTGATATGTTCTGAATACCGAGCCGAATTGTTCGTTGAAAACAGATTTAATTTCATTTCTCAATTGATCCCGTTCTCTCATCCATTCGTCCAGCTCATCTTGCACTTCAGGTCCTTCGTAATCCTGGTGTTCTTCAATTAGACCGGTTAACATCTGGAGCCAGTTTGCGTTCTCTTTGAACTTTGGATCGTTCAAAGTTTCGATTTCGTGCTATAATGTTATATACAACTCTTTATGCATTATATATTATATTTATGTCGAGTTTACTGCATCTCAATATTCTTTTTTGAAGTAATTTAATTTTGCACAGAAAAGATCGATAGGAATTTCAAATTACCGTCAATTCTTTTATTATCGCTCCTGTTCGCCAGCCATGCTCCAAGGTTACATCTGCCAAGTCACTGTATGGATGATCGCCAAAGTATAATACTTGATGTCCCCGCCATCCGGTCATATCTTGCAATTGTTTAACTGTTCCCTAAAATGTTTCGCGTTTAGCAAATATATATTTCGCATAATTACAAATGTATATATATTATCTGTAATTTTCGAAATGAAGATCAAAATAGAGAACTACCTCGAGATATATAACACCCTTGTTCAGTTTAGTGACTCGATCCCATAATTGTGTTTGTTTAGCTTCGTCGTAGATTCTTAAGGGACGTGTTTCTTCAGTGAAAAATCTTGGTTTTCTCGCTTGAACGATCACCACATCAAAGTAATCCTTCCAATTTTCACCGACCAAAAACTTCATACCATTGTTACTGAAAAAAAAAATCACAACTGTTTAGTAATTATTATATACATATGTGAATAATATACAATTATACAATTATATAATATATACAATTTAATTTAAATTAAGATTGATAATACTGAGAAACGTACACAAAGTGAAAAGGACTGTTTGTAACTAGAAACGTCTTTTTGCCAACTTTTTGAAGTCGATCGAAAAATCTCCTCAAATCTTTATTCTGTTCCAGATATTCGGACACATTTTCTACTACTAACTGATGCATTATAGGATGGCAGCTTTGCACGGAATTCTATAAATATCATATAAATATCATATAAAATACATTCATTACAAAAATAGGATTATATCGATTATATTTATATTTCTATTTTGATTATTTACTTTAACGTCTCTGAATAGTATTTCCGGATGGTAATCGATGTGATTTTGTAAAAAATATTCCGTAACGTTACACAATAGACCCATTTCCGGTACCGAAAACAAATCGGCTAATTGAACCATTTTCGATCGATGTAAAGCATCCTAAGAAGAGAAATAAATATCAGAAAGTCTAGAATTTATTCAAAGATTTTCAAGTACATCGCAGATATAAATATACTTGCCTTCTATACATCATGATCGAGGCAATTTATCGTCAAACACACACGTTGATACATGCAAAAACAGAGAAGGTCGAACATTTAATGTACTAAAGATTTTTCTTTATAAATGGATATGAACATGAGTATGAACATATCGTTGCTATTTGCTGCAGTATAAAAAAGAAGAGAAATTTTAAGAAAAAAATATCTTTTTGATGTTTAGAAAAATAATCAGAAGCAATTAGCACAGCTGCTTTATTACGCAATAGATCGTATAACTAATGTGTGAAATATTTTATATTTCGCTTTTTAAACAAAGCATGCATGTGTGTCTGTTCTCGTGTTAAAAAAAAAGAAATATGCATCAAGCTTTCATGCTATGCGCCACTGCGCTTTCTTTTTTTCATCAGAATTTTTCGATGACAAACTTACGTGGGAGTGTTTATGGGGTGCCTCCACATAAGCTATCGGTATTATCCTGTTCTTGTAGATTCGTAAGACCTCCTCGTCGGGCACGGGATGCAAGCCCCGGTAAACGGCGCCCAATTGAATTTGTAAGAAACTGTCGAGCTTCAGCAGAAGACCCTTTTCGATGTCGTAATGGAGGCCGCGGACGGCGAAATTTTCTCTGTACTCCAGATTGGCAATTTCCTCTGGATACTGGCATAATTAAACGAGTTTGAGTGAACTTTGAAAGATGAAATTCTAATCGGTGGTAATTGTTCTTTGATTTTAGGAGAGAAATTTTGCTGAGTGGCTGTCTTTTAAGACAAGGCTAACTCAAGCTTTGCATTTTAGTTTTATATTTAATTTTTACAACTTCCATCATGTTTTTTAATAAAATAGATTAATTATTAATTATGAATTATTTAATATTTATAATGTAGTAAATTTATCATATAGTATTATAACTGACTGATACAAAGACAATTGTAGGTAAAGAAGAAAAAAAATTTCAATCAGAAATATATGAAATATATATCATCGATTTGATTATGATAAACGAATTTAATGCAAAATAAAGACCTTATATCTTTTAATGAGCATGTCACGTCCCAGATTGTAAAGCAAATAGTCCATGGAGGGTTTGTAACAGGCCAGTGTGTAATCATAATCAAATCCGTAGACTTGGACTTCCTTTAAGTCGAGCTCGTTGCAAGCAAACACGCCCTTGGGATTTACATCTTGCGGCAGTTTCTTCGCTAGAGAATTACAACAATAGAGATTAATTCGGAAACTCTGAAAATGAGACGCATGTTGATTTTCACGGTTGGTCCGTAATGCATCTAATTCAACGTGACAGAAGTGACGAATCTGCGGTATGACGGAGAGGAGCTGTTCTGCGTTTCTTCGAGGATTGAAAGCGGATATCGGTATCGCTCGCAAGCGATCTTTAATTTCGCGCGAGCTCTCGAGTTCTCAATTGGAATGAACTACAGTTATTACTCCTCCAGACCTAACTGGCGATCAATTCGGTTGCGTCGGTGCTCCCGTTTCATGTTCTATAGATGCGCGTATACAGGCCGATTTTCACTGTCCTAGATTTTTCTGCTCGACACATTCGTCCTTCCCTCCCTCCCTCCCTCCATCGTGGCCGTGAGAGACCGATCTCCGCGATCTAAAATCTAATCCGTACACTCGCTCTTCGCGCCCTCCTTACGCCACTTTTCGTCAGTGGATTAATTAAGACGAACGTGCGAGAGATCCTCGCGGCGTGTGGATCCTCCTTATCAATAATTTATATACCCTTCTCGTTTGCTCGCTCGAATAAAACTTGCTCGACGTGGCATCAGCACGTAGTTATCTCTCTGACGAGTCGATCAAGCGATGATAAATACGACTCGTAAGCTTATGTCAACGTAAGCCGAAGAGTTGCAGGCATTTAATATTGAAATTTCAAAGAATTGCAATGCATTCTACCATGTTCTTCGTGCCTGCAGCACATATGAATGTCTATCAGATCGTTTCTGTTTCTCTTGACAATGTTATTTGTTTCTTCTCGAATCCCATTGTTCTGCTCGAATTTATTAGATGACGATTACTTGTATGATCATTTCTAAAGAGTATGTTGATATATATATATACATATATTTTAACAATAATATTTTTATGTATATAAAATTTTAAAATATATATTAACATATTATAATTAAATAATTTTTTTTGTTTATACATGATAAATTTAATTTTAGATGTGACTATCGCGAAACGACTATCTTAAAAAGAATTGTCATAAAGATGCGGATATTTAAAGTTTTTCGCGAGTAACAGGAAGAGGTTAATTGTGCACGCGAATGGCGCGTGTATCTGAATGCTTGGCGACGAGCCCAGACAGATGTCAACGATGAATTTTCCTCATCGTCACCGTATACGTAATCGCATGTGGTTCTCCGCGTCAAAAGTCTGCGTCCAACAGACTCCTTCTGTCGAATCCCGTCGCATCCCCTCGCGGAGGGAGGATGATCAATCGGTGTGCCAATAATTCGCTCGGCATGCGCCAAGGTGTCAAGGTCGCGTGCGCACGAATGTTCTATCGAATGCATGAGGGACACGCGCGGAATCTCCGCGCATGCAAGAGAGACAGACATATATAAACATATTATACACACATACACACGTGCAAAATACAGACGCCGCGAATGTCGCGATTGACGCGACACTGATATGGCCGCGGAGAGCCACGAAACTTTGGATACTCACACTTGCACTTCTCAAGCATTCTCAAGTAATTCTCGCGCATAACCGCGCGCGACACCTGACCGCGATTGAGGGCGCGATCGCCCACCGTGCGTCTTGACGTCCCATGCGTGGCGGCGACTCCACGGGGACGCGCGAACGGCCAAGTTTCGAGAAGGCGGCTCGATGTCGCGACGATTCTCGCGTGGAACATCACGGACGATTGGCGGGCGCACAACGCAGGCTACCACGGTGCCGCGCAGCGATTGGCTGCACCGCGCGGGCGGCTGATTTGAATCGAGGCGCCGCCACTGATCTCGCGCCTTTGCTTCGTCCACGAATTTAGTGAATTGCTAGACGCGACTGCTGAGAGGTTTTCGACGAGACACGGGCGAAGCCGAACGTTTGGTCTCGCCATTCGTCCGCTTGTTCGACGCACAAAACACGATTGGTTTATCGCTTCTATACTTGTTCGCTATTGGATGGCTGAGTATCATTCTCGTTGGATGTCGTTCTTGTCGCATCCGTCCAGCCGTTCATTACGTTTATGCCATCAGTGCCATTAGCGCGGTATTCCGTATGTTTCGCGGTTGCGCGCGATATATAGATCATGGGATTTATATAATAGAAGGGTTATTTGAGCGTGTTAACTGCTATTTATACTCAATGATTTTAAATGGGATGTACTGTCCACAATAACGACGTTGTTTTGAAATGGCAGCGTCTCTTGCGGGAATACGAAGATTTCAAGGTAACTTCTACGAATTACGGTATAATGTTAAAAAACATGTAAAGAAAAACTTTGAAATTTTGAACAATTTTTATATTAATGAATATCAACTTTGATTATCTTTTTATCAAAAGAAAAATCCTAAAAAGACTTTAATGCTATGTAAGAAATTTATTAAAAGTCTCTAATTACATATAAATTACATAAATGTGTGTGTGTGTGTGTGTGTGTGTGTGTGTGTGTGTGTGTGTGTGTGTGTGTGTGTGTGTGTGAAATATATAATATATATGAAATATATATGTACATATTATATGTGTATTTCTTAGATATTTATTATATATTAGAATGTAATTTCAGTACGTACTAACAAAAAAGAAAAAACTTGTGTATATATATATTCAATACATTTTTGTATGATGTATATTTCGAATATGAAAAATATCATGATATTCTTAAAAAATTCTCAAAATTTATATATACTATTAGAAAAAATGTGAGATCACACTTTGTATGTTTATTTGTAAAATGATTTTGAAAAGTTTATTTGAGCACTCTTTGGATCTGCAATTTTTGTCACAAATTTTAGGATAGAATTCTCTTTATAATTTCACATTTGGCGTATAAATACATTATTTATGTATATGTTTATTATTATGTATTAATTATTATATATTATTATACTAATTACTACTTTACTTAAATTGTTTATTATATTATTTATTAATAATGTACATGCGATATACATGTATAAATTTTAATTTTTAACTGCTTTTTTTACAACTAAATTATAAACGGATTTCTATTTGAATTCTGATATAAAAAATAAGCTTAAATGATGGACATTTTAAATGTCATAGTTTGCATCATTGATGAAACTACAAATATTTTTATTGAGAAAAAATATCCTATCAATCATCGATACCACCATATTATTATAATGACGACATGACAATTTTTATTCATCTCTACATGTTTTTTTCTTTTCTAAATTCGCTATCTCTCTTTCTGAATATATGCAACTTAAATACATGTTCAAACATTCTACACTCGGAAATGCTCCGTTTCCTTTATTTCACTTCCGAGTCGCACAGCATAGTCAATTGCAAGCGATTAAAATACTTGTGCGATCCATCGTAATTATCTGACGTTAAACGACTCTAATTAATGTCGGCGGATACGAGACGAACGTTCGAAACGGCCAGCCCATCTTTAGAAAGTCATCGTATCCGCCCCGCGATATCTGTATTTTGAGGCGATTGTTTCTTTCCTTCGTTACTTAATATTTTCCTCATGTTAGGTGTCCGATAAATGGGTTAATTGCCGCACACGAGCCTCCTACCTCGACTGCATGATTTGAATGCAGCCGGTCCCATGAGTTTCTCCACGAGAGGTAAATACCCGCGGCGCATTATATTATGCACCTTCCAAAGTGTTCCCGACAGTGCAGGCGTACCAGGGATATTCCGGGATGGCTTAACACACTTGGTACTCGATTCTAATCGCGAGATTTTCACGATTTGCACCAACTGGTACGAGAGACCCCCGGAGACCGATTCTGCACACCTTCATATTTAATAGGCGGCTACGACGAACCTGTCGATGTATTATGATTAACGATCGTCGTGTCGTTCGTCCGTTCCTTCGGTCCATTTTCTGCATCCGCTACAGTCCCCGATACTGTCGTTATCGGTTTTATTTTGCATAAAGAAAATCAGAATAGAAAAGGGCAGATAATTGGTTTATCGTCAAGATTATAAGAAGTAATCGAGAACGAGGGGCAAACAATCGGAGCAATTGAAAAAATAATTTATAATCATTGCAATTGTGTGTTTTGTAGCGATTTTTTTTCACGACATGTTTTATGAAGATACAGATATTACATATCGCAAGTCGAAGATAAACACTGATAAATATGAAAAATCTTCTGCACCGATCCGATATTTTGTGATAAGAGATTTATTTTTTATAATTGTGCATACTAGTGCATACTTATTTAAAATGAACTAGATATATGTTTAAAGTTTAGTGAAAGTGAGAAAAAAAATTCTAGTCCAGTGCAATAAAAAATAGATCTAAGGTTTCCTTTCTTGAATTTTTGATCTTCATCGATACCGCAAGTGTCGTTTATCGTCCATGATTCACACTTCATGTAATTAAAGGAAAAAAAATACCGCGTCATGATGCTAATAATCTCGTCGAATAATAACGTCTTGCGATATCCAAAAATGATTATTCACTGCTCCCTGATTGATGGATGTCGAAAGCTACAATTTTCTAACATCTCGATGAGTATAACCATTCTGCTGCCACTTGGCACGCGACCTCGTTGCCTTAATCTAACCGTAGTCTTCGATCTCCTCGATCGTCATACTCTTCTGATAATGTGCTCGATAGTATATATCACGTCTTTCCCAATATTATCTCGAACGATCGATTATCATTCTGGCACAAAATATGATGTACCTATTATGAATTATATCGTGCCATTACGTAATATTTTCCCCGCGTTAATCCCTAACAATGTATATGTTGCCGATGCTCCGTGTGATAAACAAGCGACGCGAAAATGTAATACATTTAACACACAATGTAACATTAAACGCACACGTATATACATACGATGTCTCTCTTACTGATTTAAAAAAGTGACATTTGGATAAATCATTTTACGTTATTATAAACGCGCATTGTAATAACGTAAAATTGCGCGTACATGAATATCCTCTTTTTCATGGGGAATCCCCAAAATGACGCGGATAAAATTACGAATTTTTGCGAGCGGCTTTTCGAAACTATTGGTCGTCGAATTTGTACTTCAAATATACAATCCCGCGCGGGACAATCGAATTTTACATTGCAACAAAGTATATACGTATCGCCGCGATATTCTCTGTAAAATTTCCCATACGTATCCCGGAATATCCCCGAGGCGCTGAATACACATCCCGCTGCCTGTATATTGACAGTTTCAACAGAATCAACGTTGCCCGCGTTGTTGCTGCTGAAGGATCGTCCGTACGGTGATCGCGAATTTTATATCCGTAAATATTGTGTCATGTTAAAAATAGCAGCTTGACTTTCTACTCCTTTACGGAGGGCAAGTTTTACGACTTGCGACTTTCTACGTAATTCGGCGCCTCTCACTGTGACTCCACCCTTCCGCCGATTATCATCGTTATTTCCGATTAATGTTCAGTTTTTTTCGACAATCTTAATCGCTATCTCATTAAACTCTCACTAAACGATTTATAGATACACGATTAGATTATATTAATTTCTTCGAGACTTTGAAAAAAAAAAAGAACCGTATTGTTTCGAGGTAGAAAAAAACGTTCGTCTCTTGTGAGACGCCTAAACAAAATTTCTCGAACGACTTACGAATCGATGACTTACGACCGTTATCGATGAGTCTTTTTTATCGAATTATCTACGTACGCTTGTTATATTATGGCTACTATCACATAGATATAACGAGTTATGCGTGCGGGATATGTTAATTAACTGATAATTACGATCGCAACCTGCATTAATCTGTTACTTAATGGTTCACACTAATTTTAGCTCGCGGCTATTAAATCGATCCATTTCTTCGCGGATCGTCGAATTTGCAGCAGTACTCGGTACAGTAACGTGTCCATTAATTAAATGGGAAATAAACGAACGAGAGTCATGAATAAGATTCGGCCAACTGGTTTAAGTTAACTTTTGCCTGACTTTTTCTTTTCTTTTCACAAAATGTGAATTACCCTATGTGAGGCCCTAGGCCTAATTACTTATAGAGATTATACTTTATTACACTTATTTACTTTTCTGATTAAATTCGCTTATTATAAATAAAATATCCTTTTTAAATTAAACAAAGAGCAACGATATGTCATTGGGATTTAATCTGCTTTTGGATCTGTTCTTGATTGTAATTTTAAGAAAGAAAAAAAGAAACAATCAAGAAACATAATCGTTTCGTTTATGCGTATAATGTAATTGTATAATGTAATTGGAACGTTCAGCCGGAAAACAAGTTTTTAAGATTTTCTCATGAATGCGCGAGTCGTGTGTGCACTTCCTGCGTAAACGAAGCCGCGTTTCCCATCACACGGATGACTTCCTGACTCGGTTTTTATCGCTCGCGTCTCTCAGCTCCTTATAGTTTTCTAACAATCGCTCCTATTTGTCTTCCCGTAGACAAAGGTTAATTGCAATCAGAGGGACCGTGTTAACGATGTCTGGAGCCTTCATGCTCACGGAGAAACGAATTTCTCCATTTGCGACAATGAAATGTAATCTAAGGCTAATGCAAAAGCGATTTAAAGCAAATATGGTTTTGATTTAATCAGCGATAATTGGTCAAAAACAGAAACGCTCTGTACATGTGATATAAATACCGAGAGTTTCGAATTAAAAAAAAAAAAGGGGGGGGAGGGAGAAAGAGAAAATCGAAAAACCCGTGAAAGATAAAAAGCATAAAATGCACGCTTTAAAGCGCAAAATAAAATCGCACTGTATGCGATAAAGTGTAAAGCCGTGCTCTCTTTTCTGCATCCTATAACGAATATTTCACAAATAAAATTTGGCGTTTTTTTTCTCGGTTTTCAAAGCTGCCCGATTGATCTATACAATCGAGCGTTAACTTCGCGTACAACTATATCACTTTATATAAAATATTTTTAATAATCCCCGGCATACTGCAACAACATGCGGTATGAAATGCCCATATGGAACGCATTTCTCGATGTTTACCTATTAATCCGTTTCAGCGTTAGATCGCCAAGGATCATTGGATCATTTTCAGAATGAAGAAAGAGAAAGAGAGGAGGATGGAAATTGCTTTAAGATTTGTGTGCAATATCGATATCTCTTTTCTAGGATTCTAAGATGAACTGACGAAGTAATACGTAGAGGCTCGCTCAATATTCGTCATTGTACGAGGAATTTGTACGAGCGTATGCGTATATACGAATAATGCGAATCGTATGCGCGCAAACGGCAAAGGTGGCGAAGAACGCAGATCGCTAAAGGCACTGTTCCGGTGACCTACTCCGCGATTATCACTCACTCGCGGCCGATCGTCGATGCAAGTGCGTGAGTGTTAACTAGTGTTGCCAGCTACACCGCGCCACGAGAAAAGGAGGACGCCGCGCGGGGACGTAATCGCATAAATGTCGTCACGAGCCGTCTCATTTCGAGCCCTTTCCCGGTCGGCGATCGGTCGGCAGGTGCGTTGAACCGCCGACGTTTCTGCCCGCGATCGCGATTCGCTTCTATGTGATCTATGTGATCTTAGCGCGATTTACCCGTGATTTACTCCCCCCGGTCTCACAATTAGCTGCAATTAATTTCTTAGCGCTAACGTAACGTGTACATTAAATGTCATCACGACAACGTTGTACATACTAATGAAAATGAAATACGAAATTCTATAATAGGATTAGTTTTGCCGATCGGTATCTAATAAAATATCTCGAAAGGGGCAATTTGTCTCGAGCTTATGCTAAATACGCCAGAGATTTTTACTCGAGTTTTGACCGCGACAAGTAGAACTGATTTGAATTTTAAATTTTGAATATCATCTCTAATTTATTTAAAAAAATTTTGATTTATTTAACACACACACACACACACACACACATTATTTTATTAAAATATATAAATTTTTTAATTGCAAAATATATGTACAATTTTGTCATATAAAGTAATTTTTTAAAGAAACGATATTTTTCATTATTTGATTTTCGTTCTTTTAATCTTTGGATACAAATCGTATAGATTTGTAGATTAGAACACACTTGTGAAACAAACTGTACTATCTCTCTCTTTGCTTCTAATTATTAACCGCGTAATGAATCCGGATCATTGACCGATAACCACAGATACCGCCGATTTCTGGTAAGTATCCGCGGAGAAAGTATGGCTGATCGAAAGATACTGCGATCGATTCGAACGGCGAAGCGTGACCGACTCGCGAATCGAATGTATTCCTTGATCGCAAAATGCTTTCTGCTCGTCTCATGTTTATCCTATCTTTCGCGCATTTACCGTAATCATCGGTTTCTTCGTTTTTTTTTTTTCAGTGACTGCTGCAAGCATAAGCGCATATCTTTTTCAAGCACGATGTTATTTACATATCTTTTAACGAGTTGCGCATTGAAATTCTCGCTTCGTCCAACGTTTAACCGGTGAGTTAAAATATTAACTAATTTAATGCGTGATTAATCCATCATAATCCGATGGTCTCATGATGGAGTGAAAAAAATTTGTTAAATAAATACGACATACTTTTATCGAATATTCGGCAAATGAGGGCATTGTTTGGTGCCTACTTAACATATATTTCCAAGTTGTTTGCACAATCGTGGCTGCGACTTTCTTATCGTGACGTCAACCATACATTTATCGCAACTCGGCGTGTAAGGAATTGAGCCTTCCAGCGTGTTTTGTTGCCTGCTTCCTTGTTCGCCACCCTTGCAGGTTGCGGTGTATCTTATCTTGCATAGTTTAATGCTCGTCGTGCAGGTTTGACGTTATTCGAGACAAGCGCATGCAGCATGATTGATCTCAACGGAGGCGTAGAGATAGCGGAGAGACAACTCGGTACAATGATTCCTTAACGTTGGTTGCACGCGGCAAAATACGGCGAGAAAATAGCACAGTATTTATCATCCAAACAAACTTGCAACAAAGCAGGCAAAGCAACCTGCAATTAACCATCTCCAGCAGGCAGGGAAGCAGGCGCGGCGGCACGCACAATGGACTACAAGGAAACTGCCCTTCCTGCCCAAGTAGAAATTCTTGTTATATATGCCTTTAACCGATCTTATTTCACTTCTCGAGTAACGTGCAAACTTTATACTCTATAAATTGCGACGCGCTATTTTTCGAAAGTTTCTCTTGACGCGTATCAAATGTGCGAAGCATATCATAGGCTTGCTACAAAATTAAGAAAAATTTATAGAAAATAGATTCGTGAAGATATTTATTGATTCAGTCGTTTGAAGATATTGTAAATTCGGGTGTAATGGATACACGTTCAGATTTAAAGATGTGGAATTCTGTACTGGAACGCTTGTCAGGTTGAAAAACAACCTTGACCCAGTCAGCACGTGTGTAAATATCTAATTATATTTGGAAGCGGTAATTTTACGACTAGCTCGCTCGTAGACTATTCATTTTTGCACGTTTGCAAACCGCGACCGGCACAATAGAAATGCATTATTGCAACACATCGCGCTGACGTAAGAGGTTTGGTTCAAGCATCTCATTGTTTAATGCACGTTCCTCTTGTCGCGCGATATGAAGCAAAAACTAAAATCTTGGGAAAATACAGTTTTTTTAATAAACATGCATAGATAACTTAATTAGCTCAACGATTTCTAATTGTGAATTCATCTCTTCAAAAAACAATGATATACTCGTAATTCAAAATTTTATAATAAAATATTTTAAAACCTTTATAAATATAATTGATTATATTATTATGATCTTGTAAATAACAATTATTACAATGTATTAAATAGTCTTTATAACATTTTATTGTTATAAAAAAGTATTTTATTGTTTTGATATATAGTCAATTGGATATTGCAAGAGTTAACTTTACAAATTGGATAAATGTTTAACCATTGATGCGTTAGAATAAAAATGAAAAATCTCTATAGTTCTCTATTAAATAACTTTTTACACGGAGAGAACAATTTTATTGAGATATCTGAAAATATGATAAAAATCAGATACAAATCTGAAAATAATTTGGTCAGATTACTAATATATTTACGCAGAGTGCTTAAATGTATTGATGATTAAAATATAAAAAAATACTTTAGCAGCTAGCAGTTTGAACGTCCTATATAGATATTTGGATGACAATAAAATTATTTTTAAATATATATTTGACTAAATTTTTAGATATTCTAGCAAAACTATTTTTTTCTAGTTTAAAAGGAATTATATACGTGCTCAACATTTCATTATTCTTAGGTTAGATCCTTTGTAGAGATAGAATTAAAAATTAAATTCATAAATTTTAAAGCCTGACAGAATAAATGAAATTATGGGATTGCGAGGACTACTGTTACCGAATTTACGTAGATTTTGAACAGGATATTAAAGCAAGTAGGAAGTACTTCCTCCCGATTATACAGACACGTTATTTATGCGGCTCATCGTCGTGGCGCGGTGCTATAATAAATAATTTCGGTAAAAGAGCTCCGTTTATCACACAAATTCAATGGTAGCGCTTGCCCCGGCTCGTGACCGCGGCTCCAATTTGTTTCAATTAAAATCGTAATAGAATACATTATCACCCCTGCGCCGAGCATAAATTCTCCCGTATAATCCGAGATACTCGAAAACATTTCTTTCGATTACGCAAACGAGCAAAAGTGGCAAATATCGCTTCCGCGATCGCTTGCGCGAGTCAACATTTATTGCGATAATTAAGTGAAATATTCTAATATATAGAGTAGAGTGGTAAATGGAGTGGGAATCTTTTTTGAGATAAAATTAAAATAATGTTTACGCGCGAAAAGCATCCAGGGATCCACAATGAGAAGCCGCTCTTTAATCGACTCGGACTTGAAATTTCCGCCAAGGGAAAGTCGGCTGGACGTTCGTCAACGAATACGCTCCTGCTACTGATTTCCACCTTTTCTGGGCCACCCTGCGGAGAATATCGAGATGGTGGAAGTCCGTCGACGATCCGCATACCACACCGCCGGATGATCGTACACCGCACGGCGACGTACGTATCCGCGTACAAACACGATGAACGTGTATACATACGTGTATGCGCGTATGTATACGCGCATACACGTATGTATACACGTTCATCGTGTAGGCCGGAGAAGGAACGAGACACTACAAAGTGGCGTGCCACGGGAGTATGGACCTTGCGAGCGGTCAAAGTCGTGGCCTACTTCACTTCCTACTGGCTTCGAGAAACTTTCTCCTCGTGCCGTTCGTGCGTTCACGCGAGAACCGAGAGCGGCGGGGATCTCAATCGGATATAGAACCGTCCGATCGCGGTTCCTTGCGCCCATCGTCTTTTTTTTGCGGGTGGGGACGAAATCGTTGACGAAATCGTCTACCTCCGAAAAAACGATCGCCGGTGACCGTCTCTCGTATTTAGGATCAGCGCTCATTTCTATCGATAGCTATTAATAGCTATTTTCTTATCTCTCGATTTAATTTACTCCTTATCTTTTCCTTTAAGTTTTTAAAGTTCAGAAAAGATAAAAAATAAATTAAACTGAAATTAAAGCTAATTTATTTTTATACTGATAGAAATGAACGTAAATGTGATTCGTTAATTAAAAATAATGTTATCTATTTGAATGGATGCTTTACGTGAAGAAATATTTTGTATGTAAATGTAAATTGACTCGTTAATAGTGGTAGTTAAAAGATGCGAATTCTCATGATGCCGTTCGTAATTAATCTATACTTTTCGTTTTTATAAGTTAATTTCAGAAAGATACAAATATAAACTTAATTTAGCTTTACTTTAATTTATAGGAAAACTTGAATAGTTTACTTATCTGCTTATTGTTAATTTTATTTAAATTTAGTACGCGTATATTTAATACGATATTTTGTGTCTGCATCGATATTATTTTTATTTTTCCAAATTTTACTCATTATTCACTGTTCTTTCATTCTCGACATTTTCAGCATACTTATAAAATTGGAACTGTCTTGTTCAATTGACACAGAAATAAATTCGAGATTGATTTCTTAACGTGCCAAAATATAGATAGAATCTCGACTTTTGTTTTTGGAAAATGGATCAGGTCGACACTATCAAACTTAATTCTGTCGAATCGATCGGCATACGGATGGCGATAACGTATATAACTACCCACAGGGAAATTGATACCCCGTCGTTATCGATCCGCTAAAAACAGTCGTCTCGTCCTGATTTTTGTTAATCGGCCAACGTACAACTAAAAGTATTATTCGGAACGTTCCATTGGCCGAGTATCCGCCACTGCATCCGAGTATGGGCCACGATCCATAAACCATGTGTACGAAGCGTGCATCACTCGCTTGTGCCAGCTCGATAATCCGCGGGCGACCGGCTCTCGCGCGCGACCGGCAGTAAAATATCCCTGCACGAGTGCATCGGACAAACACCTGAGGGAATTGGTATCTCAGTCAGAATCGTAAAGGTTTCCTCTCTCGACTCTCTTGGCGTATTATCGCCAACTCCCGGGGACCCGGCCGACGAGTTTCACCGACGATTATCTCGCGTAACCCTCGCGCTCCACGTCGATATCGCGCCGATATCGTTTCGATGTCCAATTTAATGCGTCCGTTAGCTCGCCTCGGAAAATTATAGCCGACTGCCTGCCGACGGGTTTCGGGCTCCCGATTGTAACCCGTTCAGGGCCAGAGAATCGCCGCCGATCGCTATGTTCTGATTGCTTGAGGAATCAGAGCGTCATCGTCGTGCTCTGGTCGAGCTGATTCAGATTTCGCAAGTCACCGTGATCTAGACGGTGTACCAACGGTGTGCAACAATGGGCTTGTAATTAGCTACCGCCGTACGAGATACCTATCTACTCGTTTGTGGAGTAGATAGTCTCTCGCTGAGGAAAGTCTGATGATGCGAATTAATGTGCTTCCGTCAGCTTTCGATTCGATTTTTGCCTAACTTGCGCTTGGCAAAATCGTTTTAGCAAAATTATTATACAGCTATTTTTCCGAGAAAACTCCGTTCCGGGAAAGGCCTCGAATGACGTTTATAACGTATATAATTATCTTTGAAATAACAATTGCGACATAATGAAGGAATAAAAATTAAATTAATCTTGTTATATGAATCTATATATGATTGTCGCATGTAAGAGGCGAAATGAAAGGCACAATTATCACGAGTATAATGTGTTAATGTGCATGAAGGGAATTTGCGAGCGAATGATTATATCTCGCTTAATTTGATGGATATACACGGACGGATATGAGATTACATGGGATGAAACGAGTCTAACCATCGCTGAGCGGGTATTCTGTTTGCGAACATCGAGTGAACGTCAATCGATTCAGGATGCACTTCGCAAAAGCTACGAGAGTGCTAGATGCGATTCTCCCCGCAGTATCGATGTGGCTCGAATTCCATTGCGAGAAAAGTCAACTGCAATACCATTGTTGGCGAAATGTACCGGCTCGATCGCATTACGGAACTTATAGTAAGAGCGCAAAGAGAGAGAATCACGACACTTACGGTTGAAAAGCCAATCGAGAGAAAAATAAAATGTCGCAAAGGTTGAATAACTGGAAATTATAAAACAAATATGTAATAAAAAAAAAAAAGACAATATTCCTTGTTATATGTTAAAGAAACAAAAAGACTGCGAAAAAGAGGGATATGAAATAAATTCATTTTCTAAATAAGTTAGCTTTCTCGCAACAAAAGTACTTTTGTTGCCGTGGTGAAATATTGTTCTGTAACGTAAACGTTAACGTTTTCAGAAAGAAAGGAAAACATCTGAATCATCTTTCATGTTTTAAAAGATACATCTCCTCAGTGATCGAAGCAGCGATACGAGGCTACGATGCGTAGAAAAAGAGATGCAGGACGCTTAAGTGCGCTTAATTTTTGCACCATATTGGCGATTCATAAGCTCGTTCTCGTATAATGTACGGGAGAAAATACTGGTAATCATTGTAGTATAATGGCAGTCGTAACGGCGCGATGCTAAGAGTTTATCCGCCGTCACGGGAAGAATATAATTATCGCTATAAGTTTCACTGGGTTGTAAACTCAGTAATGCGAGTGGAGAATAGCCCCGGTCAGGACTAATGGACGAGTGGATCTTTCTTGAAATCTACGGAAAAAGGAGAAAATTAGATCCGGGGCGGGGAGATGCAAAAGCGAGATAAGCATGAGTGACATATTCCCTTTGATTGTTCCATTTAATTTATGAATATTCGTAGCATTGAAACGAATCAATTGTTTATCGTTATTATTTATCCAATGGTCATTTAAGAGAAGAGTCGTATGTTACAGGGCGGCACGCAAAATGCACGTAACAGCAATCGATTATTCGTGACATAAACGACAACGGAGGCGAGATTAATAGTCTACTTCCAAACAGAGCGCTGCACTGTAATAAGATGACGGCACAGGATGACTGCTTGAAAACTATTCCTTTGCACCGTAATCTGAAGCGCGGTAAGTATAACACGACTGAAAAGGCAGAAGAATTTAATAATCCCGACGCAATCTTTACTCGTTCCCGGGCATTTCTTCTTATAAAGGAGCGAGCTCCACTTAATGTGATCTTGAATGAAAGGCGTCGAAGAAGAAGAAGAAGAAGAAGAAGAAGAAGAAGCGTTATCCTATTCACCTGTAAAATTTTGAATTCCGGATATGTTGAATGCAGCCGGCGAAAGTGAGTCCAGGGGCGCTGACTCGAGCCCGTTGCCGAGAGATTCGATCTTGCCCGAGGAAAAAAGCTTTACACACGGCGTTTCTTGATCTTGCGAGCGAAATAACGTAATTGTTTCTCGACTGGGAAGCATCGCGAATGCGAAGACGATGCCAACAGCGGTCTCATTAGAGACTCGCGATGACGTGATTTTGTAACGAGAATTGCGAGCGGAACGTTATTCGCATACCGTTTATGAATTTTCATTATCAGTGAATATCAGTGCAATTTAAGTTCGAGGCATAGGAATATCGCATTTATCGATTATATTAATTCATAGTGACGTAAATTTGATTACCGATGCTCTCCGCGTTGCAGGACTTTCGAGAAATAATTTCGTAACCATAACTTTCATTGACGTCATTCTATATCCGGACATCCGGCGGTCGCGTGTCGCCGACGTGCAAGAGGCGAAGCGATAAAAGTGAAAAGTGAAAGCAAGCGGTAGCTCTGCTTATAGATATTGTCATGCAAAAGGCGGTGATATGAAAATAGCGATGAATTATCTTCCCTTTCACTCATTCATGCTTGGATTAAAAATACATACCGAAAGTAATATTACAATACACGCTTTGTGTTTTCGTAAAAGAGTTATATATTTAATCAATATGCGATTTCTCCATGAGATAAATATCCAAAGTGTTGATAACCCGCTGTTGGTTTAGCAGCGTAATAAATAAATAAAATACCCAGAGTATTTGTTCTTTAAAACAAAACAAAAGGATGAGAAATAAAGGATGTGTCACAGATTAAGCTCCCGAAAAAGTAGGACAGTCCATAAAAAAGATTAACTTTGTTTCACGATAATTCTTTCTGATAAAAAGCGATATGACCTCGATTTAAATCTCTTTCTTTATTGTCGATCTTTATAATAACAAATGAAAAGTGGGTGATACAGGAATGCAAGATGAAATACTCATTGAAATCAAAAACGGGGTTGCGACAGTGAATCATTGTCACGCAAATGCGTGACGGTAGGTGGCTGGCGATATAGAAAATTGACGCGTGGGTGGTGAAAGTGAGCGTGTCGACTGGCTTAACGACGTCGTCATCGTGCCGATATTAGAAAAGCGAAAATGGAGCGTTTTTTAATAACGTCAATGTAATCCGGAATGGTAATCGGATAATGAATCGTTTTTCCATTTCTACCCGTCGGCGAATAACCACACCTTCTTTCGAGAGAAAGTTTGTAGTTTTTAGTTCACGTGAGTTGTTTTAATGATTGAAACAATTACGGATAACGATCTTTTTTTTTTTTTTTTTTTTTTTTTTTTTTTTTTTTTTTTTTTTTAATTTAAAAACTTTTGATTATTCAATTGTACGTCCGGTTGTCCCATTAATCTTTTACAAGCTAAAATTTTCAAAAATTAATTAAGGATATATGTAAACAAAAATTAGTACAATTTTTTGAACGATTTGGAAATTATTTAATTTTTAAATTTGCATTTTATTTGATATTCCGTATGATACAAATATTTAGAAATTTTTTGAAATTATTTTAGAATTTGCTACAAAAAGGAGAAAAATCGACATAGTTATGGAAAAAGCTGAGTAAATCCGTTATTTACGAATTGATTTCACGTGAGTGAAAGGAAAGGATTTTCGATTAATACAGATTAACCGTTCGGAATGACAATATCTAGAAGCAGAACTACCACTGGAATGACACGAGGAAAACGCGGCAATATTGTGCAACCTATAAGAATTACAATTCACGCCGCGATAAGAGTGGTTCTAACATTTCACCAGCGAGCCGTGAGATGCATACGCTAGGCAGGCATAGATACCTACTTTGCTAAATACCATCTTCTTCCGTAGATTCGTGGACTGAGCGACGGTCTGGGTTCACTAATCCCGGGTTAGAGACTCGCTGTCCCTTTTTAAATTACAGACCTACATATATGCAACGCGTTGCAGAGAGTCGGAGAAAATTTAGTTAACTGGCGTTAGAACGATATTAGCGCATCCGGTCCTTAGTCACATTACCGCGTGAATGCTGCGTGAAATGGTACCATTCCGCGGGGATGGCTAATTTTAGTGAAAAGTAGTTTAAACCGAAACGAAAGAGAGCAGCTGTTCTCGTCGAGTCTTGAGCCTCTACTTTTTACGGAACGGCGTCCACCTTTTTGGTATATTTTGCGCGTATTCATTGTGCTATATTAAGCGTACAACTAAAAGCCGGTTTATTTTACGACTGGCCGAAACATGTTCAAGTGTATGTTTTTCGGATATCGCGGATATTGGGGCAAGATTAAATTTTTATGATGTGATACCAGGGTGGTAAAATGACTGACGGAACGTCATAATAAATGCTTCGGGATTACCATGTTTCCATATTTATGAGCCGCTTTTTTGACAACTGCTAGGACGTAGCTAATTGGATGTAATTTTTTGACACGACAACGTGCGCTCCGCTGGAAGGCAAATTTTTGCGGAGAACGCAATGGCACCTCTACTTTCGCGATCATTTCGCGATTACGCATGTTTCTGCGCGCGTACGCAGTTGCCCCGTACGTAGTAGCGATACGCAGATATGAAACTACTTTCTATCATCGCGCAGAGAAGCTTAACGTGAGTATAATCGCGCGTCAAGGAATTTGATGTACATCACAATTTGCATACGACAGACGCGTGTATGCGTGAACTAGACACGCGTATTTATGCGCGCCATATTACAACGTTAAACTTCTCACTTCATCGAGAGATTAGCATATAGACACACTGACACACTAAGATCCCAAATCTGTACGAAATCGCCCCAGAAATATCGTCATCTTCCTCGAACGAAATGAATATTGAAATTAAAAATGAGCGATTGTTGACAGAATCTTAATAGCACTTCTTTGCGACCCTCCCCCATTAACGGGTTGTTGAGAAATCGAAAAATCTTGTTTAAATTTAACAACAGAACTGATTTTTCTGTAAAGTCTTGAAAGCCTCGCCGCGCGATATATCCCGTACGATCAAATTGCCTGTCCGAATTGCAAAATTGCCGAGTTTTTTTTTCCCTCTACGATTTATTTATGTTACTCTCGCTCCACGATAAGTAAGTAAAGTGCGTGGAGTGCATGCGTCTTGCTGTGGCAATCGCACGCACTCCGCTGTAACGCCGCGTCTCGGGCGAATTCGAACGTCACTTGGGGAAACGCCAAGCGACGAAGATTTATCCCCGCACTCACCGTAATTACCGGGCGTTTCTTTTCCGCCGTTCGTCAGGGTTTGGCGAATGCACTCCGCACCGCGCCGCGCGGTGTGTTCCTGTTCCCTTTCGTGTTCCTCACGTCGTGCCCGGGCGGTGAAACGATGGAAGAAAGTCAGCGCGATTCAGTGACCCAAAATTACGGGCGCGTATAGGTGGAAACATCGCGTCGGCACGCTCCGAGATGCCTGTAATAAACGCCCACGAAGCGATTGTCTTCGTCGGGAATCGTCGAGAGATCTTCTCTCGCGCGCGGATAATCGGCCGTGACCAGATGTGTTGTCTCGATATGTGTATCTACTTCAAACGATCTCTCTCTCTCTCTCTCTCTCTCTCTGTTCCGTCTCGCTACATCCGAGAGTCCGAAACGTTCACGGCACATGCGTATCTTTTTCTACAAAGAGATATTTATCGACTTTATTAGCATCACACGATATCATCACGCGCCACTTATTTTTCTGCAATTAATGGTCAGTTATTTCGTCAACAGTTCGCGTCGTTTTATTTTTTCCGGTTTGAGGGACAAGATTTTAAGAGAAAATATTATTACGTTTCGAAACATACGATAAATTTTGTGATAAAAGATGAGTTTACGTCGAGATTTTCACAGATTCTCGGACACACAAACTGTGGGAAAGATTCCAATTTGTTTCCGCGAGCATTTTAATTAGGCTCTCTATTTTCTATCGTGGTCATCGCGCATTTGGAGGCTCACATTTCACATCGTGAAATCGTACCACTTTTTTGGTCAAGATTTCTAGATGGGTCGCGTACATCGATATGTGGGTTAAATCCGTTTTTGCATAATACCGAAACATATGACTGATCAATCAGATTGCGTTTTGTTATGTCGGTGCGGACGACGCGTCGCGCTGATGCATCGACAATTTGTAATGTTAATATTATAGGCGCGGTACGTAAAGAGGCCTCAGCTTCGTGATCCGAAAGTGTGTCACGACTAAATCTTCCGTTCGACTTAGCCGGACGACGGGCGTGCGATCGAGCGGCAACGCAATCGAAATCGACGTGGTCTGCCCGTGGTGTACGTTTCGATACGTTGTCGAATTCCTACGATTCGCCGCTACCGAATGAGAAATCGGTCAAATTAACGGCTGCATACCTCTGCGTATCTACCCGTGGCGCCTTGAAAAATGTCAATCAGCTTACACGTTCGTTATGTCAATTCGTTGGAGGGTGAATCCGTATTTTTAAGAGAGACCCGTTGAATGCCTATTGGTCGCCTAAATCTCATCAATATTTCATATTATTACTTAATATGAAACATATTTAGTGACATAAATGTGAAATTAATGAGAAATGAGTAATCTAGATTAAAATTTGACAGGTTACATCGTGTTCTCGTGCGTGTAACACTTTGGAAAATCATACTAATGTTAATTTTTTATCGGTTTATGTAGTTAAAAATAATATAATAATGTAATTTTATTTTGAATTTTTATATTTTTGTAAAAGAAAGTTTACTATATTATACTATAGAAGAATTTACATTCATTGTAAATACATATTTGCGATTATTATAAAGATTAAATCTATCGATATTTTTATGAAATTTATTAATTTTCTAAATCGTATCATCACAAGATTTTTTTACATCATTATAAAATTGATGATGAATAATAAAAAATTAATAATTAAATATGAAAAAAGCGTTTAAATATATGTTAGCTTTACTGTAAAAAGAAAGAAGAGAAATGCAATTGCAAAAAAAAATCGCAAACGGACTTCTCGTCCACGGGAAGATCGAGGATTTCTCGTTCGCGTTTTGCCGCGCACGTATGATGCATTGCTCGATACGGATATAAATATAGCCCTCGAGCACAGCGTGTGTGTGTGTGTGAGAGAGAGAGAGAGAGAGAGAGAGAGAGAGAGAGAGAGAGAGAGAAGGATGAGAAAGACATGGATTCAGGCGCAATGTGCATCGGCCGCGCGCACGTCTCATAAGTCCGCGTATCCGAGCACCCGCCGTTCTGCGTTCCGCAGTAATCCGAAGACGAGTTTCAGCCGCGTGGAATATCCGAGAGATTAGAGCTTTAATCGCAAGAGTCTAATTGCTCTCCCGAGGCTACGGCAACTGTTCCAGACTGGCACGTTGTGCGCCAAGAATACCGGATCTTCGTACGTACACCGCGCGCGTAAGCGCCGCTCGGGAGAAAGTCCTCCGAACGTGCGAAATCCACCGTTACCGTTTTGCAAAAAGAGTGTTTCCAAGTCGTACACGTCGTGCCACGAACAGCGATGGCTGGCCGTTACGCATCGTATACAACGGGTAATGACATTCACGCGGCGAAGTTAGATTTGCATTGGACGCTGACGTATCCACTTAAGCTCGAGTTTGATCGGTGGGAGCACCGTGACCGAAATAAATGTAAAATACTTCGATAAAGTACGGCCTCTCTCTGTCACTGGACAGCCGGGATGCGTCTCTGGAATGCGTTTTCGATACTGGTTTACGATGGTATCAAAATCTATCTATGTCGAGCTCGAAACGTTCCGAAGAATTATTCTCGTGACATGGCGCAATTATCGTGCTAATGCTTTCTCGGACGACAAATTACCGCGTGGCGCGTCGTTTATAACATAATTACTCTTAATTATATATTTTTAATGTAGATTCTTAAAATGTATATTGAAAAACACCGTAAAGTTAGGACGACGTTTATGAATATAAATTCAGGTAAACGTGTTCATTAATTGACGTCCAATATTGATATGCCGCACGTGTTCAACTTCCCATACGGGCTGTTCTTTTAGCTGCAGATTATTGATTTTTGGGCTTGTCCCATTTCTATTCCGAGGTCTGCAGTTAACAACCGCAATTTTGTCGTTCTTTTTTTCAGCCGACAAAAGCTTGTGCCATTTTGCCTTGATATCAGTTCAGTTACCGTAGAAGAATATACAGAGAATAATATACAGAGTGTCTCAAAAATACATTGATTTTTGTGGTTACAGGAATATTGGAATTTAATCTATTAAAAATAAGAAATTAATATATCTAATATGTTTCTAGTAGATTGATGAGAGTTCATCACTCCTTACAATTTTAAATTGAAATGTCATATTTTTCGATAAATAAACTTCATATTTTCTTCAAATTTATAGAACAAGGATCAATTCCAAATTACGATTTTACTTACATTATCTATTAAATTTTTAATCCTTAATTAAAAAAAATTCTTTAATTTTCAATGCTTTCAATTTTAAGGCGTCGTGAAATTAAGTTTTTTTAATATCTTTAGAAAAATATCCAAGGAGCTTAGGACACCCAATATAGACCCAAAGGTAGACAGGATGAAATTTATTTGTTACGATATTTCCTTTCTTTGGTCAAGCTTTTGCAATGAGTCTCTACTTATGTAGGTATCTAGACAACAAAGCAAGATCCGTGTGAAAGCCGCGCAGCGCTCTCCTGAATGGTCGCTGACGTCAGAGCGCGAGGAAAAATTGCGCAATTTCACCATTCCGGCCGACGCGGAATTTGTTCACGCAGCTTTCTTCCGGAATTGGATCTGCTCGAGGAGACGGAACAAGAAAGAGAGAAAGAAAAAGAGGGAAAAAGATAGGCAGAAAGAGAGAACGAGGGTGGAATGTCAATGATTCGTTTTGCAAAAACACGCGGTACTACCTGGCGATGCCTATAAGGCCTCAATTAACATACATTAATCCATTGTTTGGTCAATAACGTCGGTACGCTAATACGTTACAATTAGTACAATGAGTTAATGAGAAAATGTCAAGAAGTCCATAGTATTCTCTTTGTAATTGTGAAGACTTTAAGGTAGTAATGACATTGAATGTCATGAAAGAAGATATTCGAATTCTGTCGCAAGTATCATGTGCCAAGAAAATTTTATCGATTGTTTTACTGACTTGTACTACTGAAATGGCGATAGCGTTTCAAGTTTTATTGTAAAGATGTAATATCAGATCATGCTAATTTTATTGATTTGAGAGTTAGTAAATGTTTAATGCTGGAATATTTAGATATCATCTTGTTAGTGCTGGATGATGCCTCTCCGCTTTCAGTGACGAGTAAATTGGAGAGTTTCCTTGACCCGAATAATCAGGATTCGCGTCTGTTTAACTTATTATTATAACAGTCCGTTACACACGTAATTCTTCCTTGTGCACGCACGAGCGCGTGAGCGAGTTGCATTTACAGATGATCGGGAGAAGAAACTAGGCACTTAATAATATCGTAATACACGTTGACCTTCACCTAGGTCGACTCCGACGATCGTTACAAACGAGTGTTACTTTCCTTCCGGTATATCCGTCTCTCTCGGAAATATTTCTCGGATTCTCGGCCTCGTTCGTTGCCCTCGAATCCTTTTCCATCTTTACAGGCGCGAGATAAAGGCTCCTAAACTCCATTCTTTAATCTCCGTTTCCTATGCCGTAGGATAAGAGTCAGTTTGAAACTTTATCTCCCTAAGTTAACTCTTGCCCTAAATTTCACAGTTACTTTAAGGAAAGAAGAAAAGGAATTTGCTGAATTTCTTCAAGATATCTCAATCTTAATTTTGTATCTGTAGCAGTTGAGATGAGTAACAAGGATCATTAAAGAACTTGGAATGTTAAAGCGTGGATTGTTGTGATTAAAGTTTATAAAATAAATGTTTCTTCAATTTTAATTCTTTCTTGCATCCTGCGTCTCTCTGCGCTACGTAATTTTTGTTTAATCTTCTTTTTACAAATTTTAAAAAACTTTATCACGTTTCAAATCTGAAAATCAGTAAAAACACACGAGATATTTTTTCCAAAACTTTTCGTTAATTAATTTACCGGAAATGAAATTTATCCAATAACTGTTAAGAAAAATATAAAGAAACTTTGTAACGTAATTAAAAGATCTAATTTATTTATCAATGCAAGTGGCCTATTTTTCCTCCTGTGAAGAGCGCACGAAAAGTATTGAAACACCGTACATGTCGGTATTCCGATAAGCATTATAATAATCTCAGAGAAAGGCAAGTACAACAAAAGCGTCGCGTTCCTGAGGCCGCTGCCGTGGCCCTGAACGTGGGCAACCGAGGACTTTCGCTGGCATCCGGCCTGCGCCCGACTTCCGCCGTCGCGCCGATGCAACCGAGAATAGAATGGAGCCACGCCGAACTCCAAGCTCGTGATTCAATCTCGAGCTGCGTTAAACCCCATGATGATTAATAAAAAAGAAAGTTGCGACGGAGTGACGCACTCCGTGGAGTTATAAAGGGTTTTCGACTTTTTGCTCGTGCCTGGACGAGGATCGGAGAGGGGGGGGGGGGGTTTCTTCTTTTCGCAAACGGAACTCGGCAACGACATGTAGAATTTCGATTTTTCTGCTAGGCGACGAGCACGTCGGAGCAGCCGAGGTGGTTTTTGGTGAAAGCTGACGACTTCGAGAGGGGAGAGTATATAGGCCGCGGGTCGTTTCAGGTATGCTCACAACTAACGCACTCACCAAAGTCGTCGGTGTCTTTCGAACGAGTATCAAATATCTGACAATTCGAAATACCGAGTATCGACAATTTCTTTCTCCGATCGCGAAAGAAAAAGAAAAGGAAAATATATTTTTTTTCTTCGCTCTCGAACGTTTCGGTCAGTCCCAGGAGGTGGGGCAGTCATTAGCAAGGAAGAGGAACGTAGTCTATATATAAGGGAGGACACGCGGCAAGAAGAAGTCACAAGTGCCAAGTGTGTGTGCCAATAGGATTATATCGAGCTATTTGCTGAATCACGAAGAGTAAAAAAGGTTTGTGACCATTTGATATGTGCTAAATTTGATACGTGATCAGTGATACACAGCTTTCTAATAGACTGTGGTGCGATATATATATATATATATATATATATATATATATATATATGTTTCGTTGAACGTAACGGTCGCGCCCTTTTTCGATGGTGAAAACGAGACATGCGCTGGCAGATGCTCGTCAAATATTTGTTGTCTAATATTTTTCATCGTAATTGCCAAAACAAAAATTAACTACGATACATCTCTGTTCTAGTCACCATTGTTTGGAATTTTTTTTATATATGGTAGAAAAGATATTTAAGATGGCAGATGTGCATGTTAAATCATTAACTTTCTGCTAAACTTTCTATTAAAGAAATTGTTGCTTTTGTTGTAATTCGAGAACTTGCTCATGTGTTATTTAATTATTTAATTTCGTCGGCCTCTGGGCTGGTGCTGTTTTTTTCGGTGAACGAAAACTCCAAAAATTCTTTTTGAATGATCGACGGTCGCGAAGTCGCGGCTTTTCCTCGTCGTTAGAGAGAAGACCGCCGGCAAACGCTTCCGCTTCTTCAGCTCCCCACTCGCGTAATCTCGCGCGAGCACACGTCGAAAAGGCAAAAGGGTATGTGGGGTAGCGAGTCAGTGTGTCAGCGTCTCCTGGCGTCTCCTTCCTTCTCCGACTCTATGCCAGGAATAAGGCCGCATGTAGGTAGAGGGAGACCATCTGCTATGCGCGCGGCAGTTTGTTAAAGAGGCAAGAAAAGGTGAGATTGTACGTCTAACTCCTGGATAGGAAACATCACGGTTCGAATACGGTCTGCGGCATGATCGCCGCTCGTACGAAATTGATACGCACTCAATTAATCGGACAATGAGCAATTAACTCAGTTTCTAGGCAAAGTTCCTCTGGTTGAAACTCTTGTAATTAATTGTAAAAAAAAAAAAAAAAGTGGGCGATGGTTTTCGAGGGATGGCGGACGAGGCGATTGAACTTTATCCTCTGATCTCCTTATAGCCGCGCAGCAGGCCGTTATGCTTTCTACTAGGTTTCCATACGTCCTTTTTGTCACAACATGATTTTCCGCTTTTCTGGGCACGATTATGTGATCGCCGCGGTGCTTGTTAGTCGTTGAAATTCAACGCATCGCGATAGTTCGCTGTTTAAAAAGGCCACTGAGTGCAATTTCATGTGATCAGCAGAATAAATCATTCAATATATGTAATCATTGCCGTAGAAGTGTAGAAGTGATGAAGATAGCTCTACAAATTTTGGAAAATTCTGTTCGTATCTGATTTTGAGCAAGTTGGCGAAATACGAGAAAATGATGTTAAAATTATTTTGACAAGTCAATCGATAAATCTATTTTATCTGTATAAATTAATTAACCTAATAATAATAATTTAATATTGCTTTAATCCATTACCAATTATAAGTATAACTCTAACACCGATATTTTTAAATTACGAAAAGGATCGTTTTATATTTATTTCTATCAATGTCAATTAATTTTAATTTTAATTTACTCTTTATTCTTCTCTAATTCTGAGAAAATTTAAAAAAGAATTAAAAAATTAAAAAAAGATAGAAGATGAGTAAAAAGAGATTAAAGTTAATCTATATTAATAAAAATTAGTTTCATTATAATTTCACGTTGTTACATTTTTATTGTTACATCTTTTACCGTTTTCGCTAAGGAAGTAATGAAATATATACGTCTAACATTATTTCCAAGCAAGTCAACGTAAATTGTAATTTGCCTTGTTGGCCTGAGATTGTCGTCGCAGCGGTTATGGCATTTACATTTAATCACCGTAATGAGGAATTGAATAACGATGTTTCGAGCGTACATCGCTTTCCCGATTTCTCTTGGAGATTCGAAGGTACGATCTGCGAATTATGATGAATGCAGAAAAATCTGGTACCGCTATAAATATCTCGATGATGCGGTTGCGGTTTATTCCGCGGAGTCTTCCCATTCGAGTCACTTTCACGGGAGCGCCGAATTTGGCGCACGGTCTCATGGTGTGTTCCGTGTCACGTCACATTCTTATAGGGTTTCACCTCGCGTATAACGGTACTGCTGTTACGTCACGAGAACACACCTGTCACGCATATGGCAAACAAAGGGTTGCACGGTTCGGTAAAATAATAAGGCGGAAGAAGGGACAGTGCTTGCGCATCATCAGATCTCATTTCCTTAACGAGATGTTGTAAGAAAGAAATTTTTTTTCTTCGTTGTAAAGATATAAGACGATCGTCTTTTGCCTTTTGGCCAGAATATTTTAAGTGCCATTTACCTCACAGTTGGGCAAATTAAGAATCTGTTTATTTGGATCATATTTGATCAGCTAATTATATTTTTCTACTGCTGGAACCTTCAAGGCTTAGATAACTAATGGAAATATTGGAAGAATCGACTAAAATTGATTCCGTAATAGAAGCTAATTAGAAGCATATACAACATTCTGTTAAATGTGTGTGTGTGTGTGTGTGTGTGTGTGTGTGTGTGTGTGTGTGTGTGTGTGTGTGTGTGTGTGTGTGTGTGTGTGTGTGTGTGTGTGTGTGTGTGTGTGTGTGTGTGTGTGTGTGTGTGTGTGTGTGTGTGTGTGCAGAATAACAATAGTTTTATTGTATAAGACTAGTGTTATTAATATATATATATATATATATATATATATATATTTTATACATTAAGTAGTGCAAGTCGTAATATTTGCAGAAGTTTTTTCTTAACTCGGTTAAGCGTGATTATATAATCAGTTCTCTGATTAGTAAAAGGAAATCAACAGTATTATGCCGTCGTAGATAAGAAAAGAGGTCACGCTTCATCCTATCATTTTCTCATATTTTTCATATTTTTTTCAATGTATATTCTTAACTTAATTGCCCTTTTGTTTTTTCTACTGTCAGTCTCATATGCTCCTGTATCTTGAATGATGAAAAGTTATTATATATAATTAGATAAACGACATGTATATAATATTTATGTATGTAAGTAATGTAGTATTACCAGCTGAATAAAACATAAAAAGTAAGATTCTTGATTTATTATAATACTATATTGTGCTATATATTTCGTTTAAGCTATCAATTCACTTGGAATTGCTTTTTTAAATTAAAAACCAGTTCTGGATTCCACATCGACAAACCACCGCCTTTACTGGCGTACTTAAAAACAGGATTCTCTCGACGTACTCGCGTGCGTGCGTCTTGGATTTTACAAACAAATCTCTCTCTCTCTCTCTCTCTCTCTCTCTCTCTCTCTCTCTCTCTCTTTTCTTTTGGATATCAACTCTTCATTTGACTATTTCTTAGATTGTCGCATGGTACGGTTTCTTGAAAGACACAGGCGCTTATGTGTGTATGCATATGCAAATACCAGGTACACGTAAATACCGGATTTTATAGCGCGTATAAGTAGGCAGTCCTCTCCTTTTCTCTATAAAAGATCCTCGTAACCGAAGATTTGGGTCTCCGGAACGAGATTCTTAGAGTTTGGCCTGTTTGGAATAGATCATCTTGCTCGGGCTCACGATTTTTGGTAGGGCACCACGATGCCGATGATTAATTTTCGAGGCCGCTTTCTCTTAATAGCCCACCTTTCTATCGATATACCTTTTTAGGACATCAGTGAGTCTGTCCGAATTTTCGTTTCGTTGCTCACGTGCATTGTACGTGATCTTCATGATAATCATATTCAATTCTCTTCTGATATATTATTAAAATAACATATACTAGTATATTTGAAAATTTATATTGATTATATTGATTATATTTATTGAGCATTCCTAACGATTATCTGATACAGAAGATTTTTTTTCTGAATCATCATTTTCACAGAATACAATTATTTTGTTTCTCATAATACACAATATTTATATACATTATCTATTTATTAAACAATAATATTTACATTATGAATTTGATTGTTGAAAGCAAATTGATATTCACTTTCAACAATCAAATCCGTATGCAAATATTATCTTTTAATTAATAAATGCATAAATATTATATTATAAAAAATAAAGAATTTTATTTTGTAAAAGCAATAATTCGGACAAAAGTCCGAATTCGGACAAAAGTCTCTGTGCCAGATAATCATTATTAAATTAATAATTCAGAATTTTGTAAGACTATAGAATATATTTTATTATAATCACATAAATGTATACTCGTGCTAGTTCATTTAATTCTGAAATGTTGCATCTCTGACTTTTCAGTTCGAAAAAGTTCAAGTAGAAGAATATAATTGGTTGATCGAATTTGGCCTGAATCGTGCGCGACGTAAGGAACTCGGTGGAATAATTATTGCCCATAGGCAAGCGATAGAGATTTAGTTAAACATTGATTAAATTTGAACGAGTTCATAAGCGTAGCACGAACGAACGAGTCGTCTAAATTAAATAATCGAAGAAGCAAAGCAATAACTTTATAATACAGCGACTGACTGTAAACTATTCTTTTTTTTTTTTTGCAAACATTTTGTGGTAAATACTTTCCATGGATCTTTTCAGACAGAGTATATTATGTTATTTATAGTTACAAAAAAATTGGATGAATGAAAGTAGTTTGCCATGTCTTTGTTTCAAGTAAAAAAAAAAAACATTGAATAGAAAGAACTCTTATTCACCAAGAAATTTTCGAATATTAATTCAATTTCTCAAATGGATCTGTGGAATATCACAGACCAAGCTCAAATAATGCCATTATACATATATATGTTATCTTCTGTAATTCTAACGAGCTCGCCTTTAGACATAGGATTATATCAATATTAATCTTACGGTCAAGTCAAATTAGAGCGAATTTACGTTTCGGTAACTCGATAATACACCACTCATCGCGTTGTTAGAAATGTTTTTTCGATAAATTGCGATTCACGCGACATTACAAGATATACAAAAATGTTTTTTTAAGATCGAGAAAGTATTGAATGTGTCTCGGATAAGAATGCACGAAAGGATCTATCTATTTGAAATATTCGCGCCGCATCGTGATCTTCCGCGCTCGGAAAATCAAACGTTTAAAGAAAAGAAAGAAAAAAGAAATAGAAAGAAAGAGAACGTTTACTCGCACTTTCGCGTATTATCTACCGTATCGTTATCCCTCGATGTACGGTTGGCTACCATAAGCCATTTCCGGATGGATGAGTTAGCACCCATGCGGGTGAGAAATCTAGGTCAAACCCATTGCTGTCGGTTAGCTTTCGAGTCTCGTTCTTATCGGTCGTGGCATTACGCAAATGCAGGCGAATGCAGAGCTCTCGCGAAGATTTCGAGAAATGAAAACGAAAGTGCAAAACAATGCGGGTGAGAAAACGCGCGATGTGATGTGAGCCCATGATGTCCCATGTTGAATATTCGCAAATAATCGATCGTTTATCAATGAGACTATTTCGTTTGGTCATTCATTGAAAGTATTGCATCTTTCGACGTTATTTTTTCGAAGGTGATATTTTTAGAGATTGTGAAATTGAGATAAATCAAGGCTTCGTGAGGAAGAATACGTTTCCTGACAAAGTCACAACAACAAATGTGGCACAAGTCGCTTCCGTATTCCATCCGAGTATTAGGAAATCTTGTGCATCGCTCGCGCAGTCTTTTACTCCCGACGTCGGGATATATGTCGGCTGTCCGGAAGACGATTCGCGAAATTGGACTTAGGAAAGATCAGCAATCGTTCATGTGCCGTGACTCAATTCCGCAAGCGACAAAACACTCCGGTTTCAGCAACTTCTGCGATTTCGTTCGCCTGATTTTTTGAAATTGGAGTCAGTTCGGCGTTCGCAGTACGGTGTGCGAGACACCGCTTCTGGTTTCCATCGGATTCTCGCGATGTGCGTCGCGATTCCGTGTTATTCGAGTCACGAGTTGAGTATCCCAGACGAGTATCGTCATTTTTCTCTTTTCGTTTCTCACCCCCCCGTTCCCCGTTGCAACGATCTTACGGCAGACAGTCCGCATCCTGAGATTCCGCTGTCTCGGAAAAGCTGACGAAGAAGTTTTCGATTTCTTACAGCGATGCCAAAAATCAACGATTTTATCATCAGTAATCTGCATTAGATAAATTTGATATTTCCTCAAGGCAATGCGGAAAACGCTCCAAAATTTCATACGTAATCTTCGCGTTCCGATTACATATGAAAGTGAGCTACACGTTGCTGCAGAATTGTTATAAGATTCAGAGTGGAAAAATTAGATGTTGTAGCGAACATAACTAGTCACTTTCTCGTCGCGGCATTTCTAATTGCAATCTTTTGAAATTGAAATAATTTTTTTTTTTCTCGATAAGAACTTGAATCTCACGACGTGTGACGCGGATATCTCGCCCTGCGCGTGTCTTTCACCTGTGCCGTGAGTTCTTCGGCATTTCTTCCAAGAGAGAAAGAGGGAGGAACGCGAGCGAAAAAAAGAGCAGGAACGATCGAACGCGGTAGTGGGAGCAGTGCCATCGACGGTGGGCCTGTTTGGGCCTTACGTCGTGCTCGAGAGGGAGGGCGAGAGGGGCGATGGACGAGCGCGATCGAGATCTTCAGTAGGTCACTGGGACGCGGCTCGTGGCCGAGACGAGCGTAGCTCGCACCTTCAGTCGGTCCCCGTCGGTCAGGAAAATCACCTCTGGGCCCGTCGAATCCTTGCGATCCCACACGAAAACACGACGGTAAAAAGTAAACAAAAGCAAAAGAAAAACAAGAAAGGACTCGGAGGGAAGCAAAAAATACGTAGCGGGGCCCGATGAGGACCAACTGACGCGAGTTGTTGCAGCCTTCCCGTTGCGGTCGGTGCATTCGTGGGTTCATTAAGGGGGAAAAAAAAAACAGGTGGTTTTCGCGGGGGGATTGTTCAAGTGATCGCGTGTTTCGTCCGTAGAACGAGGCATCTTGGAATAGGAAGAACACGCAATGAGGTGCATCGATTATAATGTCCTTCTTCCGCAAAACTGGTCCCGAATGCGTCCCGCCTTCCGACGGGAGTTGTCGTAATCGCGTGTGCTTTCGTACGTTCGCGAGAAATTTAATCTGACGGATTAAACCGGTATTGTTGCACTTGCAAATTCCTGCACGTACTCACGGGACGTTAATTTGGATTTTAATGAACACATGAACGACACGAACATCGAGATTGTTGATGTTTTCGTGAAATTTGTTACCTTTCATCATTGCGGATTGTGCCTACAACGCAAACCTATAATTATAATGCCTATAATTATGTCACGCATGACATAATTATTACGTTATTTTCCTTTAAAAAATTGTAAAATCTAGAATGTATATTGACTTTGCGCGAGATTGCACGAATGTAGATTTGTTTTTCGAATTACATAGATTTCGAAAACGCTTCTCTTCCTCTCTCTCATTGTATAACACTTTTTTGCGTAGCCATTGATAAATATATATGTAAATTAGTGTGGCAATAAAATTAAAGATTATATTTTGATCATTATCATATTGATCAAGCATCATTTGCATTTTTAATTAATAACTAATATTATCTAGATTGTATATATTATTAAATTTGTCTACTTTAAGAAATAACATCTATGTCACTGTGAATTCATTTGCTACCAATAACAAGTTATTGAAAATTTATTCTTTTTAAATCGATAGATTACACGGGGACTCATGATAAAAAATTGAAGCTATCAATTTTTTTCTCTTTTCATTACAGAGAAGACACGCACATAATGGAGAAGACGTGGCGGAATATACGGAAGACGGCTTTTCTCTTATTGCTGCCCTTACTATTGGCCGTGAGTGAAGTTACTTTTCCCAAAATTCATTATAAAACTAAATCGCTTTTTTTATGTATTAGCAACAATTACTACTATATACATATAACTTGAGTATAAAAAAATATCTTTGTAAACGTTCTTATAGAACATTTCGAAGTATTTTGACGTCCGCAGCTTTCTTTAAAAAGAAGAAGAGAAAACTTTCAACTTTTAATAATTAATTAATTTTTTTCACGTCTTTAATTGATTTATTTATCCTTTTCTCTAAATGATTCAGATAGAAGGTGATAGGTTTAATACTATCAAGGTGTTAGAAATTTATCCCGCAAATAAATCGAATGAATCAATCTGGTGAGCGCATTGTCAATTTTCTAATTCCGCAAGAGGTCGATTACTGCATTCCCGTGTCTGCGTGTGTCGTGCGATACGTCCATTATATCTCACAGTAAATTTGCACGCCACGACGATCGACATTGTAATTTCACTGCGCAATAATTCTCAGTTGAACAACGAAGATTACTATTCGCGGTTAGAGCGAATATTCTCCCCCTCACAATGACAGACAGGTCGTTAATACGGTAACCGTTATGCCGCGCCGCGTAAAATGGGTGAAGTTATTTACGCACCTGTAGTATGTACATTGTATCTTATGTTTTGTGACATTTTGAATGAATTATACACATGGAGAAATAGAATACACCGACACGATACGATATTCAGAGCCGCATTATAGTTTGCATGTCGATATTGTAATTACACCCTCGATCAAACCTGTCCATTCGAGTTGAAGTGTACATATTATGAATATATCATAATAAATCTCGTTGTTGGTAATAATTATAGGAATTCTTTTATGCGACGATTTATTTTTCCGGATAATCAATTTTTCTCAGAGACATTTTGAAAAGGACTCGTCACATATTCGTCCTGATATTTATCAGCACGTAGAGCACGTCCTCTTTGTCGAGAATTTCACTTGAATCTGCCTCACCCGCTGTACAAGCGTAATTTTCTTGAATCTCTGAATCTACTTTCCTGTTCTCGTGTTAAAGAACGCGTTTGTTGATCCCACGCGTAGTAGACATGCTAATTTCGCGAGGAATCGAAGAGATCTCGAGAAATTCGGAGGCACTCGAATGGAACGATGAGTTCCACGTTCGACGTTTCGACGACCGTTAAAAAACTGATGTAACCGTTAAAAAATTCATCCGGTCCCCGGCAAAAAGTGATACTTCATTGATGCTCGGCGTATCTCCGGGACCGCTATGCGACGTGTGCACGTGCCGCTGGCCGAGAATCAACACGACGTTAAGTTAATGCTTAAGAGGAATCACCATAGCCGCGGGCTCTGCCTGTGCCACATATATAGCCGCGGTGTTGGCGCTTTTCGAGGCAAAAGTCTGAATGAAGCTGGCTTGACCGAGTCATATAATCGGTAAATACGGATACGCTTGCGGGGACGTTTCGTTAACGAATGATGATCCGACGATTGTCTTCGTTCAATTCATTCCTCTGCGTGAGAATCGAATCGATCGTTTTTGAGAGGGTTCTCATTCAACGACAAAATAATTACCTCAATCGAGATTTTGCTTGTAATAATTATATCATATAATTCTATATTATATTTCTGTCGCATATCCATTAATAATAGATAGAATAAAGATAAGAGAATAATGCGGGAAGGTATTTTGAAGAGTTTATTATCTTTCAAACGATTCTTTGATATTTTTATTGACTGTTTTGGTTATTGACTGTTTGGTAATGCTAAATTAGAAATCGGTTTTATAGGATGCTTCAATATAGTATAGCTTTGATTAATTGCGACAGTTTATGCCAGCATTAAATCGAAAAGAAGAAATAGATAAATAATGAAGCAATGTATCGAATTTTTTGCACTGAAGTAACTATCAAAAAAAAAAAAAAAAAGAAAAAAAAAGAAAAAAAAAGAAATTAGAGGATCTCTTTATTTTCTTTCGTGTCTACGAAGATGAAATCTATAGGCTTTCGTTTGCCTGTATATTATTTATGCAGTCGTTCTCGACAACGAGACACCGTAAAGAGGGAGAGACGTTGGGTTGAGACGTTTAACATAATAACTGATGGGAGAAAACACGGTAAGAACCAAATGAGAATCACGTCGCGAGTAACTAACTAGCGCATACGAGGCCGTCCAATTTGTAATTGGCTTCAATATTTCGAGATTTATCGCAAAAGAAACGTGCAACGCGAGAGGCGGTGAGCCGCGTCGGGAGCGCTGCGGGAGGATGTAATTTACACTGTAATTTACGTGTTTCCTTTCGCACAGCAGCGTGACAGCGGAAATACATCGATATAATAACGCCAAATGCAAGCCGTCGGATCCATCGATGGCGGAAGATAAAGTAGGAGGAAATACGCGGCGCATCCACATTTACCTTGCGCCTTGCGTACCTGTTATATCCCTGTCATGCTGCTTTTCTGCGTGCTTTTCTGTGTGTACTCTACACACTCTAACCGCACTGACTACATAGCCGAGCCGTCGAACCGAAGATAGTAGGTCACTACGCCGGACGCAATGCCCTCTTTCAACTATACTCTCTAGACGGTACTCTCTCTTCTTCTGTTTCCCACTATCTTCACTTCTCTCTCTCTCTCTCTCTCTCTCTCTCTCTCTCTCTCTCTCTCTCTCTCTCTCTTCATCCTTCACCAGCTACCTTCTTCATTCTCTCTACTTCTCACGCTTTTTCTTCTTTTTCCTTCATCATCTGTCTTGTTTCTTTCTCTTGCCATCTCTATTTATTTTTATTCCTATTTTCCTTTTAACATTCCGAATAACGCAGTGTGATAATTATAAGTTTTGTGTTCCATTCACATTAAACGGTCCATAATATTCTTAGCTTCCTTGAAAAAAATCTCGCCAAAAATATTCGAAAAAGATCTTGTAATTATTTCGACTTAAATTTATTTAGCGTATTTGAAAACTGCACAAATTTTTTCTAACTATAAAGATATTAAACATACTTTTACTCTAAAAATTAATTTTTTTCAATGATGCGATTTTATTAATTTCGAACAAAAAAATGAGTTTTCCTATTATTCTAAGCTGGATATATATAGCGAACTCTTTTCATAGTTTCGAGGGAATTTAAAATTTTTCTCAAAGAAACTTACTGAAAACTTTTATCACAAGCCTCGGAACAGAATCATGGAAACAGCTGTGATTTATTCGTAAAATGAAATTGATGTATCTCATCAATTCATGATACTTATCTTAAGCTACAGTCTGTGTGATCTTTTGAAATCATAATATCTTTGATTTTCTCATTTTTCAAAGTTCTTACCTATTTCCTCTGATACCATACATAATATAAAGTAAAAAAACAATCTAAAATAAACGTGCTGAATTATATTGGGATGTATAAAAACTAATACGAAATTAGTACATGATTTTGGCTGCATTTTCACCACGTCGGCTCCAGTTTGGCACCACCGGAGATTTTTGAAGAAGTGACAAATAAAAAGATCATATATCCTTGATTATTCTTCATTTTGTGACTTATATGATTTAAATATGAGAACGTAATAGAAGTATAAACGAAACTGGACTAAAAATATATAATCGAAAAATTGTAGAATAATAGGCGGAAGTGATTATTCGCTCTATTGTTAAGGAGCTATGACGCGTGAATTGGCATTGAAAGTTTTCTTAGACGTTGTTAGACCACCATTGACAAGTCGTAATAAATAGGAAACGATCCCTGCATTTGCGACTCTTAACATGCAATCTTGTGGATGACCACAGAACACTCAATTTGCTGCACTCAATTGCCGGCAGACAATTTAGCAATCTTGTAATTCGAAATCGTTACTGGTTTTTCCCATGTCGTTTATTAATTTGACAAAGATTTTATAATCATAAGATATCGCATTAAATTATTAATTTATTGTGTGTTTCGTTTATCTGTCGTTTGATCAAATACATTTTCCGTTTCGTATATTATTATATTATTTTTAAAAAGAAAATAATGCTATCAATTTTCTATAAAAAGATGGGCGTTGATTATCGTTCGGTTTTAAAACGCAACATTAAGTAAATGAAGTTGGAATTCTATATTCATATTATTAGGTTAATAATGATTTTAATATTATTGGTATTTATAAGCATCTTACAAAGAAAGAAATTATTGCAGAAAATATCAATCCAGTTAGGATTCAAACTTGGATTTCTAGGACAGGCATTTCTAATTCCGATAATTTTTTTTAATTTTTATTTTCTTTGTGTAGTAATTTAATTATTTTTTTTAATAAACAGCAATAAAATGTTGAATTTTATTAAATTTATTTAATTCTTATTTTCCTCATATAATAATTTTATTATCTTTTTAGGACAATGTTGAGTTGTATTACTAACGCTCTCTATTTAAAATTTGTCGTTTCTATCTCGGAAAAAAGTAAATGTTAATATTAAAATATTTTTCAATACATGAACTTTGTTAAACATTAAAGGAATCGCATTAAAGAGCGCAGTTTTAATTGGATTATATTAAAAAAGCTCTAGTTGAAAATTGTGATGTTTATATCCTATCATATATTGTTCGCTAAAATTTTACTTTGACATTTGCGTTTCGAAAATTACATTTATATTGCTTTTCCACAAGAAAGAATTTTTATCGTAAATAATATTAAAAATTGTATGACTATATAAATAAACTCTTCATAATAGTTTAATTAAAATACTTTCTTACAATGATAACCCACGAAAATTTCCAATGACTAATCTACCATTTTACAGCGTCGCGATGGAGTTGCGTAGGATTAAATTTAATCAGCATCACGGGATGAAATTTTAATCACGCGAAGAGGGTCATCGACACACGGGAGTCACGCGCGAATGAGGACGTTGTGAGGATTAAACCGTGGATAAAAGTTAGGGCAGGAGTTGCGCGATTGCTCGTCACCGTCGCCGAATTCGCGGCGCGGACGGTGACGTTTCGCACCACTTGATGCATCGTCCTTTCGCAGTGCCGGCGCGCACAGCGCGACGTTCCTCTTTAATTAAAATCCCGGTCGAGTTTTATTCCGCGAAAGTGCACGCCCGCGCCGCGGTTCTCAGCCTGGTTCGCACGCGCGCTTTGTGCGCCGCTTGTATCGCCGCGGCATTAATCGCCCGCTCTTAATTAGATCGCGCGATTCATCATCGTCTTCCCGCGCTCGCGATACCTCGAAAGAACGTTGACGACGATTTAGGTTTCAGGATTACCCAAAGTGGATAATCTGCGAGTTAAATCGTCCGCGGTCGAGCGGTTGTAACGCAATTTACTTCACTAATGACGATTTGGACGTTTGGACTTTTCTCGTTTTTATCAAGTGCCATTGTTGTGGAAATGGACAACAATCTCGATATCGTTGTCTTTAATCCTGTTTCACATCATTGTCTAATTTTTATTACGCTCTACATGATTTCCTTCCATCGAAAGTAAGCTGTCGATTTAGGGAGCGTGCGAGAAATATAATCCGTAGAAATAATTCATAGATTACAGATTTATAAATCGCCAATGCCATAGATAATATTAGCACCTTGAACTAGAACGATCAATGTCTTTCATTTTGCTACTTGTATAAAGATAAGCGTTCCCCTATATATATATCACATTCTACCTTCTATTTCTCTGAGCCACCAGCGCGGTTGTTCCAGTTTTATATTATCGATACGCGTCGGTGCTGCATGTATATTTAATCACTTATTAATACACACACACACAATTTTTGATACTGACTAGTGACTCTAAGTGGCAAACAACGGGAATTACTTCGTTTGATTTATGTATAAATTATATGCAATCGTATAAATTAAGTGCAATTACATCTCGCTTTGCAAATGCGCGACCGACGAATCGTTGCGTTGCGTTGAACCGAATGAAAATATCGCGGTGATATCATTTCGCGAAGTGTGAAGTAACGCCGCGAAATTTTTCATGATTACTTCACGACGTCGGTTGTCCAACACGTCGAATGTTTCGCATAATAGCCTTATCGAGACGTACGCGACATGTAGGTACTGCCGTCCACGTTGACTGACCCGGCCTACTTTTTCACCACCATATATAGCTGAAGAGACATCGCTCGTATTATGACTCGGGAGTTTCTCCCCATGAAAATTTGTTATCTTGTTGATACCGAGCCGTGTCGAAAGCACGGCTCGCACGTGGACCCGCAGAAGTCGCCATGCTTTCTAAACTGGGGAAAGTCGCTCGCCACCAAATTTGCACAAGTATGCCCGTAGTACCGCCCGGTCGATCGAATTTTCTTCCAATTAAAACATTTTGCAAATAAGAACAATTCGATTAAGCGTTTTTTAATTTTTTTTCTTTGTTAATTACATCTTTCGCAGAAATTTTTATATTTTTCTAACGTTATATCCCCGTATTATCGTATCTGTGCAATCAATGGCAATCAAGAAAATGTTAAAATCAGATGTCTAAATTATCTTTAATTATGTAACAATACAATTTTGTAATAATGTAAAAGTATAAAAGCAATGTGACCTCTGAATTTAAAGAAAAATTTCTGCATTTAAAAAAATATCTGACCTTTTCGTCTCTTAGAAGTTGATAGCAACGAACTCTTTCGTGCATGCAACGTGAAGGAGATAAAAATACCGTCAGCGTAAAATATCGGACACCGGTATCTGCCGTAGCACTCAACCTATTAAACGGCACGGCCAATAGCGTTACTGCGCGCAAAATGCGCGTGATTAAAGCGGAACCTCTGAAATCGGCGGGGATGAATGTGAGGCGTCACATCCGTGACAATTAAGACGCTCGTTCTGCACACGCGATTCGGTGAAAGTACGTTGTCCAGTTGCGAACAATTTGTCTTCTAGTAGACGACAATAGAAAAGTGAAATCAGCCTGTGTTTTGCTGCGACAACGTTCTTGTTCTTCGACCGTGAAACATCTCATATGATAAAAAAAAAAGATTTTTAATTAATTTACAGAAAACTGTCTTTGAAATTATATAAAATCGTGATATTCTAATCGTGTAATATTTGGCTATCTTTTGCGAATTGTATTTTTCATCTTTCTTTCATTTTAATTTTTAATAAAATAAATGGATAAAATTAAAATTTCATAGCTGTAGTACAAATAAAGTCTCTTTTATATATTATCTTAAGTTTTGATGCGGACCATTTATTGTTCAGATTGTAAATATAGATTGCTTTAAAATGTGAATTTATTCAAACCAAGATGAAGACATTTCTTGTTAAAATTAATCATTTATTATAAAAATTGAGTTTGGTATTAAGGTTAACGATTCGTTGTGAAAGTTATTTTTCGGTAAATGTTAAAATTATCGCGTTTCACGATTCATGAAATTTATAGTTATCTTTCTAACTTTCTTATATACTTAAGAAATTAATAGAGTGACACAGAAAGCGTAATAAAATATGAACATAGAATAGAAAATTCCAATAAAATAAAAATAATAACTTGGATATTAAACAGATGTGAATAGACATAATTAGCGATGAGATTTAATAGATTAGTTCGAAACTTTATTTCGAGCTACATATGAACGTGAGACATGTTGGAAATTTGGTAGAAATAGAAGACCGCGCTTAACTTTGTATAATCGATAGCGGATTTCGTGATTTCGATTGTACGCACTGACCGGCGGTTCCGCGCCGCACTTTTCTATCCTATCACCAGAAAGTCCGTAAACTTGATCAGGCGCAGGTGCAAGTAGAACAAGAAAGCGGACAGGTATGCGTACGCCGTCGACCTGCCCAGATTTATAAACCGACGATGATCATGACTCACTACTGTCATCCAGCTGTCCAGCTGTCACGACCGATATCGTCCGACGATTAACGCACGATAGTAACGCCTCCTGTTCACTTCTCTTCTATTTCTCTTCTACTATCGGCATTTTCCAAATTACAGTATGCAAAATAACCGCTTTGGTTTTTCCGGGAAGTCATGACCGTATTATCGGGACGAGTAAGGGATGAAAAGATATATGAGGGAGATTGGATTTTTCTATTTCGAAAATTGGATGTCCCAAATAATTTCATAGCGACTCCTTTGGAGTCAATCGATTATGCTAGACTGTAAAAGTTTTACGACTGTTTGTTTCAGAAACTACTAAAAGTCCTTATAGCTTATAATTTCTAAAAAAATGTAAAAATTTTGATAAAATAATTTATATTAATATTTTAATAATTTGTTTAGAAATTATCATCATTAAACGCAAGATTTATGCGATCTAGTTTACATTTACATACGCGTAAAAACGCGAACGTTTGATTTCTGTAATTATCTCATAATGGAGATTATTTCACTTGGCAGGTATGACAGGTTCCAGTTTTAATACAGTTATTCCTCTAATTCAGTGTTTCCCGTGCGATTCTTCGCTTTCTTATTGTTATACGATGAAGCATGATACCTCCTTAACACGTTAACGAATATGTTCGAGATCTGTTTACGAATTTATAATTATGCTGTCCTTGCACCATTACATTAATTGTATGTTTACCCAATCGCTAATAGGCCCGTGTGAAATTCATGCGGAATCAAATGTGCAAGATGCTCTCGATGTTAACATAGATATTAAGTTAATGACGAAGCAGTGTTTAGAGTTGCGTGTCAAATTGGGGAAAGCATGGAAGAATACGATAGATACGCTGCTACGAGTAAAATCGTATTTAGAACAATCTCCCGTGGCGGAAGTGAAGACATTGGTCTCGGTACGTAGATTCGCGTAATTACCCGCTTGCAATTCTGCCAAATCAGAATACAAAATTGCCCGAGGGAGTCGGTCGACTCGTCGCCCGACCTTCCGAATGTAAGTTTGTATTCGATTCCTCTCGATGAATATTTCTTTGACTAACAGTACACGCATTTTCGGTCACGTCTTTTTTGTCAGCATATTTCCAAGCATTATTAACATACGGTACTTATGGTGGCACAAAGGCGTCGACAAGATTTGATTTATATTTCATCTCGTTCATCGGGAATTATTAAATTTGCATCTCTATCTCTAAGTGATATATACTGGATACAAAGATTATTTTACAGGATTTGTTGGGAAAGTTAATATTAATTAATCACTAAACCCGCGGATAAATTACTGTCATTAACGATAACGAAAATATTGTAAAGTAAAATTAAAATAATTTCTAAATTAAATATACGATTTGTTTTAATATAATTTCTAAAGCTAATTTAAGTTATAAATTAAGTTAAATATAAATAGAAATTAGAAATAAATATCAGTAAATTTTTAATTTATAAATTTTTAAAATTCTATTCTGAGATTTTTCTGTACATATGTACATATGTACTCATTTATCTTGAAAAGAAATGTACGTGTTTATGAAAGAGAAAGGAAAAAGGAAAATATAATATAGAGCCTATTTCTCTCTAATGTTAATAATTTTCTCGTCTTTGATATAATAGCAAGCTTCGAGAATATAGGATTCAGAAACACTTTTCTCGAGGACGCAGCAGTTCCTCTTCGTAATTCTATGGAATTTTGAACACTGTGTGAATCGTGTTCGATTAGTGTTACGCGAAAGGTTGCAATGTTCGATGACATTCAGTGGAATTTCTAATATAGTCTCGTTTCCGCATCGTTCGGAACGGATCAGAATGGAATGGAGAGTATGACACTCACAGGGTGGCTAAAAGTAAAAGAAGTGTACTCGAATTATTATTTTTGTAATTTCGGAAAGACTAGAACTTTCGATACAAATGTATCGCTTGCCAGGAGTTATCGAAAGAAAGAAATCTAGAGATAACAGTATACATGTTGAGAAAGACGAATCATTGTCTTTTGTCACGTTTGCTCATTGCGCGACTCGGTTAAAACTTTAGTGGAATCCCCGTTATAAGAAATAAGTTACAGGATGATTTCGAAACGCGTACGTGCAGGGTCTTGAAAAGGGCATGTGTTTCATATAAATCGCCGACCCTTTGTAGTAATGCAGCTGAAGAATTTTCAAAGTTGCGACATTTACGTTATTCGTATGTACTTAATATGGAAATTGGAAAAGTTGCATAAGAGCCATACTTGCGCTTTAATATAAAATTTACCAAGAAGATAAATGCTACTTCGATCGCATTTAGCGACATACTTATGATTAATCGCATACGCTATCATACCTTAATTTTTACATCTAATTTCGTTATTTACGCTTATTCATATCATTTACATTCATATGCAGAATGTCTATTCGATAGTGTTAAATCATTTTTTTCCTTTTTGATCGCAGTTTTTAAAATACATTGCTCGTTTTTTTTTTTTTTTTTTCAGAATGTACGAAGCGAAGCACCATTGGTGGACAGCAGCGCGTTACCCTTGGAACACAGGTCTGTTTACGGGGCCCCGGCTCAATATGGTCCACCAGCCGCCCATGAGGAGAATTGGCCGCTGGCGTCGCCCGACACTCCACAAATCAAGCATCTGCAAGTGCAATGCGAGAAGACGCACATGCGAGTGAACATCGAGTTTGATCGGCCGTTCTACGGGATGATTTTCAGCAAGGGTTTCTACTCGGATCCGCATTGCGTGCATCTGAAACCCGGCACCGGCCATCTAAGCGCGACCTTCGAAATCTTTCTCAATTCATGCGGCATGAGTTCGTCGGCGAACCATAACGTGGCAGCCTACGGCGCCCCGACGCCGTCCGGTAGTTATGTGGAGAACACGATCATCGTGCAATACGATCCGTACGTGCAGGAAGTGTGGGATCAGGCGAGGAAGCTACGTTGCACATGGTACGACTTTTACGAGAAGGCGGTCACCTTTAGACCGTTCCAGGTCGATATGTTGCACGCCGTCACCGCCAACTTCCTCGGCGACAACCTGCAGTGTTGGATGCAGATACAAGTCGGCAAGGGTCCTTGGGCCAGCGAGGTGTCCGGCATCGTCAAGATCGGACAGACTATGACGATGGTATTAGCTATCAAAGACGATGAGAATAAGTTCGATATGTTGGTGAGGAATTGCGTTGCCCACGATGGCAAGAGGGCACCGATTCAACTGGTTGATCAATACGGTTGCGTAGTCAGGCCGAAGATCATGTCAAGGTGAGTTTTAAAGTTACAAACATATATTTTATCTTTTATATTAAGAAGAAGAAGAATGAAGCCGTACTTCTTCTACAGGTTCCAGAAGATTAAGAACTTCGGCCCGAGTGCGTCCGTAGTTAGCTTCGCCTACTTCCAAGCCTTCAAGTTCCCCGACAGCATGAACGTTCACTTCCAGTGTGTGATTCAAGTCTGCCGGTACAATTGCCCTGAGCCCAAGTGTGGACATCCTGGCCTCGAGTACGGCGCACCTGGCGGCGGCATTACTCACGAATATGGCGCACCGGTCTCACAAGGTCTTTCTTCGGAATACGGTGCCCCGCCTGTGCCCGAATATGGCGTGCCGCCAGCTTATCCTGATCCGCGACATCCCAGTGGACCGGCCGGAGCGTACAGGTGAGAAAGCGTATGAACACCAACGTGTAATTACTAAGGAAAGCTTTTCTACGAAGTATCCATTAAGATCTTCGCGTTATCTCGCGTAAAAGGAGGCTGCTGGATTCCATTAAGATTTCTCAATGGAAAGAAATTTCTTAAAGAAAATTGTAATATTCTTCTGAAGAGAATATTCAATATTAGCTCGAGATATATTATTTAAGATATTTTATCAGAGTTTCTTTTATAATCATATATATTTTATGAAGATTTTTTTTTAAATATCAGAACGTATATAGACAAAAGAATTATTTGTATTCAAATAATTATTTTATTAGTGAATAAGGAAATACGAAGGTTGTTCCAAAACGTAAACTATAAATTAATTTTTCATCGTAGCGAGCCGAATCCGGACGTGGTTCCGGCACCGCAAGCACAGACTTCGTCCTCTTCGCCTAGCTCGACGCCGGGTGACGCTACGGCGAGCAGCTCACCCCAAAGTCCTCAGGATAATATCCACTTACCTCCGCCTCCTCTGCCCGGCCATTCGGCGACGTATCAGACTGTGAAGCGAAAAGGGACCGCTGGCACGGAAGAACTTGAGGGTAATCTGGCCATCCTCGGAGGTCGACCGAGGTCGGTTGAAGGTTTCCCGGCTGAGCTCAGAGGTGCTAGGAGGCGAAGGCACGGCGAGCCACACGATTTGGAAGACGACGATAGCGTAAGTGTACCAATCTCTATTTTCATATTTCTACCAATACATTTCAACAATAAAATTCAAGTGCAGATTTGAGAAATGTTTTGAAAAATAGTTAATATATCTACTTTTTGAAACAAATAATACTTGTCAAGCTATAAACTGTCATCTTTCCTTCTCAATTTACTAGCGAGGTAGCTCATCGCGAATACATTACCAATGACGCGTTCTACGGTACCGTTCGGTATCCTACTAGGACGTAAATTCTTCGGCATTACAACGATTACCCTCAATTTTCAGAATATCTATCACACGGTGACCCTGTTCTCCACCCACGTGTACAAACGAGCGGCGCAAGAGATGACAGACGTGAACACCTCAAGGGTTATCCAAGTAGTCGCGCCGGGTGACGTCAATTTTGCGCTGGGCACGACAAACTCTAGCAATGACACCACCGTGGTCATACAGAACGCTAGCGCGTCTACCGATCCGGAGACGATTTGCATGAGCTTGCCGGGTTTCGTAGGCGGCCTGGTGATGCTGTTGCTGGTCGTCGTGGTGGCTTCTCTCGTCGCGGCCTTCCTGTTCGTCAGGGTGCGCGCCGTGGACCGCAAGAACGCCGCGTTAGGCGGTAACAGCTTCGTTCATCCGGCATATGCGACCGAAAACTGCAGCGTGCCGAATCCAGAGTTCGTGAAAGTCGCCAACTGAAGTGGCGTGTACGGTGCGCATAATCAAAAAAACTCGCTGCAGGAGAGAAGAAAGAGATCCCCCTCCGGAGGATCGTCGACCTCGGGCGATGCTTCGGGCAATGCTTCGGGACCAACGCTACGTTATTTCATCCGAAATAAAACTCGAGATACATACCATCGGAGATTCTCCTCGTCGAAAATAGGAATCGCGTTTCTTTCCTCTTTCTCTCTCTCTCTCTCTCTCTCTCTCTCTCTCTCTCTCTCTTCCATCGTGATAGCCGGTAGCTTCGTGTCTAATCTAGTCGCGTCAATCCGCGCTCGTCGAATCAAGAGAGACAACGATTAAATCGGTATCGAGAGAGCGCGAATTTCGATCGAAACGGAGGAAGGACAAGGGGGATCTTTGAGTAGGACGTAAATAAGAGGCCCGGAAGCACGAGCGATTTGAGGAAGAAGTGGAGGAACGGAGGGGAGAGGAAGGTAAAACGGGAAAGAGGAACCACTGACGCGCGTTTCACCGATCGAATTCGGAATTCACCGATGGTCGGAATCAGTTTTTCTATCAATTGTCACGATCGATGGAGCGCGCGCTACAGTGATGAATACCGCGAGTCGATCTCCATTGACGGCTTCGTGATCACCGCGGCATTACCGCGTAGCAATCAACGTAATTTCCACGTGTCGACGATTACTCGACGGTTTGCCCGACGGCAGCTCGGTATCAGGGAGTGAGAGATCGATCGCGCAATCGCCAGAGTAGTTTCTAAGGAGGGCATTGTAAATAAGCCGCGCGGGTAGTCAGACGGCCCTTCACAGGACCCGCTTTCAGGTCTCGCGTCTCTCCGATCACCGTGTGTACGCGCTATTATTTATACACGCATACGTATACTTCAACGAGTGTTTCTTCTCATTGCCTTCGTTGCACCTCATCGCGTTTCGTTGTTCCCCCGTGCTGGCGACTTCCGCGAAGAGTCGCGCGCGAGCTCCGCGCCGCGACGCTCGACGTCATACGCCGACGTCGACGGCGGTGCTCGATGGTACCGTTATTTCGCGTTCTTAAATCTCAAGCGGTTCACCGAGCGCTCCTCGGTAAACATGTTTGTCCCGAAATTAGGCCGCGGAATCGTCGAAATGCGTTCGTCCTCTGAAAGTTTAATTTAGGACGGCAAACCACCCTCGAAACGAGGAACGCTCGTTAAACCTCTTGAGATGTAACGTGAAGACTCTATTTATTATTTCTCTCTTTTTATCCCTTCTCTAACTCTACATCCTGATCGATCTAACTTAATTTATTGATCAAAATTGTACGACATTATCCTTTCTTTACTTTACTTCGTTTAGTACTTAAGTTGTCCGTCGAGGAATATTCCCGGAATTTGGGAATATGTTTTACGTATGTGTTTTAAGCACACATCATACATACACGTATACATACATACATGCATACATGTTCACACAAACATGTTCGTACATCCTGACAGATACACATCAAATGTATGACGTTACACATGCAATGCGCGTAAATGTGTTGTATACGTTTACTATACCAGCGCGAAAAATGTATTCACGAAACATTCGTTATAATTAATTGTTTGAGAATTATTTTAATTACATGATCATTTTTATTTATATAAAAAAAATTTACACGTTCCTCTTTTTCTTAAACCTCTTTTCCTTATATGTAGATTAAATTATATAGATGAAAAAAATTGATTAATTTTAGAGTTATTCATATCTTTTTCTTCTCGTCTTAAAGTATTCTACGTTATTCTTGATTTTGTAGAATTAATTGAAGGCGCGCCTGTTCTTGGAAAAAGGTTTGTATTTGGCGATCATAGCTTTACGTTCTTTCGCGAATCTCATTACTTTTCGATACTCTTTAGCTAGATCGTATAGACTGCTTTCGGATTCCAATTTTTCGGTCAATTTCTCTTGGAATCTGCATCTGCGCGATAAAAAAAAAACTGTTACGCCTCGCATTCAGTTTGAAAATTATATTATTAGTTTACTTCATCAGCACGTCACTCTTCCAATCACTTGCTTCTACCGAACAAGATGCTACTTCTTTATTAAAATTCACAATTGTGCCCAGTTGTATCCTACAATACAAATGAAACAATTAGTAAAAGATAATAAAAGATACGATTAATTTAAATATAGAAAATTATAAATTTCGAAAAGCGTATGTTAAATTAATTGCTGAACCTGACGTTCTTATTTCTAGCAGAAAATCGTAAGCTGATATTCCTTTGATCGATAATTCGCAAGCCAAGATATTCATTTAGCTTCATGCAAATCACTTTTATGTGATAGATATCTTTTTTAGGAAAATTTTGGTTGTTGCTCGACCTAGAGTTAATAACTTGTTAATTGCAATTATGAAACTAAGTAAGAATTAATTTTCTATATAATTGACACATTACTTTTCAACGCGCACGATAATATGTTTAATTCGTACATAAAATATAAATTGTTTTCAAATCAGACAATATTCTTGAGTAAGAATAATGCGCTTAAAAAGGATATGATTATTGTAATTCATTTCCAGGGCGGTCGCGCAATTAGAATGCTTTGTTTGGATAGAATTCGCTCTTTACTTGGCTCTACTTTTTTACTTGACATACTTGTTCCCGACCTCTTCTTGTCGTTCCTCGACAACAGGTTCCTGCACTTCGACGACCTTCTTTTCCTTATTTCTCGAGCTGGACGGTAATATCGGTGTCTTAACATTTCCGGAACTGCGAAGCCAATCAAACATAATCGGAACGTACGACGCGTGTGAACATTTCTGCTCTATACATATCAATTTTTAAAAGCGCATCTCACCTTTTCACCGATTTATTAGTCGGAGAGAAAAGGTCCATTTGCAACCGATCGCTTATGTTTTCCTGCAGTTTTCAAAGAAAAAAACTTATTTCTACAATTATTTTTATATTTTGCGCCTCGTAGAAAAAAAAAGTTTATTTCCGTAATTATTTTTACATCTACGCTTATTTTTATATTCATTTCGTACAATTTATTGATTAACAATACTATTATTCCAAATATCAAGTTTTGCATAGACAATGTACCGACCGCGTTATTCACTCCGCGTTATTCTGTTTATGGACAATAATTTCTTAAACCATCAGGATAAATCTGTTATTCCATTTACAAGCTTTAGGAATAACATAAAAGTCGCTTTCACATATTTTCAATCCGTAATCCGTAATCCGATGGAGAAGTTAAAGTAGATGAAAGGTTTTAACTCCGTTCGCTTATTCATGATTGATCGAAAATCTATACTGGTGAGGAAGTGGGAAAAAGTCCGATAAACACCATTCGTACACACCGTGTACACAGTCTCCAGTATCGACTCCCTTGGATTCACGCTCCAAGCCCAAACGAGGGGCGTACCAGCGGGATTGTCCGTAAAAATTCCTCCAATCTGGTTGTAGGACAGTCTGCAAAAGTAATTGGAGTCCTGAATTGGCGAACGAGAGAATTCTCTCGACAGTAATTAAACATTCTTTGTAAATTCCTTTTCCGAACGAACCTCGCTGCGCCATCCATGTCGAAAACGACGCCGTATCCCATGGTGTCGAATATCGCCAAGATCTGAGACACCCTCTCGATCGCCAATGCGTCTTTGCCTCCTGGCGTGAACACAGTATACATATCGTCTTGAAATCGATAGCAGCAATTTTTTTAAATCCGTTTCGAAAGCCGGCCTGAGATAGATTAGTATTTACGAATGCAATCGTCGCAAATCGAAACGCTTTGGCCAAAGGATTGCCCACAGTTAGTCAATGTAGAAGAAATACTTAACAATTACTATTATTTCGATATTCGTTTTTAACTTTTCGATAGACGACGATAACATCGTGATAGCTGATTATATTACATATGTATATTACATATGTATATATGTATATGTATATATGTATACAGAATATTCCGAAATTATCTAATGTTAATTAGGATAGATGACAGAAAGATATATAATATATTAAGAACGAAAATATATTATATCCGAGAACTTTCATTACGATTAATATTACAGATAAAAAATTTAATCTTTAGTAATGTAATAAAATTTGGGCTTTTTCTTTTTTAATAAAAATACAATTAAAAATGTAATTCAAAACGTTTAATTGACACATAATTAATATGTAAATTAAATCAGGATAATGGACAACTCGTTCCATTTTTCTTCAAAGAACACTTGACACAAACCCGTCAAGAAATCTATGGTTGAGAAACATCCGGTCGTAATGGAATACTCTGTATAAATCGAATTATGTAAATAACTCAATTACATTTCCGGTTTTCCGGTCTGCACACTCTAATAGCCAATACGCCGTTGGGATAAAATAACTCGCCAGAACCATCGGAATGGAATCTCGAAAATAGCGTTAATCCATCGTCGTAATATATCGTGCCCAGGTGCCGATATTTTTTGAACCTAAATGTTCAAACAAATTATTGCACCATTTAGCGATTAATTACACAATATCGCATAGCCCTTGATACGGCAAATTAAAATGCATGCTTGTTTGTGATGCCGTCCCATTAACTTTGTTCGTCGGCCTAATTGTTTACTCGTTAGTAACTAATCATGAAGTTTGTGCGAAGTCGGCTGTAACGTTATTTATTCAGCCCGCTATTTAGCCTGCTATTTAGTTCGCTTATTTCTAAATTTCTACCCTAATTTAGCATGTGATCTACTAATTCATCTGATCAAGAGTCGCTAAAATTAATCAGTTTTTAACAAATTAAAATATCACGTCAAAAACGTTGTCCGACGTACAAGTTTCAATACATACAATTTGCGTAATCTTGTAATATGCGAGTAACAAGTCCGCTCGTTACTATTTGAAGCACATCATTCGAACATTTTACACTTTTATCATTTTTTACAGACGCGTCTGAGTATCATTTACCAATTTATATTAGGTTTCGCAGGTCTGGCTTCGTATCGCGCAATCTTTCTCATGATTTTGGTCATCGGTAATTGGGTCCAGCCGAGCTTCACAAAGTGTGCATTTGATAATTGGTACTGGATCAGATTTGAAGAATCTATACAAAACAAAAATTTTTCTACAGTATTCCAAATCTGGTAACAAGAATCGCTCGCACAATCGTTTACGTACAATAATAACACGATTCGTCGATAGTATGAAAAAAATGATGATGGAAAATAATCTCAGTTAATTCTAAACAAGATAATTCCATCCTATCAATGACATTACCTCGCCAAATCATATAAAATTTAAATTTTTAAATTTCCTAAATTAAATTGTAAAAAACTAATTTTTAGATTACCAGATATGTAATATTATTTTTTTTCATATTTAAAAAATTTTAATAAAACGTTTTATTTTAGGGGAATCCGTGTACATTTTCTAGCGAGCTGTTTTCTCGAAAATCGTAATCCTCTGTCCGATCGATGTTACCTTCGCGCTTTCCGCTGTTCGCAGGAAGTTTTCCTTCTTCGTTAACGGTAGAGCGTCCCTTTTCCGCGTCACCAAGCGAATCCAACGTTTTCTCACTCCCAAGTCTCTTATTCTTACTTAACACCGTATCTGCCTCCTCGCCTTTTCTTCTATCTCGATGAGCAACCGAGCTCTCCTCGTTTTCGCGTCGATCGCGTCGACCACTCTCCCGTTCGAATCTTTTGGCCGGTTTTCTCTCTACAGTGACGTTCTTCTCCTCGATTCGATCCAATCGGCCAGTCTTCTTTCCGCTGTTATCTCCCTGCAATCGCGTCTCGCGTTCTTCCCCATATCGTTGTTGATAAGGATTCTTACCGGGATTTCTACGCTCGCCGCTTTCCTTCTTTTCCTTCTCCTCTTCCTCCTCCGCCGCCATCACGTTCTCCCTATCTCGGTCTCCTCTTCTTTTTTCAACAGCGATCTGCGATCTATTCGCTTCTTCTTGCGCATCACGTTGAGCTGCTGAACGGCGATCTTGCTGGCTCTTATCTGCGACCTCGCCGAGTTCGCGCTGATGCGGATTATTGTCACGTCTCTCGCGTATTCTTTCTGCCATCGTGTCGGTATTTCTTGTACCGTCGTCTCTACGTGCTTCACCTGCCGACGTTTTTGTTTTTTCGTGCCAAAGTGAGCGACTGCCGTTCGTTTCCGATAGATCTTCGTCGATGATTCCGTCACGATGACTAATCTCGATGTTTGATCCGATCGGACGTCCGACTCTTTTCGAATCGACTTCTCTTGATATATCTGGGACGTTACGTTGACATTCATCATATCGGATTTTCGTCGGATTTACCTTTATCTGGGAACCGCTGTAGTTTTGATAATTTTCGAATATTATGTATATGTCATCCTGATTAGTAGTGGTAACTAATCGTAACTCTGTATTATCATGGTTGTGCATCTTGACAGAATTCTCTTTCTGTGAATCATTCTTATTGGAATAATTAACTTCGTATTTAGTACCAGTGAAAATGGAAGAGTCTAACTCTGATGTATTCTGCGAAAAGATGATGAATAAATCACAATGGTGTGAGTAAATTCGTCTGTAAAAGTACAGTCGCAATGGGGAAATTACATGTAACGCAAGCCATTCCTTCAATAGTTGATCAAGATATTCGGCTTCAATGCAACAATATTTTCTCTGAAATAAATTATGCGGAAATGAATCATTTTTCTTTCTAAGAGAGAAAAGAAAAACTATTAAATCTCCTTTTATATATTTCATTAGAGTGTTATGTTAATAACTTGTATTTTATACCGCGTATTGCCGAGTTTCATCGTTGATAATGCTGTCGCAGAATTTGCAGATTTTTAAATCCCGGGATCCCGTTTCACATGGTCTTTCTCCCCATTCGCGAATAAAATTACTCACGAGATTTAGGAGAGTCTTTGTCTGAATATGCGCCGGCGGTTCTGCAATATTACAAGATATTTTATGCAATGCGAAAAACATCGTGCGAAAAATGCTATCTCTCGCGAATTAGCGGGCGTAGCAATAAAAATAATTGAAGAGATAGTTTGCTTGCATAAATCGCGGTACTTGTATAATTTATGAGATGGAGAAATAATTCTGTCTAATGTAATATCGCATTTGCAAGATTTATTCAGCATATAAAATTGATACTTGCTTAATTATTTAAATCCGGAAGACATCTAGGTATTTATATTTACGATTCGTTGCAAGTAATTTTAAAGTATAACTAATTTATGAGGATTTAATGTGCAATTATTAATTATAACAATTAGTTTTACATTTGAAAATTGTAAAATCAATAATAGTAAAATTAAAGAGTTAGAAATTAAATATTATCTTTATTTTATTAATATCAATTTGTATCATCAGTTTCGTCTTTAGTAAAATTTACTTTTTGTATAATTACACACACACACACACACACACACACACACACACACACACACACACACACACATATATATACAAAATTTTGTTTTTATTGGAATGACTGAATACCTTTAGGCACTTGATTATAGTATTTCACATTTTCTGCTACTTCTTTTATTAACACAGATAATATTTCAAGTTTCTTGGGTGTTCGATAAGCCAGAGTGTATGATAAACCAGCTAAGGCAAGTAAAACAGATTTGATCTGAGTCGAATAATTTTTCATTGATGATGATTTTGTAAGGCACTTCATTATACACTCAATCTGAAAAAAATAAAATACAATTGCGCGCAAGTTATCGTTTTATTTTATTAATTTTTAAAAATTATATCTACTTTGTTCATAACATCTTCTGATATATTTGCCGACTTAGAACAATGTATATTATTAAAAATATCTGCAAACAATCCTGGTCGTTCAATTTCTTGTTTGGACAAATTTTTATAAACATTCGACATTATCATTTTATTCGGCATTTCCAATGCTTCTTGTAATCTCTGTAACGTTGTATTTTTTATAATATGTGTGTGTGTGTGTGTGTGTGTGGTGTGTGTGTGTGTGTGTGTGTGTGTGTGTGTGTGTGTGTGTGTGTGTGTGTGTGTGTGTGTGTGTGTGTGTGTGTGAAGGATAATATAGTCAAGTCATATATAGTCAATTAAATCAAATGTATTATGTACAGTTTTTATTCGATTAGTGTAATTACACAAAATAAAAGTTGTTTATTTAAAGAATTTGACAAATTTATATTTAGCATATTACATCCTCAAAAAATCATTCAAAATCATTATCAATTAACGCTTATTTATTAAGTCAGATTTGATTAATATATTTGCAACTATTTTTTTCGCTAATTCTTTCTTTTGTAGTTAAATGCGCAAATTATTAGATTACTTGTTTCAATATCACAACAATCAATTTAAATATTTTGATATTGTCAAGCGTACTGTGTATCATTTTACAATAGTTTTGATATACGCACGATAATAATGGATTTTATATATATATATATATATATATATATATACTTTAAACATGAACATTGATTTCCCATATCAAATATTGCGACCTGAGAAGGTTTCATCATATCATTATTTATAATTATCATTTATAATGTCGATTAATGCATAGGTAAACGCGCGGGCAAAACAACAGTGATTTTAATTCTCTTTTTATTTCATCTTCAGAGTTAGTTTACGATTTTCGTTTTTCGCAATTCCACTTTTCTCGATAAAGTAAAATAAATATTCATTGTTAACGAAAATGATTAAACTAAGATACTAAGATCTACACTAGATATAATAACTATGACAAAGCGAAAATCAGAAAATTTTCTTGTGCGAAATTAAGAAAAGTAAAAATATACACGTATATCCAAAAATTGCTATTATTAGACATTGTACGATATATATATATACATATAAAAATAAAAATATTGAGAATTTACTAAAAATATTGAGAATTTACAAAACTAAATTTTTTTTTATTGTGTAAATTAATCATTAATCATTAAAACACATTCCTTCCGTCTTTAATCAAAGACGTTGACATTTCGCAAGCTTTTCTGTCACATGTGTCTGTCACATTAGTATTGAATTTTATATGAGATTAGTTAGAATTTGGTGCAACGGGATGATTACGGGCTTCATGGCGAATCTTTCTGGCGAATCAGTCTGCCGTTATACCATTTGTTTCACAGATATCAATCTTGGTCGTAAATCGTCGGCTCCTCGTGACACTTTTTATCGATAAAGCGAGCCTCCGACAGGCGACAACTGACATTCGTTACACGAAGTGAGATAACCGCGTTCGTTTCAATTTTCACGATAACCCGCAACTACCTTTATGTTTATAGCGCCATTTGCAACGCCAATAAAGTATACAGGATATTAAATAAAAGAATAATTAATAGCAAAGCAATTTAAGAACCTGTTTATTATATGGGCAAATGAGTTGTAATATTAATGTATATATTTATATGAGACTTTTCGTTTCATCGAATTATTGAAGTTTAGATAATACATAAAACGTACGTGTATTTTATTGTGTATATAAAATACTGATTAGCGCAAGTGAAAAGCTTTTATCAATCACCCTGATTGCTGGGAAGAATAAGAGAACGAACCGCAAGTATTTGCATCGGGTATGCTTGAAAGTTTTTATGACACCAGATATAATTTATTGGTTGCTCCAAACAAGTCCCCGCACTTTTATATGCGAGCGGGCTCCTACGAAACTGCAATATTCATTTGAATACGACCGAAAAAGGGAAGAGAAACGGCGAGAGAAATAGCGTTGCTGAAATCAACATATCCTACGTGCTTTCGTGTTCAGTTTCGAGCGCGTAAAATAAAAGTTTATATGGAAGCTATGTGCGTGCGTGCGTGCGTGCGTGCGTGCGTGCGATTGCTTACGAGGAAGAAACGTAATAAAAACTTCATCTGTACACGTGCTGTAAAACGCGATATGATAAAAATTATAGAAATATTCTAGTACAAATGTAATATTGACAGAGATGAACATTCAAGATTTTTTTTAAATACGTAAATGTTTAGGTAGGCATTATTATTTTTTTAAATATTATAGAGCAATTTCACTTATGTACATGTGAAAATATTATATGTACAATTGTAAATATAATTACTTAATTTAAGTATGAACAGTTAAAAATGAGACTTCAGGAACATCAAAATCATACGTAGAAATACAAAAACGCATTCCGTGATTACCGAACACAGAATAGACTACGTTCACGAATTTGCATGGAGTGATGTTAAGGTATTGGAGTGTGAGTCATTTACAAAAGCGTTTGATTTCAGAGATGTTTTTCATTAGACAGAATAATAGACAGAATAATAGTTTAAATTCACAATCTGATACCGAATTATTACGTACATCATACATGTTTTGTTTATGTTTTCGTTGTAGGCAAGTTATAGGCTCGGTTGTGTGTGTGTGTGTGTGTGTGTGTGTGTGTGTGTGTGTGTGTGTGTGTGTGTGTGTGTGTGTGTGTGTGTGTGGTGTGTGTGTGTGTGTGTGTGTGTGTGTGTGGTGTGTGGTGTGTGTGTGTCGGTCTCATTTACCATAGCGGTGCTCGACGATGAAAGCATAAGAAAAAGATCCTTCAGCAGTTTTTCCTTTGCCAATAGTCAGAGTGAAATTGGAGATGGGTTTTCTGCTTGACAAACACAGATTCCACTGAAATTGTTATTTGACACTTCGATCTTCCCTTTTAATAATGTTTTCTTTTATAAAGTACAAAAGAATTCTCAACTCTTAATTTTATTCGCTTTTAATTTCCTAATACGTACATATATTTATTTTTTATGACTCGATTAATGGCAGAATATCTTTTCGTAATCAATTTACTACTAGCTAAGAGCAGTTATACACGTGTGATTAATGATACATATATGTGCAGCTTACGCATTATTATACGAATCGTGAGAAGTGTGTGAAAAGTAACGATTGTCCGCATATGACCGGCGATTATCCTGATATTTACCGAAGCTTTATGCGAATCGAATTTCCACATTTGAACGATAAAAATTCCGGGAATACGAAATGCTATCGCGGTACAAAAGTAATCGTATACTTCAAACGATCTCGCGCATGGCGCTGTTATGGAACGGGAAAGGTTCACGTAGAATTTTTACGAGCTTCCAGAACCACCACGACGGTCTTCCGTCCCACGGGGGTCGTATATGTTCCGGGACGCATATATACTCTAGATTAATATAATATCGCGAGGCGCAATGTTAATATCGTCACGTGAGTGCAGCGGCAGCGGCATGCGTCATATGAGAGAAGCCTCTCCTTGCCCTTTGCAATAACCGTGAGAGAGGTAACGAAGCGAGCTTATTCTAGCGCGCGGTATGTGTGGAATAGCTTCCTACAATAGTAGGGAAATTTAAATGCCGCGTTTCCCCGGCAGCTTTAAGGGCAGCGTCTGTGTCGCGCATCCGAGGAAAGATCCGCACGGAACTGAATTTCGGCGATATCACGGCATGCGCGCGTGTGAGAAACGTTTGGAGGATTCGTTTTGGAGGATGCCATTAGGCGCCGCCAGAATGCCACCTAAGTTGGTAAATTCGCGATAAATTCTCCGTGAAAGCACTCGAGTCATCTTTACAATCTTCACAATTTTCGATAGAGATCTTGAATGCTGTTAACGTGTCATCCTTCAAACATTGATAAAAATTCATTCATACGTTAATTCTTATAGAGAGAAATAGCGATATTGAAATACTAAGGAATTAAATAAATGGCATATGTAGGACACATATTTTATTTTAAAATTGATACAACTAATTTGATACAATTATTTTTATATTTGATGTATTCTTAAATTATTCAATACTTATTAATTCAAAATCTTTCTGTAAATTATTAATTAAGTTTTGTTTCTTACAATTGATTTCAAGAGAATTCATAATGAAAGGTTTTTGTCATCCATTAGAAAAGATTATAATTGCAAATGTATTTTTCATAAAACACATTAAAAATTATATAAAAATTATATTTTATTTATACTTTAATTCTTTAGAATCCAAATATATTTATTTCATATTCTAAATGGAATATAAATATAAGAAATAAATTCTTTTTAAATTTCAATAACTTTTTGATACTATTGCACAATCGATATATCTTTAATTTTAACGCGATAATTTTTAACAAATATCTTATTATCTTAAAAATTCAGCTCTTTTATGTCACAAAATTTTTACGATTATTGACAGGTTGGATGATATTTTCCATTTATACACATATTGACAATATTTATTAAATAAAAATGCAATAGACAAACTCCATCTCTCTAATTGAAATTATATAGGGAAATGCTACGCATTTGTATTAATAATCCGCCAAACAGGTTGTACAGCAGATAATAACAAGTAGCAGTTTTATAGGAATTGAACACACAGTGCATAAAAATTACAAACTTGATAAACTTCAATTATTTTGATGTTAAATACACCGAAATACGGAAGAGTCTACGGAAATATCTGCTCGAGCGTTTTATCCACTTACATATTTCAGACTTAAATCATTAATTTCTGTTCACCTAATTAGATTTAGTCTCACTCACGCTTTTCAAATCAAATTACTATCTAGCGGTTAAAAGGTGTCTATAAGATGTTTTACTTTTCACGAATGTAGAACACATATTATATTTGCATTGGCTTCCAATTAGAATTATTTTAAGCTGACCTAGTAATTTTTGTATCCATTTCTGATAACCGTCGACAGCAGTCGATAGTCATTTATTTAATCGTGTCAAACTTACTACATACTCGTAATTCAAAGTATCACAAGTCTAATACAAAATAAATAGGTAAATCGATAAGAGTTCCGTATATCGGGATCTGGATAAGTTCACGTTAACCCTTGCGTTGCGATGGTTGCGTGCAGTTCTCTAATTGCGTACAAATCTGATTTTCATCAAATATCGACGTTGATGGATTTGCACGATTGATGGGTATATACAGAATTAATGAGCGTAAATTACGCTGTCGAGCGATGCGTATTATATATTCGATTAGAGAAATTATCGGAGCAACGTGATTAACTTTACAATTCTGGACGATGAAGGATTATCTAAAAAATTACACGAGACTCTCCGATAATGTAAACTCAATCATTAATAATTATATTATACAGAAGTTGCAAGATTATATTTTGAATTCAAGAACACAATAGTTTTAGTTAGATACAGACACACAGGTATATGTAACTTTGCAAAAAATAAGACATCGAAAAATTAAAAATTAATTAACAAAAAATAAAACAGAAAAAATGATAAAGAAATGGAAAAAAGATATAGAATCAATTAAACCACAGATAACCGACATGGACATTAACGAGCGAGATGTATATTTTTTTTCGTAGCTATGCTTCGTAGCTATGTTTTACCCGCGCGAACGATTCACTTAAAATTCTTGCACGAGCATTAAGTGTCTTATTACGTTACTCATGGAAAAAGAGAGTCCAGGTTGTGGTATTTTTTTTACCTCGTTCCTTTTTTTCTTCTTGTCCAACTCAACTCAATTAACGCGGCTCTTCTTTTCAAAGCTCGTGGAAATTACAAAGCGCCTCACCGTCGCTTTATCACCCATTCGCAATTATTTTTGCAAGAGAACTAGCACGACCAGCCTCGTCACGATGCCTAAGGGACATAATTCCCCGAGGCGCTCGTCCGAGTTTCTCAATTAACGCATCCACGCTGCTTACTTTACCTCAAATACGACGGCGGGTGAAGGGAGTCGTTAGCGCGGTTTTCTTGCGGAAGGGCGCAATACCTCGGCCGCGATCAAAGGGAACGCGAATTTCATGTAATTACCGGTGAATACGCATTTTTGTACAAGACAAGCCTGGTATGACGGATAAATTTATCGTCGAAGTTTACGATTCTTTTGAGGATCGTTCTCACCTATCTCACGTTCGTCTCTTCCGGTTTCTCGTTTATCGCTCAATGCACCCCCCCCCCTCTCTCTCTCTCTCTCTCTCTCTCTCTCTCTCTCTTTCTTTCAAAGCTTTCACCAATTAAGGTGACGCTCGCGCGGGAAATGACTTCCTGGTGGCCGATGTGTAAAGGACCCAACGGATTACGCGGCCCGAGGGTGCTCTCTTGGTCGTTCTAAAATTCAGTACGAATCCTTTGATCCCGTTTCCCTCTTTTGATTGCAGGTGTCTGCGGCCGGAGGGGCATTTAAAAATATTTTACCGCAATTCGAAATAATGTTGAGAATGACTCTCCTACATTATGATGAAATGATCTTTTAATGTTAGTTTTAAACACCGACAGTATGTATTTTAATATGTTCCGTTTATTTCTACAACAAGCATATTTTATACATATAATTCCTGTAATTGTAAAGCTCCTTTTTTTAACGTACGCACTTTTATTATAAAGATACTATACCTTTATATATGTGATAACAAATCCCAAATAAAAATCAACACGAATTGCTATTATGCAATATTTAAATTATGCTTTCTCGTAAAATCTCTGTAAATGCGACAGCTTCGTCGCATAAAACATAAGAACATAATTTAGAAGAATCTTTTATATAGTATGTGTTATACACGTGTTTTATGCTTCTGAGACTTGATTGTTGATCTTTGTGTATCGATAAAGATTTACAGTTTACCTACATAAAATGCGCCCGCTAGAGACGATTCGGACGAAGTGAAATAAAGCAGCTAATAGGGAAACTCGTATCGTAAAATCATGCTCGTCCGTATTCTTATACCCGAGTCAATAACGGCCCGATAAAACCGCTCATAAAATTTTATTTCAATCGCAGTATATAGCTTTCGATATTTTTCGTTATTAGTACTATAGTAATAGAAGCATCTCGTGGTATATCGTATATTTGACTTTCTTTCCTGAAACGGAATCCCAAAGACGAAGAAGCTAACAATATCCGTTGCACTTATCAATTACTTTATCAATTACGTTATTAATAACTTTAATATTAACGACGATGGAGCAACGTGGCCAAGTGCAACAAAAGGATCCAATCTGGCTTGAAGAAAACATAAAAGATTAGGCAATAATATATGGTCAAAAATAGTAACGATTTTCATACATACGTGCGATCACAGATAATTATGGGGGGAATGATAAAATGCTACTCATGTTTTTGAATATAGATTTCTAAATTGATTAAACTTCTTTCCTGAATATATTTCTCATAACCGAGGATTAGGAATCCTATTGGATTAGCTAGCATAAAATAGGGATTCGATTAGGAAACTACGATTCGCAGGTAGGTAGAGATACTATAATATTTAAATTCATGAATAGAGATAGCAATGCTATGAAAATTTGAATAGGTAAGAATTCAAATGGGAAAGAATTGATGCAGATAGGAAAACGTAACTTAAAAATTAAAAGCTCTATGATAAAAATTAAAAATTATTAATTATAAACTTTAATTAAAAAATAATACAGATAGATTGGAATATTGTAAAAATTTGGCTAAATAATTTATAATTATAAATATTATAATTTATAAATTAAAAATTTTGATAAATTTTCGATCGGATAGGTAGGGATACTAAAAAATTCGGACAAATAAAAAAATGTTATAAAGAATTTAAAAAATATGATATATATATATATGATATGATAAATCTATATTTAAGATATTAAATATCAAATTTTAATTGAAAAAAGAATATGGATGAGGGAATAAGGGACATAGAACATTTTTTGCTACTTATTTTAATGCAATTTATTAATACTGAGAAAAAAATTATATTATTTTAAAAATTGATATATTTATATATAGCAATATATTAATTGATTTATATGTAACAATTCAACATGAAGCATTCAAGAAGTCGATTTGTATTTTCAAGTAACAGCCAATTCGTAATCGCGGATTGCACTGTGGTAAAGATAAACATAAAATTTAATCGTTGGATGATCTTCCTCATTCATACATTTTGGATAACTGTTATAGTCAGTAGATATGTTGCTAATTCTCACGATCCATTCACGAGCTACTTTCGCGAAATGAGTTTGCAGCAGGTGAGCTTGAGTTTCCTGCAAGAAGCTCTCGTCGCGATCGATTCAAATTCCCACAGCACAACGCGTACAGTTCGCCTTATTCTGTGCTAAAGCGATGTATTCGTGATACAACTTCTTGATTTACAAACAACTGTGACAATTCTTTACGATTTTATGTACATTCTTATACAAAAAAGATGATTTTGTCGAAGTATCTAAAAATTTGGCTAGACACAGATCTGAAAATAATTTTACCAGTCAAAATAAGATTTGACTAGCATCTGATAAACATTGTAAAAAATGTTTCGTATTCTAATAAACAATTTGAACGTCTTACAAAATTATTTTGATGACTCAACAAGATTATTTTTAGATGTGTACTCGGCTAAATTTTTAGACATTTTATGAAACTTCTTTCCGTGCAATCGATTCTAAGTTACAGCTATCGCAGATGATTACTTAAACGAGTATATAAAAATTGTGTAAGATAACGTGCAAACGTGAACGTATCGATGGAAGAAATTCGCCTCCATCCCGCTAAGCGACAGTCTGTAAGGGGAACGAAGCGCGTCGGAACGTTTCTAATATCCTGTCTGTCAACGGGAGATGAGGTGAAAGGGCATCAAGGATCAGCATGGGCCGCGATAGCGAAATAGATTCGGCGAACGGAGATTCTGGAGGATCGCGAGGGATGATATTCTGTTCCCAATGAGTTGGCCCGAACAGTTACGAATATTAGATTAAACGCCGCTCGATCCCCTGTCATTAGCAGGATGCTCTAATCAAAGTCGATCCAAAGTTCGGTACCGTTCGACGTGGGTGGTGCGCGTCTTATTAAAGCAGAGACAACCCCTCCCCTCCCCCCCCCCCCCCTCCTCCCCTCTTGGCGCTTCTCGTCCTGCCTCGCAGCCATTTATAGACTACCCGCCAGCTTATCCGCGTCGTTACTCGCCCGCGGGCGGCACCCCGTATTAAGGGATCAGATAGACGTGATGCGCGTTAAGTGTAATTCACCAACGAGATGCTGTAAGTGAATCACGCTCGTGTAACGCGCGGTAATCGACATCGATGTTGGTGCATTTCGGCTGTGCGGTCGTGCATTGCTATTTGCACTTAGATGCCTGGAGATTCTGGCGCATTCGCTCGCGCGCGCGAGGTACAGCTTCATTCTATGATATTAATTGAGAGGAGTCATTTTGCATAATAGCCATTTCGCGAAAATTGAAAAACTGTATTAAGCGACGCGCGTTAAGACCGTCAGTAATCAACGACGCGCCACGATGCATAATGTCGATTTCCATGCGAGTTCCATTCGTGTATTTATACTACCAATTACTCTCACTGTATTATATCTTTTTTACTGATTATTTTTTTAATAATTGTACAATATTTACAAGCATATTTGGGTGTCAATTTACATTCAGTTTGCACAATCGCCATGTCGCAGAGCGAGAAAAAATTAACGATATATAGTGCTACTCATTTCTATAATTGTTAAATACTGAGCATTTACTTTATTGTTTGTCGGATTTGCATGAGGGGATTAACAAGGCGTCGCATTAGCTCATGATAATGAGAAATGTCGTATCTTAACAGAACACAAAGGAAGGAAGTTCCACTCCATGTCATAGTGCATAATCGTTGTACGATCTCATTATACGATATGTTTTCCACGGCGCCGTCGGTCCAGACGGTTTTCTTGGTGTTTCTCGAAAACGCATCAGAAACGACATGTCCTATTTCAAATGTCCTATTCACGCTACATTTCTCGTATTCATTCATAGACCATTAGTCTTTAACTGCAAGTTTGTAAGCGCATACGAGTTCATGTTAATTTTATCACTCATGGATACAAAAGAAAAGGAAAGAGGCAGAGAGAAAGAAAAAGAGAGAGTGTTGAACAGCGTCTATAATTGTGATTTTGTTGTGACAAGATAATTAATTTCTTATAAAATTAAAGAGTTCCAAATATTCACAAGCTGTATATAATTATTTACGTGTTTTTTATTAAGTAAATTATGTGGAATGTGTTATGCAACCAAAAATTACGTTTTGTAATTATATTATTTTCTTCTTACATATGAATTTTTATATAAGATTTTATGATATTTAACTTATTATACAAATAAAAATCAAATATTTCATACAACATATCACAAAGTAATAAAGGATTAATTGTGACGACTATTTGTTACTCAATTTATTCTGGCACAATATATTCGAATTCAAGTATAAAAATTAATTACGCTCGTAAATATTGAAATTAAACAATGATTCATGATTTTCATTTCAAAAGAGTTAAACGCATGAAATATTTCGATGAAAATGTTACCTCGATATGCTTTCAAATTGTTCATTGTAAGAGTTATTTAATTGAGCAAAGTTGATAATCGCTAATTATGTTCGTAGAGAACAGCACATTACATTTTTGGTATTTGTCGCAATTGTTTTTCGAATAATAATATGAAAATATGTGAAGCGATACGCATAGCCAATTGCTCATACGAATGTCGGCGAAAGAATGTAACGCGTTGGCTTTGTGTAAAAAATGCGAAACATACCGTTACAATTATACTTACAATTAATGAAAATCGCATATTAGCTGAGTTTGTTGTTTCGTGTTCCGAAATATGATGATAAAATATTATCATCAATAATATTTCACTTTTACTTCTCCAGTTAGTAGTGATCATTATGCAATAATTATTTAATTAAAAATGAAATTTACAGTTGGCTTATTATTATATTTATAAATCATATTTACATATATTTACATAAATTACATAAAACCTTATATATTATATAGTATTATACATATAATTTATAATAAATTTTGTTGTGTATTATCACATGGTAGAAATACATTAGTGAATTTACGATGTAAGGAGATTTGAAGTTTTCGAAGATTGAAAAGTTTGTATAATCCCCAAAGGATAAGTCGTGATTTGAAACTGTCGAGACAGCAATTTTTGTGAAACTTTTTGATACGTTTGTTGCGCGAAACGAAAACTCAAAACCTTTGAGGGGACCGGATCGGTTCTCCTATCGAAGATGAGATGAGTAGGAAACTCGCGGAAAATTCCGGTTAACCTAGATGAGCGTTGATGCGTACAAGCTTGGTGAGGTTTTTGCATTTTTCAATGCGGCCAGCCACATCGACAACTACTAGCGCGGCGAATTCCTGTTCGATTTCTATGCTGAACACGTCGAAGTTGCCACGGTTCAATGGAACAAAGAGAACCATGGTACTATTGGCGCTGTCGGGACGCTCGATCGATATTTACCGAGACATAACTCGATAGAGTACGCGAATGAACGTAATGCGCAATCCGTGTGATAACCCGCAGCTTCGGTCATTGCAGTATCAAAACATTGAACAGACCCACTGCTGAACCGTACACGAAAAATTTGTCATCAGATAATTTCCTCGAACACAAAGAAACGTATCATTTGTGCAATTAATATTACGCACATCGGAAATGAAAACTAAAGACGCAGCTTCTTCCTATTCTCGCTATAGATTTAATATTACATGTTTCTAGAAAATAGAAATCTTTTGATATTATGTGTGTATATTAAACAGAGAATTAAAAAATTTAATCCGCAATCTAAAAAATGTATCACTTTTGGGGACCACTCTGTAGCGTAAATACAGAAAAAGCACATATACACACGAGAAACAAAGGAGTTAAATAAAATTTCAGACTGCCAGCGGCACAGGTGGTGTGGTTGGTAGTATATAACATTTTTTATTTTCTAAAAAATGAAGTTCCGAGCGTCTTGCTCATATAAAATTTTTTCTTTTTCCGTTTTATCTCCGTTCTCTCATTTGGCAATTTGGTACGCAAACGCAGATAAAAGATGTAATTTTCGGCACAAACATTGCTCATGTAATTGCACGTTGAATTTGTTGTATTTAGAATCTTTCTCGTTTTTCTTTTATAAAACATTGTGTTCTCCGCATATCCGAATTATTGACATTTAACTATCGATATCTCATGCGATGGATAAATTCACGGTCGTTCTTCTTCCTTTCTGCTCTTCACGTCGAAGTACGATGCGGGGAGTCGGAAATATTATGGAAATTATGTTTTGAGAAGAGGACGAGATGAGATCCTGCTATGGCGACTCGCAAATCGAACGCATTAAAAGTCCATTATCGGTTGCTACGAGAAACAGAGACAGAGACAGAGACAGAGAGAGAGAGAGAGAGAGAGAGAGAGAGAGAGAGAGAGAGAGAGAGAGAGAGAGAGAGAGGAGGATGAGTGAGGGTAGTGGACCAAAACATCAAGGAAGATTTAATTGGTCGTAGTCCAATACACAAGTCCTACTTGTTTAACTCTAACGTAACAATTTGCTTAATAAGAGATCACAATTTAAGATATTTAAAAGATTTATTTAATATTAATTTATTTATTATTAATATTAATTATTTAATATTAATTTATTTATTATTAATAATTAAATAACAAACATAATTGAAATAACAGTAATTCAGTTACTGACTTTTATATATGCTCCAATGTTCATATTTTACAGACGAGAGTAAATAATTTTAAGTTTTTTTTAGAAAGTGTAATAAACATAAACTATATAAACATAAACTAAATATAAACATAAACTAAATTTACGCATATATATTTTAATTTCTAGTATTAATAATAATTTTATTTGTAAATTTTGAGCTTTACACATTTCACAAATCAAAATGCTATTTCACTTGGCTCCTTTAAGTAATTATTGAGTTATTTTAGAATTTTTCTTGCATTCTTTCTACAAAATAATATTTATCATACTTTTATTTTCCATATTCAAAAGATCACGTTGAATCTTTTTTTTTTTACTTCTCTTTCCACTTAATGGATACAATAAACGAAACAAGATGATTAGCCCTATTAACGTAACATATAGTTCTCGTAGGGCTCAATTTCCCCGATTATGTGCTTAAGGAAGGGCGTTTAGTTTGACTGAAACGTTCTGTCTGTGAAAGATAAGGGTAGTCACCCCTCGAGAAGAAGGATTCGACAATCTGCTAGGTATGATTCCATTATCAAATATATCTTTCATCGTGAATATAAAAGAATATAATTATAAAAAAATTTAAATAAGCTAAATTTAATTAAAATTTTTTGCATCTGTTCTAACTAGAATATTTTTTGTTTAATAAAAAAAGTCTTTTATTTAAATAAATTACAAAATGTTATATGTTTAATTAAAGTAGAAATAGAAAATGTAAAATTTTTTAATAAACTAATTATTTGTAATTTCGGAGGATTAATTAGTTTATATTCTTTTATTTAAATAAATTACAAAATGTTATATGTTTAATTAAAGTAGAAATAGAAAATGTAAAATTTTTTAATAAACTAATTATTTGTAATTTCGGAGGATCAATTAGTACTTTAATTTGTAAATTATATTTATAATTTGGAAAGAGTATGAAACATTCCTTATCACAAAGCTGTATTGTATAAAATCAAGGTACTTGGAAATATTTTGCTCGATATTAATACGTGTATGTCAAAAGCATTTCTTTCTCCTCGAAAGTTTACAAAATGAACGCTAAAGCGTGCGATCGATGGAAACCTTCAATCCAATCACCGAGAGCTACCCCCCTGAAATTCGAAACGTTCTCTCAGGATCGATGTCGTACTCACACTCGCTGTGTGTCGTCGTGCTAGATAGAGCGTGTATAGAGAAAGCAAGGCATACATACATACATGTATATATACGTGCGCACCCTGCACATCCAGAGAGATGCGAAAATCACTATGAGCTTAAGTATATGTGTCTGCTGGATAGGATAGTATGTAGGGCGTTATCAACGTGCACCACATTGGTCCGAAGGCCGAAATACGATTTCGTACTTTGTTCTCGCGCGGGGCTCACGATAATTGCGCAGAATTACGCCGCTTAGATTACACCGGAGAGTGCCTTCTTTGACGTCGGGACCGCTCGAATGCCCTTCGGCAAAGGCGAAGCAAATTCGGAGGCGATGGGCGCGAGTAATTGGTGCAGTGAGGCTGAAGCGAATGAGAACGGAGGCCGGAATTAGATGTTCTTATGTAACGTCGAGAAAAGGAGAAAGCTGATATTTTTCGTATCCTCATGGGTTCGTAGTGTAAAAAGAGATAGAAAGAGAGAAAAAGAGAACGCCGTTCCTCATGACTCCAGGACGAAACGAAGTAGCGCAAAATACCTTGATGAAAGAATTATTTATTAAAGACCGGCGTGTTTCACACGGAACGCTGGCTCTCCAAGGAACCTTCCTTTGCAAAGTTTACGTTTCGCTTCGCACGATAGACCAGGTTACAAAGAAAGTCTGCAAACTGTCTTATTGCGTATATATAATTAATGTAAATAGCACCAAACTAATATCAAATCTAATATCTTTTTTTTAAATAAGTAGTCATATATATATATTCTTTTAATCAATTTTTTTTTAATTGATATTGAGATAGTAAGCTTGCTACATCAAGTGTATTTTAAGATCTATTCAATATTTTGCATCTCGTCATTTTAAGCCCCCCCCTCGGCGTATATGTCAGACAGCTGTTTCAAGGGAAAACAGAGCGATTTCACAGCATTAATTTAATAGAGCCAACCATTGAGAAGCTGATGTTTGCACCGTAAGCCTGCCTACGTGACTTCCGTTAAAGATGTCGGCTTATTTTCTTCCGACACCGCTTATACTGGGCAAACAATTGCATTAAAATCTGTTTGAAACGATTCGGTCCCCTACCGTCGGATTTCAGCAATTTTCCGTTATGATTACCAAGGTAATTTTATCAACCTAATCAACAGAAACGTGACAGACTTTGATGCAACGAACACTTGCAACACTTATTTTTTCGTTTTACTCTCCATTAAAATAACGCTCTCGCGAAGTCTCCCCTAGCGTATCATTTACTTACATAAACAACACATTTAATACAGAAAGATAAATCACTGGGGGTCATTCGCAGAAAATATCGACGATCGTAGGCAGGGCGAGTATCTAATAACGATACATATACCCGACGTACATATACTCGAAATATTTATATCTCCATTTCGGGGCGACCAAGAAACTACCCCTTATTGTCGTGAGGGCCGTGACAGAATTTACTTTGAGTTAACAAACTATCATGACCAGGAATGGAAAGAATTTATAGTTTATTAGCTTGGAGCTGGCTGGGCAGCTATTGGGCTATTGGGCAAAGTCCATTTAAACTTCGCTGGCATCGGGAATAGGATAATAAAGAAAAGGAAGACGAGAGAAAAAAAAGAAGAAATAGGGATAGACTTCGCACAGTATAGAAAAGTATAGAAGAGTATAAAAGAGTTTCAAGGATACGAAATTGGAAGTTGAAAATATCTTTTAATATATAAAATCGTGTTTTCAGTAATAAATAAATGATTATACAAGTATAAATATAAATACTTAAAAATTTTTCTTTTATAAAATTCAACATGTAGTATCTCAGTTTTTCAATATCTTCCGTATCTTTTACACAAGATTTCTTTTTTCTTTCTCTTCTTGTATGTAGCATGTCTATATACAGAACTCAATATTTCCGATGTCATCAGTCCACGTGTATGTTTTATCGCGAAATATTTCCAATATTGCACGCTATCAAATCCTCTCGCAGATCCCTCTTCGAACGAAGCAACAGAAACTAGGCGGAACGCGCGGATGGCAATCGGCCAAAAATTATGCATTCCATCCGTTTGATCGCAAACAGCAATTTACAGCCATTTACTACGTCCTTGAGACCGGAAGATCATTCTTCCGAAGGAAGTGTAGGATTGGCTGAAACGCGTCATAGCCCACCACCCTCCCCCCCCTCCCTCCTCGTTGGAAATTCGTCGTGGCTGGCGGATCGCGTTCACCCTTGATGGCTTGATAGAGAAGGAGTCGCATGGACAGGAGGGACGATCTTTTACGAGCTCTTGGCTCGCTCGAAATTTGTCTGGATGCCACCCGGGTATCTCGGGCGTCGTCGGTTTTTCTTGGCGCGCCAGGAGTTAGGGTTCGTCGAGAGACAGGAAGTAGTAAAAGAAGCTCGACCGTCTCCTTTCGCGTGTTCTTAAACCGTCGGTGTATATCGACGCTTCTTTCCTTCTTCACCCTTGCCCTACGCGATACTCTCTCGTTTACTGTTCCCGATAGCCTCTCGTGTCGCTAGTAAATCCGTTGCTCCACCAGTCGCATTATTCTCGTCTGAACGAGAACCGTCCGATTACGAATAAACGACGCTACTGCATAGCAAACCGGCGTGGCGCGGATAAACGAAACGAATAGGCGGACGAGACGAATAAATTATTGGACGTGCATTGCGCAGCAGCGTTCGTTTTTACAATCCGTCGCAGTGGCGTTTGCGGCGGATTTACACAGAGTCGGTAGCGAGACCAAGTCAAGTAGTAAATTACCCTGTTTTCCTACTCTTCCGAGCAAGTATTTAAGCAAGCACTCTTAATAAAATTACGAAGCGTCTCACTGACAAATTCAAAGTCAAGTTTTGTATAAATAGCGGAAAATAAATTTTTACAAACACACCTTTAAATCATTATATGAGAGTCTATTTATCTTCTGAAATCGGAATTGATAAACGCAATTAAAGCTTTCTAAAACACCGAAAAAAGAACATTTAAAGTTTATAATGTAAGAAACGCTAACGCAAAGATAGCAAAGATATTAGGAATGACTTTTTTTTTTAAATGCCTGTTATTGGCATAGAAAAACTTTAGGAAGAAAAATATTTGACTTTCTTCGTAAATAATTACCAACTCCTATCTAATTGTTATCTTTTAATTTTAACACAAATAACTTATTACTAAACTAAACTCAACTTGTCTTCTCTCGTCGATGTTTCTCCGCCAATTTAAATAAGAATCATACTTTCTTGATCCTTTTTCTGTCAACATTATGTAGATACGCGCTCTGTCTACGTATCCACCTGTAGAAGTAAATCTCGCGAGGAAGTAATTTCTCTTGCGCGTGCATATTCCAACATGAATTAAACCAATCCTCTGATTAACCAATCTCGATGATTACAAACGGCGCGCTTCATCTGCGAATGGCCGTTAACGTGAAAAGCTAAGGCTGGCCCGCGCCTCGATTCGCGCCGAAACATTCCGTCATTGGCGTCAGGTTCTAAGGTATTTATCACCGATCTTTCTCTCCTTTCTGCCCGGAGCTTCGCATCTCTGACAGTTACAGACAGTCACCGGTATGTAAAAAGAAATGAAAGTAATCTCGCGATTTTTGTTCCCACTACTTCCGCCTCCTCCGTCGTTCAAGGAGGAAAAAAAGTAAAAAGGGCACGCGAGCGAGTTATCTGTTGGCGAACACATCGACATCCGCAAACAAAAATCAAACACTATCGCCTGTTAAGACTATCGCCCGCGATAGTCCACATATTTGCTTTTTAACCCGTTTAAATGTGCAGCTCAGCATATATGCAATCTTTCCGTTATGAGGGAAATGTAATTATACTTCTGTAAACGCAATTACATACGCTCGAGAATATCTAGTGTAAATCTCTAATTTGAGTCGAAGTTAATAAGGAACGACTTTAGCTCGCGCACGTGACAAAATTAAATTAAAATTAAATTATTAAATGCATTTGTTTTTTTTTTTGTATTTAACAACATAATGTTAAACGCATAATAATTTATTTATATTTTTAATGTACATCCAGTTTTACGAATTCAGGGAATACGATCGGATTATTTTAATGCGACAGATTAATTTTCAGGTTAATAGTGGAAAGTGCTGATGGGTACTGTTTATAAATCCCCATATATTCTACCGCAAATGAACACATTCGACGATCACGTTCTACTAAAACCCGCACGTGCAGCTCCGCAAACATCTCGATATTACAACGTCGCAACATACGAGTGAAATAAACATATGTTGAAACCAATCTAGCGGGAATATGATTTTCAGCAATCGATAGGAAAATCGCTAGTGGAATCGCTCGATTTCGCGTAACGTCGAGGACGTGTAACGTACAAGCGCGGTCGTCGCGGTGGCGGCAAACTTTGGGGCGAGTTATTAATTTAATTATGTATGCGAAATTCAATTCTCTCTCTCGTTAAAATGCTCGCTAAATATTAATCGACCGAACGTCAAACGCCGTCGAATTATCGTTGACTAGCGGGAGGAGGGCAATTAAGTGGCCAAATATTATTCCATCGTAAACATATTGGGCACGTGTATCCTGTCGACCGTCGCATATGACGGGAAGAATGTCGAATGTTGAAATTACATAAATACTTTTTCGAGAATAGGTTTCATTTTTCAATCAAATGTTGGATCTGAACATGAAAAATGTGATGAAATAATAACCCATCGAAACGTAAGAGAATGTACATTTGACATTTTGAATTGAATTTTGAATTGAATGTCAATTGCTAAGACGAGCACGAATGAGAAGAAACAGTGAAAAACAATGTGTTATTCCATGTAAGTAAAGACGTGGAAATCAGGATGTCAGTCGGAAGTTTCCGAGATTCGGCTCTGAACCCAGCAGATGCCGCCTGCTCTCGGAGAAAAGCTAAAAGGACCAGTGATTTTACATTAAAAAAAAAATCACAAGAACAAGCTATTGTGACAAGACAAATATTAAAAAATTTAAGCCTGTATACAAATGTGACATGAAACTAATTATCTGAGAGGAAAAGAAAGCTTTAGGATTAACATTAGGCGTTGGTGGAACAATTTTGTGATGAATATTATTTGCAAAATTAAACATTTTCTTCGTTTGACTGTGAAAATTTCAAATTCGTGAAATTTAATCTTATAAAAATTCTTATTTCTTTTTGAAAAATTATTTTTGTTTAATTGTTTTTGTATATAAAAAATTCCATATATATTTAGAGTATTGATTTAATTTGCATGTTATTTTATGCTACAGAATCATCATAATCATAACATTGCAGATAATTTGCAGTTGTATATCGATTAGTGAATACACAATAAATAATCTTTTTAACGAAATAATAAATCAATAAAAACCTTATCAAGTATATATCAATGTTATTGCAATTAATTGTTAAATATAAGGCTTCATGAACTTTTATCTTAAAATGAATATGCTATAATAAAAACTATTTTATTTCGAACGTGTAATGATAAATGAAAAATACAATATAAAATGTATTTACTCAGAGTTGTACAGAGTTGTTAAAATTAATTCTTAGCGTGATATCATTATCACAATATATTATTATCACATATTGAAAGGATTGCAATATGATAGCACGAAGATATATTTCACTTATCACAAGGTATAATCCGAAATATAGTTGCTCAAAATGTGTTGAATTGCGAAAATCATAATAATTCAGACTGGAACGTTGAAATCCCCGGCGGCATTAAGTTGAAATAAGAGGGACGACGAGGAAGAAATATAAATGTAAATATTAATACAGAGAGAGTTGGGCTACTATATGGGTCTTAAGAGTCGAGGGGAGACTTCCTCCACAAGCTTGCTTCCTAGCCTCTTTCGTTCGCTCAAATATTTAATGGATTCGGCTAGATCCACTCTTAGCTTTAGGTATATTCGTGTAACTTTCTTATATGTGTAGGTTGAGTCCGTGTACCGTCCAATTTATATACGCACATATACACATATACACGTATATGCTTACGTGATTCTGCACACGAAAATTCAAAACTATATTCTCAAGAATCGAAATTGATTTATATTTTTGTCTGATAAAATTACTTTTGCAATCAGGTAGAACACATTTTTTTAATAAAATTATATGAAACGAAATATGTTTCGCAAAACGGGAGAATATCATGTTTAAATATATTATGGAAGGAACAAGATAAAATACATTTTTAAGTTTCAAGAATTTCACAATAAAACTTTTATTGATTTATAGTTGAAAAGGTAGAGAAATAAAATTCAGTTAGAGATCTAGAATTATATAAAATTGAGGATACTCTTTTACTTTATATTGGTACTGAAATTCATCCAGTACCAATTACTACTATTTTAAAATTTTCAATCAATGCAAGCGTTTATTTAGTTTAGATCTCAAGTAGAAATTGAAACAGTAAACATATTTATCGCAAATTCATGCAATATTCATTGATCATTCTAGAATTAGGATAATCTTAACTTGTACAAATATTTAAATCAACAATTCCTAAATTATAACGCTTTCCATTAATCATGTGTCGTGTCCATTAATCACTATTGCACGCTATGCGGATTGTTTTCGTGGCTAAAGGTCGCATCTCGCATGTCGAATGTCGTCGTATCGACGAGCTGTCAATATTAGATCACTCGACGAAACTCGCGAAACATTTGTTTGTGTGCGAGCTCGAGGGAAGCGCAGTTCCATGAAGGAAAAAGCAAAGGAAACGAACGAAAAACGGTCTTTAGCTATTTGCAATCGGCTCGCGGGCGAGTCCCGCGGGTGTGTTCCGCTGAGTTCGACGGAGAGTTAATTAATCCCGCGGTATAATTAAAGCCCCGCCGTTTCGTCGAGCATCGCGGAGGAAGGGACGAAGAGTGGCCCGCGTTCACTGGAAGTTAAACTGTACGAAGATCAAATTGTGAATCCGAGGCTGCGAACTGTCCGGGACTCGCCAGAGGGTGGAAAGGAAGTGGACTCTGCGACATGACAGGGGTAGCCGGGGACCGATTTAATTAAATTCTAACGCTTTCCGAGAACGCGCGCAAACGAGAGCGGCGTCGATCGTGCACCGATACCTCTGACGTTTCTCCTCCCAGGATCATTGCACGAGAAATTAACGTGATTTGGATCGACGAGCGAGGTCGTTCGAAATTATTTCTTTCGTTGTTACGTCACCTCCTTTTTTTCGTGTGTCGAGCTAAAGCTCAGCGACGATATTGCGATTTTCTGAGCGAGACCAGGACTTGGGGGAAACACACGCGAATACAAGGGGCAGAGGAGGATGAAGAGTGTTATGGCGGAATTTCATGGCTCCAAGTGGATTGAAAGTTTTTGATGTTATTGGACGCCGAACGTCAATTTCATCGTTGTGTTCGAATCGCGGCCGTTAATCGGTACTCTGTTGTCGCCACATCAATAGCAAGCTCGATAGAATTGTGGGTGACAAAGGTATCCGATATTATTTCAAAATTATACCGTAAATCCGATTCATTTCACGTCGCGGAACAAACGCTGTAAAAATATCTGCGTTTCTACGAAGAAACTCTGTTCCCGATTTTTCCGCGTTACGCAACAGGCATAAATATAAGATGGATTGCCTATTTTTACTTCTCTGCGTCATACAATCCTCGTGAATAAATCATCATCTCTTCGCAAACGCTATATTTCGTATCGGCTTAAAACTGAAAATCTCCTTTCTATTTCATATTTTATTTTTATACTTTGATATAATGTTGTTATTGCTGCAAAACTAGTTTTTGCAGTGTATATGTTTTCATAATATAATTAAATAATATATATATATATATATATATATATATATATAGATTTAAATAATAAATTATCCAAAATCTAAATTAATTTATTAGTTATTTAATACAAGATAAATTTATTTCAAACACAATAGATGTCGCGCGAGTGTTCATTGTAAAATAAAACATTACGCGTCTGTCTACTCTGCTATTCGTGCAAAAATATTGTGCATATTTAAAATATGCGGTGCGTGTGTTTGCACAAAAGATTTATTGTCCATTCTACTATATCTCTCAAAATTCACAAATTACAAGGATATACATAAATGCGTAAAGTCCTTGGTTGAAATGTTTCCATGGAGATATTATCGTGACTGGCCTATTTCCAACCGCGAGAGCATGAGCACTCAATGATGATAAATATTTGCTAATTACAGTATAACGCTATCTATGACTGTAAAAGTTATATCTAGTAATTACCGCAGCATCACTCTTGATTTCAAACGTCATCAAATGTCATGTTCGACGATCGTTGAAACGTCCTCTCGATATCTGTTGAATGGCGGGTGCACTTTTGCGCGATTTTTCAATCAAAGACAATATTCCGACGGTGGCGCAAAACCGGAAAAACCATCGAGAAAAGTGCGCCGATGGTTTTTTTGCACAATCCGTGCGGCAATGCATATTCCTTTGCTACTTTCATCGTCCACGCTTCTGCACTATTTCCGCGATGTTTATCCGTCTGTCTATTTTCGACGACGTAACTTACACCTTATATCGAGATTTGCGATGCGTACGCACGCACGCACGCACGCACGCACTGTTTTTCTAGCAATCCGTCACATGTACGTGCATAATATGCGTTCCGTTGCAATACAGGCGATTACCGCGCAAGCGCGACCGGAGTCGTCGTCGAAAACGGCGAACGTACGGTCGCTCGCCGTTCAGTCGAGCACCGACGTTGTCGACGATGACGTCGTCTCCTCCCTTGTGTGCGAAGGACGCCACCCTGGTCTTGTCATCGCGCATCGTGCTGCCATGTGATCATTTCGCCGTTCGAGAGCGCGCCTGATCATGAACGATTTATGACGGCACGCGCGCGCGCGCGCCAGGAAGATACCGAAGTCATTGATTATTATTATTAAAATTTACTTTTCTCTCATGTATTGGGACGGACATAATATTTTTCGCGATAATTACGAAGCGCGTTGAATCTTTGCGGACGCGGTAATCGAGAGACGTTTCGAGGGGAGGGGGGGGTGGTGGTATGAGAAATGGCGGGGCATGTTCGTGGATGTAGCCACGTGCGAGCAGCCGGTGCCAAAAGGAACAATAGACTTTTCCTGCGATCCTTAACGACGCGGTGTTGAAGTTAAAACTAACTAACTAATTAACCAACTAACTAAGCAAGTGCTTGGCACATACGGAGCATGTAAGACAATGCGGTGGTGTGGTGGTCCTTGCGATCTCCTGCGGCGTAAGATATTCGTCCTCTTCGTTCTGATCGGCTGCAGCGATGGCTATTTTAATATATTCATCAGCCATTCTCAAGTCATGAAGCTTTTAGGTATGTAGGACTGCTACTCAATGTTGACACAGAGGAAATATGACGTATGGAAATATGACAATGTAAATATGCTTTTTAATTAATTAAGGGGAAACTACATAAATGGTATTCACGCAAGATGAAAATCAAGTATGTAAAACAAATCGACTTGACTACATAAATTTATATAAAATGAAAACATATTTGAATTTACGTACGTAAAAAAAAAAGTGTCTATACATAATTTATAGTACAATTTATTTGTATATTTTTCAATATTTCTATACATGTATTTCTTGTTTATCCTAACATAGATTTAACAATATATTTAATAGTCTTAATACTAAAATTGAAATATCATTTGAAACTCTGAATGTAATCAGGAATTTTATGCATTTTTGTTTGAATATATAATCTCATATTTCGCATAAAAATCTATTGAGATGTCATTTAATTTTATACATTTTTCAGTACGGCGCAATTAATTAATACGAAAATAATTTTGAAGAAAAAATTTTGCGTAAATATACAAACAGAAATTTAAAATCTATTACAAGTTAATTCGCTAACATTGAGATCAACTTACTCATTCAACATTAATTATAGAATAAATTTAATTATGCTGGATTTATTAATAGGATATCTATCTATTTTCTTTTTGCAAATAATCTTTTCCTTATGTAATCCTAACTCCACACGAGTATTAGTTGCAAAAGCGTTAAAATGCTCGTCTTCTCCTGCTCCGCATTACTTTTTCCATTCAATCTAAACTCTCGCGTACATTTTCGCATAGCGATAAACATGAAAATTTCCTCTCCCACGACTCGTTAACAGGTCCCGTTACAATTGCGCGTCTGGCGCGGTATTTTCTGAAAGTAAATGAAAGCTGGCGAACATGCGGAAAAAGAGTTGACGAAGAAAATTTGCGAAACCGGACAATTATTACTGTTGCGTGGGTGATTGTGCGTAAACTCGCACCAATCCACGATAAAAAAGATTTTATTTGTAACATAAAAAAACACGAAAATTGATGCAGTGTAATTAAGAGAAAAATATCGTTTTAACATAATGTTTAAGCGTTAGGTATGTATATTTCTTAAAATTAGTATATACTAATAATATATACTTCTATACAATTAGTATCTGATTTTTTAAACTTTGATACAGTTGTAAATAAAATATTGACTTATTACAAAAGTTTAGAATTGTTGATCTCGTAATAGATTCTGAAGTTGTAGAAGTTCTAGAAGTAAATGAAAAATTTTACATTACTTTTGTTATACAAAAATTGAATTCTCTCACTTAGATCTTAATTAATTAAAAATAAAACTCGATAATATTTTTTTTATTTTGAAACAAATAAAGGAGCTAATCTCTATAACAAAATGCATAAATGTGTAACATAAACATAAATGTGATGTTAATTAGCATCGGAATATTCTCTTTCTGCTTTTATATTTATAATTGCGAGCCAAGTTATGATTGCGTTATCCCTCCCTTGTACCTTATCTAATTCTGTCTCTTTAGCGTTTGTTTCGTTCTGCATCCCCAATGTACAATTAACGCGATTGTAACATGTCGCTGGGGAAAAACTCTCTCATAAGACTTACCGGAGTACGGTTTTAACGAACGCGGATAGAAACTTGCGATGGTGTGCGGTACGGAGGGAGGGGATTGGCATTACTTTGTGGCATCGCGAGCGGTGGCGAAATCGCGAAACGGCCAGCGAAAGAGCGAATTTAGCGTCGGGGCCGCTTATGACGAGCGTGCGAGAGTGTCATTTCAGCAATTTGCGGCACGAGCCACTCGTTTTAATGGTCACCGGCCATATACTGGGCCGCGATATACCGTGCTCACGTGCACCTAGAGTGAAAGTCTCCGTTCCATTTGATATCACTTTACCTATGATTCATATCCCGCGCGATGGCACCACACCACCGCGGCGTTCTCCACTCGATGTCGGTCGCTCGGTTGGCTCGGACGCGGAGGGCGCGATGAGGACGGACGGACGGACGGTCGGTCGGTCGGTCGAGCGGATCGGTGGGAGGGCCAGAAGAGAAAAAAGTGGAATCACCGTATTTACGAGCAGCCGGCGGCTCGTGACTCTTCGAAAATCGAGGCAATCCCGGCGGTCGCGACACTCCGAATGGCAGAACGATCCGATCACGTTCCGCTGGATGGGTGTGCTGCAGCGGTGTAGCTTGCGCCGCGGCACTTTCACGTACATTTCACGTTAATCGCAAAATATGGCGCATCGGCGAATGTGCGAAAAAAGGGTGGAAAAAGAAACGCGTAAAAACGAAAAATTCGCGCGCAAACTGAAAGCGTGGGTCAGCGAAGCTCATTTTTTTCCCATTTTTTTCTCTCAGTATCCGACGTAGTTTATTTCGTGACAGATAATTGCGCATTTATCCGTTGGAATTAAGAGTACAAGACGAGCGATGCAATATTGAAGTGCGGCAAGTAGATATGAAATATTTAAGGTACATTGAAGTCTTAATATACCAACAGACTGGATAGTTCAGCCTTTCCTGGTTGGTAACTTCGGCTCATCTTCGATGAAATATATAATTAAATTTCGCCAAAATTATGCGAGCAGTGTGAGCTTGTACCCGAGATAAACTAAGAAGAGATAGAGCGGATGAAAGGGATAATAGAGATAAGAGGGATGATAATTACTTAGATTAGAGACAAGTAGTGTTGACTATATTAATTTATATGAAGTTTAATATTATACAAGAGTAATCTAAAATGTCCTCTATTCATTTTAATGATGATTTTAATGATATATTCTATCGAACAAGATAAGATAATTTTCTTTCAAAGAAATTTATATAATTTATCATTTCTCTCTTTCATTTTTCAAAAATAATTTATTTTTTAAAAGCTAAAAAGCTAAAAAGTCTCTCTAATTATAATATAATATTTAATTTTATTTAAACAATTTTTTATTCTAAGCTCTTATTACCGATTCATATAATTGTACTACTGGTTATAAAGATGAAATAAGATTTTGATGATGGTTGCTTAAAATTAATTATTCCATTGCACGTTATTTGTGTTACAATGACCATAACGCAAATGTAGCAAAAAGGACGGTGGCTTCGTTTCTTAAACGGGTCTATTTTTCCAGTGTCCCGAGCGGCCGCGAATTTCTAGATACAGGGTAATCTTCGTCACATTTCGGATTCCGCTGCTCGGGGTGAAGGGCGGGAGAACGACGGGAAAGTGAAAGGGTTGCTCCTGAGAGAAGGTAAGCGGTGGGGCAAGTTTCGTCGCCGGGGCTCTCGAAAGTCACTTAACTTAGATTGCACGAGCGAAATGACTTTACTTCCCCGGAAAACTTCGTTCCGTTGGAAAGGCATCTCCTCTCTGCAAGCACCAAAAAAGGAAGAAAGGGAGAAAAAAAAAAAAGGAACGGAGAATAAGGAGGGGATAAAAAAAAGGAAAACTGACAGAGATAGAGAGAAAGAAAGGCAACGTGTGTACGCGAGGAAGGTGGTTCAAGGGGGTGGAGAGACGGGGAGTGAAGGAGAGAAAGTACTCAGTGCTCCCTCCCTGCGAGGACGAAGATACGAGTCGACTATTACCTGACACCTCCGTGCGGATTCAGCATTTACTTCCGCCGTCGAGTTCGGAACGTTTACACGGGGTTTGCTCTGATTGGGCAGGGGATTTCTCACCGTGTGATGAAAGGCGCGGGATGAGCTTGCGCTTTGAAGTAATATCCTTATTTCTCGAATGGAGTTGTCTCTCGGCAACCTGGATTTACTACCGAAATTGCTTCGCGCTAGTCAACTGCTCTCACAGCTTCAACGTAGGTGTAGAGTATTGAGTTTTACTCCTCGACAAAGTTATCTGGAGGCTACTATAATCCTACGCAAATAGCATGCGTATGTTCCTGTGCCTTTTGCTCTTTTTACATCAATGACAAGTCCAATTTACTTGGTTTATTTTTTTAACAAGGAAAATTAAATAAGTAGTAAATTGAAAGACAACATTGATTGCGAGTAATAGCAAGGGATATGTGTTTTACGTAAAAATACAGGATAAATCGAACTTTATTAGACTTAAATTGGAAATATTAACAAATTTTATAGCAGATATATTGGATCAAATTACAGATATTCGTACATCATGTCTGCTTGTGTAGATTTCGAGAGTCATACGTTGCGCGCAATAAGTAGGGACTTTGGTCCAGGTCCTAGAATTGATTTTTAATTTATGACACACACACACACACACACCACACGCGCGCGCGCGCGTTATGCACTCTCGTTGCAATCGTCTCCGTATGTTTGTCCTGTCTGGACCACGAAACGGTCCGACAAACAACCGACAACGTGTTCATTGCCGCCGACTATCGGACTAGCTCGTGAAACGACCCTTGTCGATTCCCCAGGCTCCAGCCGCGTCGCTGGAAACGACACGAGAAAATCGATTATTCCGCAAGAACACCCATTAAAAAAAATAAACTATTGCGCGAAAAGATTAACGCGCATTCATGCCGCACATTTGCACATTTTTTACCTATGAAAATGATTTTTTCAACGTCCATCATTCTTGCATTGATATTTCAGAAAAGAGAAAGAGAAAAGTTTATCGTATTATGTTTCTTATAAATTATGTACACTACTACGTTGTATATAAACTTTCGATTAATTTGGAGTTGTCGTTCGTTTATTTAAATATATAAATATTTGAAAAGATTTATTGCGATTACGTTTCTAATGCAAAGAATATAAAAAAGTTATCCATAAAAAGGTAATACGAGAAACGAATATATTCATACGATCAATCGAATTTCTTTATGCAATTTCGGCGTTTCAAACTTGAAGGAATTAGGGCGTCCAATTTTCCCGACCGTTGAACAAATTGCTTCCACTCTAGAACAATTCCTTTCGCTTCTGGTTTCCCTCATCCTGGTTTATCTAGTTACTGGTCACGAGCAATTCGTTACTAATTTCTTCTACCAGATGCACGTTGTCTGGCGTTGCGCCGCATAATTCTTTTGTAGAATTATCTATTTACTATGAAATATTATTTTGGTTATTATCACTTTTTTTTTGTTTTATATATATATATATATAATCGTTTTGTAATATTCGCGGAAATTGATCCGCACATCTAGGCTTAACGAACCCATAGTTCAATATATTGCAGGCATTCAAATGCATTTACACCATTGTATACAATTACATATAGATAATTTTTCTGTCTAAATAATTATGTAATAAATATTTAAAAAAAGCAACGTACAAGTTAATTAAAAAATAAATAAAATAAGACTAAAAGACTATCATACGTGTTTGATACACGAGGCAGGATGGCGTAAAGTGAAGCTCGTTTTTTATTTGTGTCCTCTAATTAAAAAACCTTTATACATGTTTGATATAGACGTGGTAGGATGGTGGAAACTGACTCGTGTTTTAATAGTGTTTTCTAATTAAAAGAATTCGGAAGAAGCACAAACACGTTTCGTAAAATTCAATTAAACTTGATCAAATATCACAAAGTGTAACTTTTTTGGTGTGGTTGAATCTGAAACTTGTTTAATTTTTAGATCGACGAGAATCTCTCTCTCTCTCTCTCTCTCTCTCTCTCTCTCTCTCTCTCTTCTTTCTCGAAAATGTCAGTCTTCTTTTTATACGTTTATACGTAATGTCACATTTATGTGAACGCAATGTCCGACCGTATCAATTTCCCCGAGCGGGCGCCACTGGCTAGTGGCAAGGTGGAGGAGAAGCGTTAGCCTAAATTGCAGTAGTTTGCCGACGGGTAGATCCGACCGTACGATAACGTAAACCGCCCATGGTTTATAGCCGCGCGAGCGAACCTCCGCGCGCTCGTATTCACGCATACTCGCGCGATTCACGATTGAACGTGCAACCCGCACGCCCGCCGTGTGCGTTTCGTAGGAGCGGACCGTGTCTCTTTAGCCGCGCGTTACTGCAAAGCCCTTGATCCAGCGATAATAGATTAATTAATACGTCTTTCCTGTAATTGACGGCGTTTACGCCGTCGCGTTTCCGTCTTTCGGTAAATGCGACAAATTGGAGAAGGGTTTCGGCTGATAAGCACGTCGACAATGAGGATGGATGGGACGTCTCCACGCTGCTCGATGGGTTTTTCCCTTGTTCTAATTATTGAGAACTTTATATAAAAGATACCAATCGATGCGTTTCATTAATCACTTTGACTCCCGCTAAAGAATAATCGCGAGAAGAGTTTGTGTGTGTGTGTGTGTGTGTGTGTGTGTGTGTGTGTGTGTTTTACTTTTATAATATACCTATTAAAATAAAGAGAGAAAAAGAAAGTAAGATTCGCTACATTAGACACATTTCGTTATTTTTGTACGATATTATAAGAAATATTCATTTATTAAATATATTAATGGAGAATTAAAGATTGACGTTTCAAATCTCAAATGTACGATATTGCACGCATCGTATGCGTTTCATCGCATCATGTAATTTTTGAAGCAAATTAGGAGATTACGAAGTGCTTTTGTTTTTTAAAATATTAACAAATTTTTTATCGCGTACATTTGGACGATTTAGAAATATCACATATACATATCATAGTTAATTTGTCGGCTAGCAAGTATGCAGCTGATTTGCAATCCGATTCACGAGCGCGCCAATCGCTGCGCCCGCCCGCCGGACGGCTTACACACAGGAAATTGATATGACCGTACAAACGCCGACGTTCGCGATATGCACGCTTCTCCATATCCACGATTTCGTACATATTTACACGCATCTCGCTTGTGCATCGACGGACACGTGTGATTTACGCAAACGTGCGAAGATGCGCCGTCGAAAATTTATCCTCCGACGCGCCATTGACGTATACCTAAAGCATATTGCATTTTACTTTGGCGTATATAGCTTTGCATATTGATTTTCTAGGAAAAATTTAGTACAACATTTAAAGACCATAAATATATGATTGACAACGTACTAAAACTGATCTTTAAATTTAAACGGCTAACTATATATGTCTTAATTTCAAAGAAATTTTATTTTAGAGGTGAGATTATATAATTTTTATATAACATACATACTGCAGCGTTGAGAAAGAACAAAATGTTAACAAAATGTTAATGCTAGAAATATAACTTTTATTACAAAAAAAAAAAAATTCATAAACTCAAGTATCTGTATCTGTATTCAAAAGAAATATTTGGTACATATACGTATACTCGCATATTTTTTTTCGTCCGAAATACGAGTAGCTTTTTATTCGGTGCATTTCTATTTTGTATGCGTTTCCATCTGTGCATCTGTGCCCCGATCGTTAATCTTTTTTTGATGATCGGATGCTTGAAAGACTTGTATTGATTCGAGAACTCATCGTTTCGTGCGTGACGTATGGTACGTGTCAAATGCATCGTGCACGCATCACGTACGAAGTGGTCTCATAGGATATTCGTAGGGACAGCGCAAATAGTATACATATAGAGGTGTTGGCTACACGTGTATTCGTCCCGGCACTTGCACATTAGTACCGCTTCGTCCATACGTCGATATCCGCGCGTATACGGTTAAACATATTTGTACGTGCAGCTAGGGTCAAATCCGTTCGTATTAATTGGCAAACATTAAACTCGTTATGTGTATTCGAGCCTAGCGCAAACGATGAAATGTTATTTCAAGCCGGTGAAAATGCATCTGATAAAAAAATATATATATATATATATATATATATATATAGCTAGTGCTTTTGACGTTTTTCACGAGGTTACATTTGCTATTTAAATATAGTGCGTTGCTTTTGAATATTTTTGAATATCTCGGCTGCACTTTTATCTATAGCAATTTTTAAATTTATTATATCAAAATATATTTAAATATTTTTATTTCGCTCTTCATCGTGTATTACGATCTGCTTATTTAACGTGGAATACTTTTTAATATTTTTATTTTGCACGCGCGTGTAATGTATATATTATATTTACTTTTTTCAAAGCGCGTTAGGGAGTATTTTTACATATTTTCATCGCGCTGCTCGTGCGCGCGATACGATAGATGCACCTAAAACAAGGATGCAATTCGAAAAATAAAAAAAACATGCTTTTATGCTCTATATCCATATACACCTATATACGTACGCGCGCATACATGTACACATACGCATACACATATCGCTGTGTGACGTTAAGCGTTGACATCGTTATAGGTACAAATCGGACGTGTATACGTCAATTGATGGGATCGATAATGTAACAAAAAGCGTGACGCTGTATATCGCTGTCATGTGTCGCCCATACTATAAATTTGGCGTCATTTAATTCCTTCATTTAATCGGATGACGTGGTACACGTGGTACACGAGCATTTCGGCAGGAACAAATTTGCGAAGCAAAGCGCTGGAATACATATGTCGTGTCGCGTGTACGCGCGTTTTTTCCAAGTCATCTCTTTTTCTCGAAACGAAAAAGTTTTGTCGTTCAATTCCGGCATGTCGCGTCGCGAAATTATTGCGACGCGAGTCGCCGAATTCGCTGTCCGGTATATAGGTAGGTAGCTCGTTAGAGACGGCATAAAGAGGGAAAGATAGGCCGAGGCGCGGGAACGACGAGAAGCGAAAGCGCGAGAAAAAAAAATGCATAGCGCGAGAAACTTTTCCATCCAAGCGCAAATCAAAATGCGGAGAAAATCATCGGGACGGTCGTCTGCAACCGCTCTCCACGGCTGCACATATTGCGCAGCATATACCTGCAGCACCTGTCGAAACCTATCATCGTATGAAATCTTCCTGCAGGTGCGATGGCCGTTCCACCCCGACCAATGGAAATTGCTCCCCGAACATTTTTTACACCCCCCCCCCCGTCCTCCTCGTCGCGCGGTGTCCGATCCCACCCTCCGCTCTGTTTTATTCTTTTCGCGTATCCCTCCGTCTCTCCGCGTAGATAATATCGTATCGTTCGCTCTACTTGTAAATCAAACGATATCGTGATGTCGATCGGCTTTTCGATCGTTTTATTGGGGGTATGATTTAAACGGGTATTAAATATGCAAAAGTAAATCTTTGTCGTGTATTCCCTTTGCTCCGTGTACAAGGTTTCCGCGCACAAAGGATAGCGATATTAAAAATTAAAGATTAATATGGAACAAACAATAAATGCGACGCGAGTCAATAAAAACTCGGCTCTCTGGTTTAACTTGGCTCACAGTTTGGATTTTATGTTATGTTATGAGGACCATTTATCCGTTTCAGTAATTTATTGCGCATTTATGTACACGTTATTCGTTTATTCTGCAAATCATAATGCGCATATTGATAAAAACCACAGGTACTAGAGGTACTAGAAGAATTAATATCGGTTGCACACTAAATGAATATTCAGCGTGTGATTGGGACCCACAATGTTGCTACGCATTCACATTCTAATGAGCGTGCATTCCATCGTGATCAATTATCCTAATTGACAATTAGTCGCCAGACATCATGAGGTATCAAGAATGGAAAACGTGGCATTAAATCGTTAGAGATAAAATGACTTCGTTACTCATACAAATAAATTTACAAATCCCGTTCTATTTTCATTGATTTACATCTATGTAAATCTATATAAATTAATGTTAATAATTACAGGCAAAAACTTGTACCGTACCTACATGTTTTAAATAGTTTCATTTTTCACGATAAATTGAAAATATCGAACATATACATATATATATATATATATATATATATATATATATAAACAAAAATTTATGTTAATAAAGGATTAAGCTTAATACTCGTCAGCTTTGGAATAGCTTATTTGAAGTCGACATGCAATTTTAATAAGATATGATTAAGCTAATAAGATGTAATTCAGTATGAATAGCTTTGATAAGCGACATATCTATACTAGCCATATTTTGCTAAAACTTGAGTATTAAATGATAGTTGTTCGTTGGATTTATGGAAGAGATAGCGAGGAATATCGGTGCATCCTTCGGTGCAAATAGTACGATAAATGAAAAGGTCGACATTTCTGTAAAAGAAGAAAGACATTTCTGTTTTCTATGAAAATTACATTCTTGCATTCCCAAGTCCGAAAGAGAAAGAGACAGAGAGAAATTGAGTAGGGAGAGAGGAAAGAAGGGCAGAAGAGAGAAATATTTGAAAAAAAAAAATTAAACTTGCTAAAAGAACTTGTATGAGTAAAATTGCAATATAAAATAATATCAATTAATTTAATTTTTTATAAGTTAATTTTTTTATACTATACAAGTATGTTCTGTGATGGAGAAATAAAGAATTATTTATATTTCCTCATTTCTATTTAAAAAGTATATGATAATATTAAAAAGTTGCCATCTAATTTAATTTTGTGCAACATTGTGCACATTTCTATATCATAAAAATGTACGTTGAAATATTAAAAAAAAAAATATCGTATATGTACTTTTGAATGAAATGCATAAATTCAGAAATATATTCGTATTTCCAAAGGAATAAATATATATAACTCTCTCGCGTATAATATAACTTTGTTGGAAACTACTGGTTAATTCCACAGCTCGAGAAGGTATTTATCGTTATTAACAAAGTGAGAACGCTAGTTCGAAGAGTCAGGTCAATGCGTTAGGGACATTATCGAAATCGATTTTCGATTCGGCATGGCGGTGCTCGATTGAAACTTCATAACGCGAACAATCGACAACACTTGGCACACGATGCTGTACACTGTTCGTGTCAGATATATAATTATGACAGAGATAATTATGACTCGTTTTGCCGTAATAAGCAGTGAGTTTGTTTAATTACAGAAAAAGATAAAGAAATAAATTACAAAATCCGACTACGTGACTTATTATTGCCGTTCTCAGTAATGAATATTTCAGAGTCGACAGTTATTATATTAAATACAAATAATATTTTTAATAAATTTAATATTTGTAATATTACATAAATTAGGTAACAGTTTCATTCATTTGATGATGAACTCTTTCGTCTCGAATTAGACAAGCTATCGACGAAAATTTTAGGATAGTGACAATTCTCTCGATTATTACGATTTCATTGCAACTCAAGCTGTGTTTCAAACAATAAAATTCATTCACGAAATTAATATCGCCAACGAGACGACGCCAACTTTTTCATATGATTGCGAGAGCGTTTCATTCGGCGATTTAATTAGCATTCTCTGACAGCGTCGGAACTTCCGCTTTTCTTTTTCTATAGCTTGCTCGTCCAGTCGCCGGAGAAGAGCAAAAATTTTTCCGTTGGATATTCTCCCAATTAAAAATTCCGGATAGCTGAGCGCGCCTAATTATCGCTCGTGCACGAACAGTTCGAGCGAAGTTCTTAATCAGCGATGGTTAATTGAGAAGCTGCGGTAGCGATCGACCAATCCTACGAACAAAACCACTTCTGCGAATGCTTTATACGTATGCATCACTGCCTCGTTTTTCCCTGCGTTTCTCCTCAGCCCGCGTCTTTTATTTTCATCATAAGGAAGAGAAGTAAAGAACAGGTCGAGAGAGGATCGGAAATTCTGGCCTTCTCATAGCTCTTGCGAATTGAAAGCCATTTCTTGCAAGACAAATCTTTAATTCCAAGTTCCCGCAACTTTTCCTCTTTAGAAAATTCTTCGATCAACATTAGAGATCGAGCTTTGCCCAATAAAAAATTAGAATAAAATATTTTTCTATAATTTTTTATTAAATTTTTATTAAATATATTTCTAGAAATATTTATCATTCTCCTTAATAATTTATTATTTTAATTAGAAAATTTTCATATTTAAATCGAAATGCTTGAAATTATTTAGAGATATTTTTATATTCCAAGTTTAATTAATACAAACTCGCTTTTTTATCGTAATATATCCATAATATATCCATACTTTTATTAAAGGATCGATTGGAATTTATTTGAGGAATGAAAATAGATTTAGCGAACATAGAGCACTCTATGTATGTTTTGTGCGTGTCTTCCTGTGAATTATGCAAACTCGCGGAGATGGCTAGCCGATTGTAAAGTAGAACGTCGTAGGGAAAGTAATCAAATTTTAGTCCTGTTAAATCCTGCAATGAATGTGCATTCCGAGAAGCGTCATCCAGGGCAGACAGGGAAAGGGAGACAGGGGGTTGAGAAAGGGCGTGAAAGGAAAGCATGGGAGAGGAAGTACCGTCACTCGAGGGCGATTAACGATCGCTGATAAAACGCCTGATGGTAGGCGAGTTAAAGAGATTGACTGCTTTCGCAATAACCGCCAGGATAGCATTGGCAATCTAGTTTATTAATTTGCTCGCTACTTAGTGGAATGCGTTAATTAATCGGCGTGTTATCGGATAGTCGTAGTGATGAGATAGTTGTAGACTGATGAGATACGAAACGAAGGATATACGTTCTTAAAGATGTCGTATAAAATTACTATGTGATAAATTACAAAAAAAATTGATCAATTATTTTTGTCAACGTAACGGGAGTAACTTTTCTTTTTATTATTTTACAAAAGAAAATTTAAACTGTGCAATATAAAAATACTGCTTTTGAAAACTAATTAATAAAATGACATAGATTTTGTAATTTTCGCGATATATTCGTTCTATTCTAATTTAGCTCAATTAAATGGAATTTACTAGCGTCAAATGCACATATGTATTTGTAAAATTTAATGGAAACACTTAACGTATGTTCGATTAAATTGATGTATCGCTGGTATTACGTTCATTAACGAACTGTCGGCCCGTTTGTATCTCATCGATGTTACTCCTCGTGATAATTGTCGCTAATTATGTTTCGCGCGTTCGCTTTATTTGAACAAACGCGCCATTATTTCTTTACTTCTTGGGTCATTGTCCACCTCGTTACAGTGATCGTTCTAATGAATCGTCACGAGATTTAGTACTGACACGTTGTATCGATTTTGTCGCAAGTGTTGCCAGTGTCTGTTTCATTTTCATGTCAGATTGGAACATGTTAGACCGAATCGACATCTCTTCGACAGTTATTAAAGCGAGAGTCGCTCGCGTTAATATTGTTTTGAAGATTTCTTTTTTGAACATTTTCTATCTTAGAAAAATATAAATATCTTCTTCGCGATTTCCAATTAAAGTTAGACTAAAGGATATTGACATATATGTGTATCAATTTTTGTGATAGTGTGTGATAATATTTGGAGAGAGTTAATTTCGTTATTTTCTTCGAAAATTAATACATGCCACAAAATATATCAGTTTTTTTGTATTTTATCATTCAATCCGTTATCTAGATGATTCGATTGAATGTAGATTGTATTGAACAATGTGTCGATTCAGGTTCAAGCTTTCACCAGGGATACATCACGTACTGTCAAACAATGACAATCGTTGCACGAACGCTGCTGCAATCGCGCAGTTTATATTGAATGCGCTTTTTTTCCAGGAGAAATCCGCGTAGCGAATAATTCGTGAATAGCCTCGCACTTGGTTTAGCGCTAAAATACTTCCGTAACAAAGAGGTGAAGGGAATAAAATGGTCTCTTTTTTTTCGCACAGCTGTAGTCTCGATGTAATGAAAGCTTGCATCGCGGTGGCCCCTTTTTCGCATTCATCCCTCGGCTGCCATCGTCGTCTCTCTCTCTCTCTCTCTCTCTCTCTCTCTCTCTCTCTCTCTCTCTCTCTCTCTCTCTCTCTCTCTCTCTCTCTCTCTCTCTCTCTCTCTCTCTCTCGCGAGCACACTTTTTCACGGCAGCAGCTACCTTCCGTTTGTTTATGGCCTCAACTATTTACCGTCGCCGAGGAAACAGGAAGGTTTTATCATGAGCATGACGTTAAATTGTTAAAAGAACGACACGCGAGGAGAATTTCATTGAGTTTGTTAAAAAAAGCAAGTTACTTTTACATAATCTAACTTTTTCAAATCTTTTCCTACGCCTTTCGCTGTTCCTTTGCCAGGAGTGATATGCGTTCGTTTATTTTTTTATTAATATGTGTATTTTTAGCGATATGTGTATATTCTAGTAGATCGTCGAAAGTTTACAATTTTTTCGGATTGTACGGACAAGTTGTAGCTCATCAGTTTTATAGTAGATCCGTAAATCAAAAAGAGATTTTCAATCAATTCTTCTTTGATTCTTGTTTCATTCGTGACAACGAATCGACAAATTTTTTTGTCCTCTCTCTCTTTTCGTTATGTCAATTTTAATATCAATTAATGTCAATGTAACATAAATCAGTATAAAGCTCGCTAAGTATAAGGGAAACATATAAATATCAATCAGGACAATATAAGCAATTTTATATTCATAAAATGAATAAAATAAGATTGGATAAGGAACAAACAAGAAAATTTTGCGTTGCACAAGAAATTTGCTTATATAGGGGAGACTTATCGATGTATGGACTTTTCGACTTGAAACGAAATCCACATATAGCCACGTCGAACACGTGCTCTCACAAATTGACATTAACCGAGCGACGCGATTCGTTAGTTATCACTAATGCCGTCGTTTCGAAAATTAACGAAATTCAGTAATTGAGTAACGGGAGAGGAGGGGATAGATCGTGTAATATTCATTTCGTTCTCGTGACGCTGGATCAATATTTAATAAATGTTTCAATCTACCTGAAACAACAAATTTATTGGCTCGAACGATTACCATTCGCCGACAATCGCGCCCGAGGGGCCATGCGCAACTAATTAAAAGCACAGGGGTATAATTGAATATTAAGAATTCTGCTCGACAAAGCGACGAGCGACCGATGGGGGAGAGACACAAACTGAGCGTGCGATGGGGAAGCAACGGCGAATTTTCACGGAACAGGCGAGTTGCGACTGATTTTAATTAAAGACAAACATCCCGTTCGACTAGACGGGATGCGACGCTCTTTCGTGGCCAACTTCGAGGAACAACCGTCCCGAAAGACTCGTCCACTTCTTTTTGCTCCTTCCGCTTTGTCTTTCTTCCGTTAGTCCTTGTTTTTCCCATTCCGTTTTCCTTTCGTTCTTTCCTTTTTTCCTCTTTGCTACTCCGTCGTTGATTTTCCGCGGCATTCGCTCTCGGCTCTTTTTTCGCCAAACTATCCGACGAAACCTCGGACAAGATGTCGAAAACTACTAGAAACGAACCGAGAATGGGCAAGCGAAGAGAATGGGAAAAGGTTTTCGGGAGATGAGACTGCCGTTGAACGAGTGTAGATAATTTTCAGAGAAAACGCACGAGCAGAGAGGCAGGAGTTAGTTTGAACTTTCATCCAGATAATTTGCGAAAAGTGACGCCAGCTTGTTCCAACGACCTTTGCCTCCTGTTTCTCTACTGCATCCTCTTTTACTCAGTCGGACATGAAGCGTACACGAACACTTAAAAAAATTGGTCGCTTTAAATCTTTGCTAAAATAAAGTGATGCTTATGTTCTTTGCGCAAATTAAAATAAAACTTTCGTTATTGTAAGGAGAATAAAGAAAAATGCGAAAATGGCGCAAGTCGCGTAATATGAAATTATTAATAAAAGTTTGATAAAGCATAATGAATATTTTTGATACCGCAAAAAATATAACGCGAGTTTAAATTTATGTAACTTATACGTTCAGCCCCCCTCGTACATCGTCAAGTCTCTCGCAGCGAAATGTAACTCGTATCGTATCGCTTTGCCGGTGAAACAAGGTGGACTCTAATGAATAACGAATGAGGGAGGAAGACCGAGCGAAGTGGAAGAGTAAAAGATTAGCTTCTGGCGATATTCCTTCCATCGCATCTATCTTCTTTATTGCAAATTCGACTAGTCGACGTGACGCCGCGCACTCTACGCGCACCCCGGGAACAATAAATGACTCCTCCGGAATTCCATCCGGCGCCAACGCACACGCTCGCAAGCCGGAGATCTCGCGATAAATGATTCAGATAGAATGAATCGTGGAAACTGCTCAAGGTCGTGACGAGGTGCTGCATTGCGCTTAGTTCGATGCACCTCGGTATCGATCCTTCCTCGCGGCTCTTTCATCATCAGAGTTCAACATTCGCGATCTATCACGCGCGGAAAAGAGTAGATATGATAATGGAGCTAATTTTTTATACGACGGATGAATAATTCATTAGGTGTAGGGTATGATAAGGGAAGGTAACGTAATTTTTTTCATTGCGAATAAACATTTTCGATATGACTATACACATTAACTGAGATGTGTTACATGAATCAGGGAAACATCGCTTCAGTATTATTGTCATAATTATAGCAAGTACATCAGTGGATCTTTCGTGTCGCGAAATAACGTATGTTCGGAAGGAATCACAGATTCGTGATAGAATTGGCAAAGTTAAATGAAGAATGGAGTCGAGTATCCGAAACACAGATATCGTGGACGCGATATCGTTTGAAAAGAGCACGCTCGTTACCCCGACGAAGGGGTAAACGGCGGATGGAAACGGCGATCGGGGGAAACAAGATCCGAGAGCAGGAGATTAGTTTCCAGGGGATATCAACCCACGCGACTTTTTCCATCTCCGGCGATCCGCGAAACGTTTCGAATTTCCGTGGTAGTCAGTCATGCGACACACGCAGAGTTCCCCCCTATCGGCGGGATGTGTTTCCTACAGGATGTTGTATCCTTAATGTGTTTACCTTGGCTCCTGACCCTGATCGAACCCTCGCGTGTCTTCCCATCTGCGCGCCTACAATATCCACTTGAAGAACATCCGTGCTCCTCGTCGCTTAGCCCGGCAGTTAGGTGAATACAAATTGCGCGGCGTGCAATGTTAATGGATTGTCGCGACTTAGAAACGAACGATCCCAGAAGCTAGAACACGCTAGAACATGAAGACATTCTAATAAATAAGACTTGTTAGTTCCACGTAAGAGCCAAAAATAACACGAAATACATTAGTTTGTTTTACTTCAAACATTGTTCAATAGGCGTGAAAATTTAGAAATTTAGAGATTTAACGATAAACGGAAAAGCAAATAAAACAAGCAAAAAGGATAAAGAAATAATTTTAATTTCTGTAAATTAAATTTATTTGTACAAAAGAGATAAAACCAACTTTAGTTTAGGAAAAATTTAGAGACACATCGTTCTACATAAAATTGTGTCGAAGCTCCAAAGCAATGTTTAATATTAAAAACATATTTCCTTTTATTAATTTATATAAATCTTATTTCATATTCTATTTGGAAGATATAATATACATATATTTGATAGTAGAAAAAAAAATTTTTGCGAATTAAATTAGATTTACAAAGTGACAAACAAAACTATATTTTTTTTTAATTTAAAATGATATATCTGATGATGTTTATTTTAATATCGAATGTCGAAAATTGAAAGCAATAAATAATCTTCAATATTTCTTCATTAACAATAAATAAGTCTCAATTCTAAATTAATACATTAGAAAATCTGTCATGTTCAAATTAAAAAATTCACTTAATTGCGATATGCATGATCTCTAAAATTTAAACTTTGCAAACCGTTTACGTTATTGACAGATGATTGTACGAAACGCAGTTACTCGCGCGTGTTCATTTCAAATTCAATTTGGCGTCGCATCAGTCTGTGATACACAACGTCAATCCCTATGCTAATTCAATTTTCCTAGCATGGTACATGCTTCTAAAATGAATCTTTCCACCTCGAAGTAACATGTATATTTAATTTCAAAATAATGTATTTTTTAGAACATTTCTAAACATCGTAATTAAGGAAAAAAATTATCGAATCGCTTGTTCAAGAATGATGATTAATTATTTGACGATTAAAATTTTTAACATGACAAGTAGTAAAATCTCTTTAGAGATTTCTGTTTAAGGAGAGTCGAGAGTCGAACAAATGAAATCGCACTCTGTTTTAATAACCCGAGATAGTCGTTCATACGCCAAACATGATATTCTACTTAGCATCGTCAGAGCGGGAAGCTCTGCCTTAGATGAGACTTCACTTCTGAAGAAGCATCCATAAACTATCCTCCTTGTTCCTATGCTCTTTTCCAACGGAGAGCCATCTCCCATGGGATAAGGCAGGCGAACCGCCCGCCCTTTTTCCTAAATTCTTCCTTCCTTGGCGGTCTCTCGACGGCAAATTGATAGATCGCCCTATGACCCATCGTGATCTCGCGATAGTTGCATGTGGGAGATACGTCACGTGATTTGATGGATTCGACCGCGATTTTATCATATGAAAGGACAAACTATGTAATAAAAGATAAAATAAATGATATTTGCACGCGCGCTCGCATGTCTGCACGCTACATCGTTCAAGTCCGCCACACGGAATTTGCCTTGAAAGAAAAGGAAACTTTTATACGCGAGTTTCTTCTCGAGGATAATACGCAGAAAACTGAAGAAAGATTACCGTGCAAGAAATGCGACACATGACAGCTTTATGAATATATATATATCTTTAGAATAGAATTAAATATAGAAAGCAATAAGTAACATCTTTTTATTTTTCAAGAGATTATTACAACGGATGAAAAAAAATTATTTTCTTCTTATTAGCGATAGATAGCTTAATATCAAAAATTCAGAAAATGAGGAAAATTATATTGTGCCTTATTTCTTGTTTAAAATTAAAATAAGATTATTTTAAATAAGATACTTCATCTCTCGGATGAAAAAAAATATATACACCTGACGTATTAGCTCTCACTTTTTTTTTCAAACAGACCCGCGTATAATGGAGTTTGCTCCATAGGTATACGGCAGCAATTTAAACTGCGGACGCATACGGATGCGAAGTCACGCGTAGAGCGCGCGGCGCAATTACCGCGTGCCGCCTAACTTTTCGCCGCCCGCCACCGAACTTTAATGTACGTCGAAACGAAGATGCGGGATGCCGTGAAATGAAATCTACTGTACGACGTGCGGTCGTGCGGGACATCGCGGGTCGTCTACGTAGTCCCCACGTAATACCGGCAACGTAATGCAGCGGCTGTGCCGTAGGGCAGCGCATGGCATGGTACAACCTGATTATGTCCATTTGTTGCTCATTCGAAACCCCCGGGCGATATCGCGGAACTTAATCCACCCGAGTTAGTTGCGCGTGCTCGTTCCTCGTGGGATCGGCTAAGATTTATCTTCTTGTGAAATATTTTCTCCCGGTACTTTCCAACGTATCGCCGGAGCGTAGAGTCTCTCAGACTCCTCCATGGCGGAGGCGTTCGCCGAGAGAAAACGCGCGACAGAGAAAACTCGCGGCACGCCCGATTCGCTCTCGCTTCTTCGGCTATATCCCGAAGCCGTTCCCGTTTTACGTGTGCGGCATTCCCGCGGATACCTCGCCCTGGACTAACTGCGACTGATAAACCGACGTATAAATATCCCCGACGACTTTGCATCCCAGCTATTTCGCCGATAACGGCGTTACACACAATGAGGGGGGTAGGCAATAAAGATTCGCGTCCATCGCGGAAGTTTCTTCGCATTTTCGGAATTTTCCGGCAGACCACGCGCGCCCATTTTGCAAACGGGCGAAGTTTAATTGACTGGAACTGAGAGCTAATTACTCACTCATAATTTTCGTAATTCAGAAAAATCCTCATTGTGAAATTCCTTCTCTCTCTTGTTCACATCATTTTTTCAATGAATCGGAGGATTTCGACTGTCACTGAGAGATCTGAACGCGCGACTGCTTTTTCAAGTTCTGCATTTATATGTGATGGAGTACATTCAGAAAGTCTATTCATTGAGTTTAATTGACTCGTTGTCGTTGGTGTGACAGAAAAATTTGATATAAAGCGCGAGCCGCTTTTATCTCGTTAGCTTTAGGAAATTACGCTTTATATGTATAACTACGTGAATAAATAGCAGTTTTATTATTTCACGCAGCTTGCGTAATTACGACGAATGTTGAATATGATAATACATTTCTTTCTTTCAAGGAAGAAACTGTACAAATGCAGGATAGCGCGTAACACGATACTATTAGGCAACGACATTCGCGTTTCAAGTTTCGGGCCGCCTTAAAGTGCAAGTGGTAACGCGTTTACTTAGTCAGACACGACTCTCCACTTTAGCCGGGATTAACGTCTGATAATAAAATGGAGTACAGAGGGATTAATTCGATTTCGCGGATGTTTCGCTTAATACACGGCCGACTGTCATTATCAGTTTCTCTGCTGGGTGTTAGTCTTTCCTTCGTAAGACCCGGGGCACGAAGTAGAAAGTTACTTAATCTTCTTACTACGCTTACCCTCGACTCCGCCCGATGCCGTCTTAAACTTCGACTACCAGCATTTCAATGTATACGTATATTCATGAAACGCTAAGCTGTCGCTAAACCGTATCACAGCCGTTTGCGTCTTGCTCGACACTTTGCTCGCAGGAATACAGATTCTACAGTCCATTAAGATTTTTAAGACTCAATTTCATTAGGCTCCCATTTTGCATTACATCGTACAAATATATATATATATATATATATATATACGCGAATAAATACAAGTATGTAGGTTCATTTTTTATACATCTCTTAAACATCTTTTGTAACTGCAAACAAATAATAGAATTTTGTCTTTAATAAATTGTTAAATATTATTAAAACATGAACATTGTAATTTTATAAGAAGAGCATCTAATATACTTCGGAAATGAATAGAGATATTATAAATGAATTCTCAGGAAATTAAATGTTGTAAACTCTTTTGACTGTTAAAGGGCCGAGAGCACAAAAGCAGTAGTAGAACTCTCTGTAAAGTCAGCCCATTCAGAGTCGGAGTGGTCCCCATTTGCTATTATAGTTAAAACTTTCCGGACTTCATACATAATATATACGTAAGGGTACTGAAAACAGTATCATATAGAAGTAGAAATACAAATATTTCTCAGCAAAAAATTTATTGCGTTACAATTTAAAATTATAAATAGCTGCGGAGAGTTATTCTGTATTCGTTATATCCTGTATCGCGCCTGATCGAAAACATAATTAAAGCGAGTAACAATAGGAAAGTGAAACTTTCCAATGTTTAACAGCTACTAACTGCCGTCGAGCCACGCCACGTATTTTCGCTCGCAGCGTGCGAATCATACGGATTTGTAAGACATCCTATCCTCTCTTCAGTTTTCCCTCTCTTCGTTTCTTTTCCCGTTCTTTCCATTTTTCTCTCTTTCGCTGCATTTTATGTGCTTCTCTCCCGTCGAGTGTACAGCACTCCGGATCTGAATATCTCGCTTCTTTAAAGGGGTCTTATCGCGAAGTAAACGCGACCACGGTTGCACCGTAGCGTGACGTCGAATACGATGGTACGTACCTATGTACATATGTACGTGTGCGGTATATCTGACAGAACTTGTTCGCGAGCGTGATATCGAATTGCGTAGTCATACGTGAAGGCAGACGGATGACGCATCCGATCGCCCGAGGAAATTCAGATCCTTGTGTATCTATACGAGATTTTTCGGGCCGGAGGGGCAGCGGGGAAAGGGGGGACGGAAGGGAGAGAAGACGGGAGACGGCGGGGGGAGATGTGCGGGGGAAACGGTATGTACGTGCGAGTGCCCAAGAGGAATTTTCAGATCGTGATCCACTGAAAAAGAGGATGTGCGCGGAGGAGCGGAGTAAGACGAAATATCTGGCATCGACGGATCCGTATTATAAATCCGTCCGCGGAATCCCCGTGGTTATTTCGCGGTAGATATTCTCCGAGATACGATTCCGCCGCCGCCGTATGAGAAATACGCCGATAATAATCGCCGATAATATTAGATGCCAATCCTGCCACGACGATGTCACGCGTCATGTGTGCACTCGTAATACACATTTCACCTTTCGCTCTCGCTCCTTTTGATCTTTAAACTTACATATATCTCTACGAGCGACGTACAAGTGCGCCGTGATGTGATCAAGAAAAAGATTAATACGAATCCAAAGGAATGCTGTGTATTTTTCAGTAAGCCATAAAAATATACACACACACACACACACACACACACACACACACACACACACACACATATAAATAAATTCAGAAAAGATGACATAATATTCTATCAGAATTTCTGACAATGGTTCTATACCGCGCAATTCGCGTGCTGAAATCAGTTTTACGACAGAATTATTCTGCCTTCTGAAGTTTCCATGGAAATGAATTCCGTATAACTACGATACTTGGCGTAAAGAAGACGCGACCGTGGTCAATGTCCCCAACTTATAACGAAGGGCTGCACGTGCCGTAGTTCGCGATCGGTCGATTCATCGGGGGGCAAGCAGAGCAAGCGGAGGGAAACTTTGCCGTACAGCTTTTTCATAATTGATCGCCCAATCGATACACTCTGTTATTCTGCTTTCAGGACTCGAGGCCGAGTTGTACTACGTGCGGGAGGGGGTGGTCAACACGTACGCGATGAATTTCGTCGTGCCAGTGCCGGCGAGCATAGCGGACCTAGAATTTTCATGGCAGAGCCTCGTAGGACATCCGGTACGTATATCTGGAAGAAAACGCTTCTAGATTAATCGAACATCTAAATCTACGGATTACAATTTTAATGTATCTTTTCGACGTTTATTTATCTTGCTTTCGCCTTCGGTATTTGCTCGAATCAAAAAGATTCTTGCTCTTTCAAACTACAATACATATATCATATGAAACTATTCCACAAACGTGTAGAGAAAATTTCAAGTCTTTACGAGAGGCTTTTTCCATCATCCAAACGACGCTTTCTCGAGATTTCTTTTACACTTTTGGTTATGAAAGAAATCACGATTCGCGTATTCGGCTGCTACTAAAGGGACATTAAAATACGAGTTTCTCGTGTGTTCGAGCAAAACGTTTCCGCCGGCCATTAACGAGACGCAACAATGCGGAACAAAGTAAACACGTGACCCCGGCTGGAATGGTAACACACAGTATCTTCGTTTACGTTCCGCCGCGGGATGGTGGCCCGTCACGGTGGTTTACCGGGGGTGTTCGCTGAGGGTTAAGAGGGGCTCGGCTCGGGTGAGGCACGACGGTGCAGGGCTGTATCAATACTCTATCAATATGAAATACAAACAGATGGCCTGGGCGTGAAAGGGACGGAGCGAACCGGTGTACACGGTGCGGTTCGGTATTGCGCTCCCTTCGGTCACCAAGGAAACCGAACGCGCCCTCGAAAACCCCTCGCGACGTGGTAGAACGCGGGAAAAACGTGAAAAGTCGCGGCTCTCCCTCAATCGGATGTTAAACGACAAGGAAATCTCCGTTCTACAACTAACAGCTTCTGTATTTTATTAGCCGTGACTGCTGTACCGAATTCTGTCGATTGTTATTTCACTCGGTTAGCTTCACTCTGTGCGTTATCATATTATTCTTTGTTCTATTACACAATTAGAGTTGTCATTAAAAATGTCACGTGAGCTTTGTTCTTCGAAAAAGAGAAATGTTATAACATTCTATAAATTGCTTAAAAAAAAAAAAAAAAAAAAAAACAAATAATTATATTCTTTAATGTTAGCACGGAACATATTAATAGTAGTTAAAATCTAAACGTATTACACAAGTTATTCTCCAATAAATTAATAAAGTCATTATAAGATCAACAAAAATGAAAATTATACATACAAATTACGTATATCAATTAAAAAGATATTTCATGTTGCGAGCTCGTTTTCGCTCGCGTTTATGTGATCGCAAAGTTACTTTACACGACGAGTCAACGAGTTCTTTCTTGTCGCCATCCGTATGTTGGTGGACATCGTATCACGAATTCATTGAATCCCGGGATTTTCAGAACGAGCGTCCGTAAAAGGCCGATACGTTTGCGCCACAAATCCGGGGTCCGTTGCTAAAACTCGACGACCATGTTGCGATCGTTGGAAAGACGTTCGTTCCACTTACTCGTAGATGTATAACGTACGTCTGGTACCATTACGGTGGACGCTTTATTGCGGGAATACCACGGTGACCCATCTTATCCCGCAAGGGAGTGTTTTCTAACCCTCCACTCTCCCGTTATCTCGTGGACCTATTCGTAGGTTCGTTAACCGCGAAATCGCGCCATTTCCGTGATCACGGAGCCGTCGTTTCGCCTTATCTCCTGCTCGCTTTTGACACGACGAGAGAGAGTTTCGCTGTTGGAAACGGCGAAAGAATGGAAAGACGACGTGCGTAACGGAATGAGAAACGTGTACGACAATTGATCACTTAATTCTGTACAGATACGATAGTTCTACGATAGCTTTTCGCTAAAACGTTTACGTGAGAACGTTAATTAGTTCTTAATTCTTTATTAGATAGTATGTAAATGTTAAATCAAATTAATTGAAAGAAAGCGTTCGAGTGTTTTAAATTATCTTAAAATTAGAGAAAAAAAACTAAGACTTCTTTATAGCTATTATAATTATTGAATATATTTCTTTTATTTTTTAAAGAATTATTTTGTTATAGTCATACTAAACTTTTTCTTTCTCTTATTTCTTAAAATTTTTAGAATTTTTCAGAATTAAATCTCTTCAAGTTTACATTCTATCTTGTTGAATTAGATATTTAGAGGAAAAAAACTATGAGAAAGATTTATCGATAAACTCATAAATGACATACACAAGCAATGTACATGGAGAACATTAAAATGCTTTTGTGAGGCTGTGATATATACTGGAAATTTCTTGTCGCCCGTTAAAAGCACGGTAAATGCCGTCCAAACATGTTTCCGCACGTTGAGATATGATGCCTCGTAGCACATTCAGTAGCAACTCGATTAAACGTAATATTATGCGGTTTTATCGGTCTCCATCGTAGGAACAAAAACTTTTCTTTCTCTATCGGGGGAACATTACATATCCGTCGCAATTCTGACTCACTCGAATGTCGTTTCGCGTATCTGCATCCTGTAATCGGATGAGAGGATCTCCCGTAGGATATCGCGATGTGCGTTCTAACTAATCTCATCATCTGGATTGGCGAGTCCGATCGATGAGTCACATCACTTTGTTACTTGTCTTGTCCGATGCTTTCATTTATCGAATGGCTCTCTTTCAGATGAATAAATCGATCGCGTATCGTGAAAAAACTCTCTGCTCCCTGCATAATTTCTCTGGTATTCCGGTCGCGAAGTGTTGACGGAATCGCCGTCGTCAGGCTCGTTGTTGACGGCACGAACAGGAAGGAAACGCTATTTTTCACTTTTAACATGTTTCACCGGTAAGATTGCCCTCGGAAGACGTCACCGTGGTAGTGAAAAATGGAACCGAGCTAGGACATCGAAGAAAGCAAAAAAGAGATCACAAAGTAACACGAAGGCGGAAGCAACCTCGAGCGATAGCGCCGCCCTCGATTAGGTTCTCAATTCGCGCTACAGCGAATCGGAGCATTACGCATTTATTTCTTCCCCGTCTTCCCCTCCCTCCCTTTCTTCCTTTCTCTGTTCCCAATTCGTCGCCTGCAGCGAGACGGGAGTTATTGGTCGTTTTGGGCAAGGATATAGACTGAAATGAAGTTTCTCATCGCCGAGGGGTGGCGTCCCGCCGAATCGGGAATGATTTGTGAATCATCCACTTGTTAGTCGAAAGTTCCCGTCGCGTTGCTATTTTTTTCCCTCGAGTCGAGACTGGTGCGACGTATGGCGTTGGGGTCGTGGAAAACTTGGAGGGGTGTCGCAGTCTGGTAGTACACGGTACCGTTTCTTCCTGTTTTCTCGACTCGCTTTTAGAGCATTTCTCGACCCTTTTTTCTCCTTTTCCTCGTCCTTCTTCACGAACTCGGTTTTTCTCTTTTCATATATTCTGTATTACTTTCCTTCGCATTTTTATTTTTCCTATACGCTTTCCTTCTTGTCTATTTCTGAGTGCAGTGTTTTCCTACGTATCATACATTTTTCTCTATTTCCCCTTCATTTCTTCCGCCATTCATTTTTTCTTTACTTTTTCTTTCTCTCGCACCCTCGTTCCATCTCGCTTCGAGATCGGGTTGGGAACTGGGGTGGATATAGGGTCGATCTGCGATCTCCCCTGGGCGACAATTACTTGTAATACCGTTGGTCTCTCGGGGCCGATGAGAACTCGATGGGGCGTACTCTTTGTAAGAAAAAAAGGATATTACTGTAGCCTACATCGAGTCCGGCGTTGCTCCCTTATGAAGGGCACGATCTGTCGCTCTTGTCTTATCATGGTTGACGTGTCTGATGATCTGTCAGAGGGGGTTGCTCTTCAATTAGACATGTGTACGTCCTGTCCATCATGCGAACGGCACATTTATAATTATTATAATTGAAGCGCAGTATTAATTATAACATGTAGCTGCACTTTGCATCTGACGAAAAAATTGTTGCAAAGATTGTTACTGTCATAAATGTAAATAAATTGCCATTTAACATAATTTAACAAATCTAATGAATAATTTAATTATCTTTGATAATTTAAATATCGTTTAAATATTTTTGTAAATAATATAAATGAAAAAATCCATCTGAAATTAATTGGAAAATACGATTGAAAAAATATACACGTAATTATATCACATCGCGAGCTTTTGACTCCTACTACTTAGTAGCTTTGCAATTAAATCTTTGCTTCAATTCTCATGAGAATTAGATCCAATCCAATATTCGACCGGGAACATATCCCTTAACTACTAAATACCAATTTGCGATGCACTCGGCGGGTATTCGCTTTGTCGAATGACGCGTCCATGTACCATCGAATTCCGGCCACTTCCGTTAATTAATGAAATCCAAGCCGCGGCTCATTCATCACCGGCGATCGTACGCGTCCGCGGATCGGAACGGACGCGAGCCGTATCTCGTCGCGCGAGCGTTCCGATATATATACGTACGAGTATGTATGGTGTAAACGACGCGCGCCCGTACGCCTTTACCGTGCGACGATGACGGCAATTTCGAATTAATTGCAAATTCACTGAGATCATGCTGGTTGGGTGACGCGAGGGTGATTAATGTCTCCGTGATAATCCGGCTTCCCGCCCCCACGGTCCAGCCGCCCCGTCCTCCGTCTCGTTCTTCCGGCCATCGCGGTGCTTACGTATGGTAAGTGCTGTGGGATAACAGCCTCGTGTTTCGGATAACAGGGAATATCACCCACGGGGACACCCGACACCCGTCTCCACTGCCGCCGCCGCCGCCGCCACCACCGCCACCGCGGTGGCCGTGACAAACGCACTCACCACGGATTATACGACATAATCGCTGGAAACCCGAGCACCCGACGAACGCGCGGTAATTTTCCTGAAATATTCACGGAAGATTTCGGTGTCGAAGAACGTCCACGTTTGCGGCCGTGTAACAGGAGACAATGACAGAGGGACGGTTGTGTTGGATTTAACGATGGTAGATTACATCGTGACGTTCTACCGTGCTGGTGATTTCGGCAGACATTGGCTGAGCCTTGCAAACGAAATTGAATAGGACATTGCTTTTCCATTTTCCACGTTAATACTTTGACAAGTAGTAAACTAGCTAAAAAAAAAATCCAAAGTTTGTTTGATATAATTGAAGATAATGATGATAAAAGAAGTCGTATATTGTATCAAATATATATTTGACTTTTTAGTATTTGACATTACAATTTGTAGAATTATTTTATAAATTTTCAATTTTTTCTCTTACTTTTTAAATATGTTTCTAACGCAAATGTATGTGCAAAAATTGATACATAAAATCACAAAACAACTTGAATAAAATTTCTCATACTCGTTTATGTAAAAATCGCGCTGTATCTCTCTAAATCCGTTGCGTCGCGCGTTCGATGTTTCTATGATGTGAAAAATAGTCGATGGCAAAGTATCTTTTTTCTCAAATGCAGAAACCTTGTCGGGAAATATTCATGTCGAGGAATAACGTCTATGATATAAAATATTCAAAAAAGAGTCCCATATGGAGTCATTGTGCTCTGTAGCGCTTTGCATTGTTGAAGCGAGAAAACGACCGTTTATTGCCCTCTGGGATTACTCAAGAGCCGATAAAAAATTTAACGGCATCCATCGGATCTTCGTTAAAACGCATGAATATGTCTAGTAAAGTTAGACATGTTAATCCTTACAAAATCCGGTATTAAATGAAACATACTCATTTGTAGTAGTTACATATTCTCACATGTATAACTTTATTTGATTAAATATAAATTTTAATATTACGTCTTTTGACAATTATATATATATATATATATATATATATATATGTGTATATATGTATATATAAAACTCTTAAATTTATTCAAACAATACATAGTAGTATGAGTAACAGACCAAATCTTATGGGGAAAGAGAGTCTATTATACGTATAAATTAAAAAGTAAGAAAATAGATTATTAAGCATCTAGAAGATCTTGTCTATAGAATTTTGCCCATTTTTATTATTATCTATTGAACCTGTTGCATTGAATTATTTTTAAATTTTCTTCGGTACTCCATGCAATAAAATTATTGCATAATTATACATATATATATATATATATATTATAAGTTGTATTAAATTAGTCAAATTGAATTTCTCTTTTCTTTTCATATTACTCTCCTAAAGTGTGGGGCACAAGAAGACGGTTTTTACCGCAATAAAGCAATTTGATCGACAGGAAGTTAATTAATTTACATTCGCGAACATGTGCATAATAGCGTGTTAAACATTACAGGGTTAACATTTCGTGCCATTCTGTGAAGTGCGTATTGTGTCGATTTAGTAAATCGTCCCGGAGTTCAACCTAACTTTTGCGAACGGAACGCGGAGTTTCGGAACTCGAATATGTCCGCGAACAAGACGTTAAGGCGCGAAACGTGGGTCGCGTTTAAACTGGAAATTTTGTATATACTGCATAATACGATCTTATTATGTTAAGGTATACGGTAGACTGCGACGCTCGCGTGGGTCTCTGCAGAGGGGTGAATGCATAATACAGTACTGCACCCCGGAATACTTGTTCGATAGCGTAGGTGGAGAGATTCGAATTCGTATCCGGCGGAGGAAGGAAGCAAAGGAAGTAAAGGAGTAGAGTTGTTGCGTGGTCGATTTCGATGCTCGAGCCGTGGTATCGATATTCACGATTCGACAACGTTCATATTTTCTCTTGGCTGCGGCGGTTATCCGGTATTATTGTTGCAATAGGAAATAATAAAAATATCGGTGAAAATCTCCCGCCTGCATTCGTACTCGAGCTTGCAAAGTGCTCGTGGAAGCAAATCGAAGCAATTGATATGCAATTATTTAATACTTTTCTAGTTTTATCTTATGTTTTTATGCATGCATGCGAACGGCTATGCATACGTATGAAATATGTGCGGTATTCTAGAGAAAAATCCCGTATTCATTCTCAGTATTGCACACAAAAGATAAACCACGAAAGATAGTGGTTGTTGCGATAAGAAAAAGATCGCGTTTAATAATACATCGTTTATTGTAAAACGAAAAGGACGAGCGGTTTTTACGCGAAATTATCAGAACAATTTCAAGAATTTTAAGAAATAAAGTTAGAAAAATGAAATTTCGAGAAAAATATAAATTTATAAAATAGTTTTTAAATTTTATCTTATCTTAATAATTCTTTAATGACCTGCGATACCGTTTAAATATTAAAAAAAAAACCGCTTGTTAACGTTGCTTTCACGTTCTACGAATGACTAGCCCGATCTGAATACGCAGTATTTACAGCCGCATTTGCGGAAAAAAACTCTGGCAGCGGGTGCAAATAAAGAGTTAAATCAAATGACGCGTGTGTATTAATTTTCCCCCTTGCTTCGCGACGCGAAGTAACGGCTTTCATCGATATACATGGCGTTGACGTTTTAATAATTTCATTCGCCGCGTCAAGAGCCCCATTTCCCCGGCGCCATCGCGAGACATTTTCCGCAAGTGGATCGAATCTGTCCCCTTTCTCTTCGGAGTAGATTCAATTCCAACTTGCAGAATTGCATGCACCCGCCGGCGTCGTCGTCGTCGACGATGACGATGGCGACGGCGTCGCGGGCCCGGCGCGACGTGCGGCAACGTAATTCCGCGCGATTCTTCGAGAAACTCGTTAATTCCTACGAGAATAAGACTTTTCAATGTGGTAGAGTCGTGATAGAGCGCGCGAAACGCGAAACATACGGAAAGTTCGTAATAGGGGATGCGCGTGGCGACGGTGGGTAGATAAATAGGGTGAAGAGATCAACGTGCGAAAGAGAGAGAGAGAGAGAGAGAGAGAGGAAATCACGCGTCATCGAAGCGCTTCGAATACCGCCTCTTAAGAGCGATGAGCTTGGCCAGCGAAGCAATTTCAAATTCCAAGGCATTGAAGTTTCAGCTCATTAAGTTGATTAGGCGCGACAAAACGGTATCACTCAACGTAATTAAATGATATCGTTCATATAAGATTTTCTTCAACGTAGCATTTTTAATTAAAGCGTTGTATTTACGATGCTGTGAGATACTACTCCCGTGTAAGATACTTTAAATTTAATTATCAAATAAATGTCGAGAATACAGTTCTTCGTTCTTCTTTAGTGTTACTTAAATATCTCCCGCACTGGACGTGAAATACACCGCTAAAAGAATTTGGTGCATAAATCATCGTTATCATTTCAGGGATGCCTCGTTTATCGACAAAAGACCCGTCGTTGAAAGACGTTGTTCGCCACACATGAAGCACGCCGCCAATTTAAAGAGAGCTCCGCGAGAGCTCCGTCGAACGAAAACACGATAACGGCGATGTCCATCCCCGGCGTCGAACGCCGCTGAAACCTATTGTCGCCGTTCTCTCCTCGCGCCTCGTCTCACCCTCCTGAATTTGTTCTATCCGACGGCCCCGAGGATCCGATGGTAAAAGTTGCCTATAGAAAACTCTTGGATTCCGTCATTAATTTTCCTAGTAGGTGCAGGAGGAAGAGGGCGGACGGGCTGGGCCATAGTGAAGATAGTAGCGTCGGTGCCGCTGGCATTGAGCGATCATCTCATCTACTCGGAGAAAGTTAGATGAGGAAATTTGTCCTTGCGATAGGTTCACTCATAGTTCACAAACTTCGGTAGAAGGCCACGGTAGCTACTATTATATATATATGCATTCGTGTGTGAATGTGCGCGGATAACACCCGTGCCCACAATCGCGTCCAGCGTATGTACGTGAGAAGTTCCCGTCACTGTGGCGACACCCGCTACATCGAATCATCCCCCTATCGTGGATCCCAGCCATGGAGATTCTGAGCGAGCGACTACCCGAGAAAAGGAATTGACTAAACCCCTTGAGAATTAATATCTCGGTAGGGAGCAAACGATCTAAGTGCTTCAATAATCGTCAAAGCGGTTAAGGGTAGAAGATAAAATCATCTCCGTTCATGGTGGTGGCGCACAGTCATTCGTGATGGCGACCACATCGTTATATTTTTTTTAATTATTTTCTTGCAATAGAACCAAGTGAATTTTAAAAGCAATATTAATCAATTTTTATCATTTGCGTATTAGTGTATGCATGATTATTTACGATTTGTCTATATCGTTAATATAGGTGAATTTAAAAATTGTAGTGGAGATTCATTAATGCGATCGCGTTATTAGAATGCAGAATGTGGAAAAAGAAATTACACTGATTATTCAAAGGTTTGACCATTGAGATATCGAGTCATTTTTTTCGTGTCACTCTATTCTTATTCTTAAAATAAAGTATAATGTAAAATAGATGGGACAATATGTAAGAGGGACGCGCCATGATAAAGGCAAAGTATGAGTAGCTCGCCTAAAGGCGCCTCCTCAAAAAGACGCCTTCTGCTTTATAGGAAACTTGGGATCAAGCGCTCGTTTATCAAACCGAGAATTACGGACATCTGTCCGCTTTGGAACCGCGCCAAATTGAGCGAACATCCGCCTTTCACCGGCGGCGAGTACTTGAGAATCGATGGAATATTACGTCCATACCTGCCTCCGCCTTCGTTTGATTAACGACGATTAAAACTGTGAGGGAATCTTGCATTTAACGCGATATTCAGGGCAACCAGACGGGTCTGAAGTGCCCAAAGTCTCTCCTGGTTTACATAATGAGGCTTTTATTCGAAACAATTCAGAAAAATATCGAAGGTTGTTACTCCTAAGCCTGAATAATATTGGAAATAGCGGAATATTAATATGGCACTTTAAATTTATATATATATATATATATATTTTGTATCACATACACGTGTCTACGAGATTTACGTTTTAAACGAAACCATTGTACTTAAGGCAGATATTGCGAATACATTAAAAGATTTTTCTCATGAAATCTTTTACACTGATATATTGATTTCCAGAAATAAGTGAGTATTACATTAACGTATATATTATTTAATCTTGTAATTAGTATGATTTTCTTAAGAGTGACATTATAATAGTTTAAAGAATGCATTTCCGTGTCAAGATAATAAACGAATTACTGCACAAACGGTCCGTAACAAATTGCTCCCACAAGGGTGCTTTCAAAATGAAGCAGGATTATTACCACGGACGTGCAAATTCGATATGAAAATTTGATTCGAAGTGAACAATAGTGCGAGATGGTTTGCGCACGTGATCCCAGGAGAGGATATACGTCCCTTTACGGGCCGAATATCATCCTGGTATATCCTCGCAGTAACGTAAATGTAATTATCGTTAGGTCTGCGGAGAGGTCAAGGATCTAATTACACGGTCGTCCAGATTCCGGGACTCAATGACGCGAGTCCATGTCGAGGCGTAGGCGCGTACGGCGTGCAAAACGGGGGTTGAACGAGGGGGACGCGACTTGAGCGAGCTGCACGGAGGACGCGAACTGGCGGAGGGAGGCTAGCGGATGCTCGTATAAGGTAGAAGGTCGGGATCAGGGGCTCGTTTATCAACCTCGGGATTCCAGACGTCTGTCCCATGTCCCACGGGATGAATTTATCGGTTTTATAATTAAGCGTGGCTCGCGCGCAATACCGGCAAGTAACTTGCACGATAATTTATATATCTCTACGCTTTCTCCCGCTTCTCTCTTTCTTTTTTTTTTTTTTTCCTGCCTTTCTCTCCGAGCGACGAGATCTGAAAATAAGCACGCAGGCGTACTTCGTTAGCTCCTTTAATTCTCTCTCTTTCTCCCGATGCTATCTCTTTTATTCCGAACTACGTGTTTCGCACACAAACACTTTTCGGTCATCTAGTTGTAGGAGATAACGAACGGGGTGAGATAGTGAAAAGATCACTGAAGAATTTAATTCCACGCTCCGACGTCCAATGCGTTTAAATGGTCTAATAAACGACTGCGATGAAGCCTTTTAGATATAGAAAAGGATATATGGAAAAATGACATAAAATTTATTTTATTCGTATATCGTAAATTAATCAATAATTCTAATTAAATGTTTGGTAAATATAATATTTAGAAACAATGCAATACTTTTGATAAGCTAATAATTAAGAAAATTTTAAAGTGACACAAATAGTCATCAAATTATTTTAACAGATAGAAAAAAAAATGATGTAGTATTTAATATAATACTTATTGGATGGATAAATATTTGGGCGAACTAAAATAAATAAATAAATAAATTATAATAGCTACGTATACGTAAAATGTCATATCATCTCGAGTTTTGAACAAATATGCATTTTTATTAACTATAAAACTGGAAATGAAAAATTAAGTAGTCATAAATGAGATTAGATACTTCGGTAAGCAATCTTGCTATCGTTCGTTGTTTATCTATGGAGTGGGTAATGGAAGCTTGATTTTGCCGCGAGATGCAACTACGGCATCTCGTTAGCAAGCTTTCTCTCTCTCTCTCTCTCTCTCTCTCTCTCTCTCTCTCTCCTCTCGCGTTTTCGCTCTCTTGTTGCTGTTTTTCAGTCCCGACAGGCACTAAAGCGACCCGTTATATGATCGCAGAGTATGAAATATTCGTCCGCGCGGAATTCCATGGAATTCGATTCGATCGGCAGACGTGAATGCATGCGTTGCGGTGGTCGATAATGAGAAGTTATGGACGCGCAAATGACGAGAATTAGAAACGCAATTTTCGAGCACGCCGAGTATTTACATACGGAAATAATGCCGACGTCGGCGAGTCGTTATTTCGCAATGAACTTTCCTCATTTATCGTGCGCTTAATTTAAACATTTCGCAAATAACGAGACGTATTCTCTGCATTCAATTTACATAGAAATTACTGTGTGACGGCATGATTACTCCTATCACACGTGAAAGGCGGATTTATGTCGCACATACAGCAAACGCTATATAAGATATCTGGGTATTTCGCTAACATTTATCACATAAAATTGTTATAAAATCTATTCATTTCTTGGTAAGTTGCCAGGATCCATCTGTGTGAAGATGGTAGGATCGAACAAAAGTAAAAAGTGCGAATACTTTCTTTCTCAATCCTGGGATTTTTTTTTATTCAGATATATATTATAAAAAGATTATAATGGCTCATAAATTCGTTGTGTCAGAAGCGATTTTGGCGCTTCTCGCTATATGACGCATTACGAATTATGCTCGGTACAGAGATGAATGATGATACGAATCCCGTTGCATGCGGACTAGTCTCAACAACGTAGTAATTCGCATTGCAGTCGCGGCCGGAGACGCATGGATTGGACGTATTATGGCACGTCAGAAAGCCATGCCGGAGGTTTCTCTACCGGTCGCAGGCTATAAACTAAATGACGGGCTTCGGGCTCTCGGGACTTGCACATTCACCGTCGCGAAACATACGGAGAAGAGGACTCCGCTGTTATTGTTGCTTGCCAATTCGCGCGACGACGTTAGTACAGGGCGGCGCGCTACACTAACGAGCAAGTAATTACAATGAAATGATTGAACCGTCACTCCTTCTGGTACAGGAGAAATCCAGGTAGTTATCGCAACTGTTGAAATCCTGGAGTACGTTAGCAGATTTGAGTCGAGAGCATCTCGAAAGAGAGGGATGGGCAATGAAAGACGGATGCGATATGCGAGAGCCGCAGAAAGACGGATAGCGAAGGAAAGAGAAGAGAGAGGGAGAGAGAGAGAGAGAGAGAGAGAGAGAGAGAGAGTGAGAGAGGGAGAGAGGGGGAGAGGAAGGGGATACAAAGAGAAAGGGAAAGAGAGAAGAGTGAGAGTGAGAGAGAATGGATACGAGCCTAGTATGGAGTTTGAGGCTTGTTTGAACAGGCTGCAGCTTCCAGAGAGGGTGGACCGGGGGTACCGGGGGTTGCTATGACGATCACGCCCCATCGAATTACGCGAAAATTGCCCTACGTACCCTCGACCCCTCATCCATCCCCCTTCCACTCTGATATCCCCCTCCCCCCGTCATACCTCATCCACCCTTCATCAGGACTTCAGTCATTCCAATCTCCTCTCCCCAATCCCCCCGTCGCGTTGCGGATGCGAGCGAGGATAAACGGCTCGCCGAATTGTTCCTCTCGATGAATCTTCTCGAGCATGCGATACCTTTCGTTAAGACAAACGGTGCTCGAAGTAAACGAAGTCTTAAGTCAATGTTAAGAGTAGACGGGTCTTTCCGTTTGCTGTTTGTCTTAATCACCGTTGCCAAGAATGTGAAGTGCTCGTGCAGTCGATTCGCGACATGTCGGCACGTAGTTACATCACGAAAGAACTTTAACGGGTACTTTGAATTAACGACTTTAATACGCCTCGGCGCTTTTCAAGATTAAATTTATAGAAAATATGAGGAAATCAACAAATTAGATCTGATAATGCCTTTATATAAATTCATAATAATTAGTATATGAGAAAGTTTATTTTGTTGATAAGAGGCGGTGCCTCAAATTTGAGAAAATAATTCGCAGAATCCGGCCATCGATCGGCAGCACGGCCGCCCTCTCACCCGTCAAAGAAACTAATTTCTCCGTGCGGTTCAGATTTCCATTATCGTGCACGAGAGCGTTTTCATTTCCTTACAGAAGCGTCTGCCGTGTAAACAGCGCATAATGGAATATATTGGAGTCGAGAATATAGTTTGGAGATTGTAGAGAGGGAAGCTAAAACGTTCACCAATAGACGAGGTAAAGGGGTACAATAACATAAAACCTATAGGGTAAATATCTAACGATATCATAACGTAACGGTCCGCAAAATTATATAACAATTTTAGATATTTTAATTTGTAACATTTTTCCTACAAAGTTTGACAAACAGTATTTCGAACAGTATTAATTTAATACTTGCCGGTTTATAAACTACTATCAAAATGTTAATTATGTGCGAAAAAATGTATCTGTTATCAGAGAAAAAGTTATCTGTTGTTATCTGCAAAGTAATATTTTGTAATGCGAGCATTACTATATAAACAATAAATTTAGTATTACACCGTAATTATTATCCGCTATTAAAACGTTAACAGTATTGAATAATTTAATCTTCGCTACTCTTAGAGTCGAAATGCCTGACGTCACAAATGGGGCCACAATTTCGCCGTGAGCGAAATAATGGAAGCCTTATGCGCGCGCGATAGCAGCCGCTCTCAAACTTCGACTTCTAATCGGTCGCAGACTTCGCGGGGCCATCGGATTCGGTTAGAACTTCGTTGCGAGCTGCTGTACCGCGAAGTTCGCGTCCGACCGGTAACCGCACCGTTAAGCCGGCTCGATCTCCGTCGAGATTTCTGTCGCGCAGATTTAAAAGGTCGTTACGTCTCCTTCAGGGTCGCCGGCTGTATTTCTTTTTTGATCCGTTCGGCAATAAGCCGTCCGCGGGATTAAAAGATTACGACGTCCAATATCGGCTAGTGGAGGGCCGGTCGGGTTCCGAGTAAGCACGGGGGATAGACGTCGCACGAGATTCCTGCGGGAATTCCGGCAATCCTTTACGTGACTACCTTCCGACCTGGTCCCTCGCTACGTGGGTACCTAGGGGAAGCAATGTTTTCGCATTAAGGATAAACTGCCCCACGTCTCGACGTTCGGTCGGTCGATCGGTCGGTCGGTCGGTGCGAAGCGAATGTCGCCAAGCCGCTGCAATTTATACGCTCCTGGCGCCAATTAACTGGACTTCCGTGTAATAAAATTAGTCTCGCGCGATTTGACCCTGTCGCCGAGCTACCCTGGTTAACTCTGGAGTACCGGGATATTGCGCTGGCGATCCCCGAGCGTGCTCACGAATATTACGAATATTACAAAGTGGAGAAAATAAGATCCGGACGAGGAAATAAATCGTCTTACATCTTGTCAGTATGATAACCGATCGCGGTGGATGGATACTGACGAAATTGAATCGTCATTCAAGGTTGTTCAAACATATCGATAGTGGATGCGTTATTAAGTGGATAACAGGATAATAGAATAGATGGGAATCGAGTTAAATCTTGAAATAAAAGAAATGTTTCTCTCTTTTCTTTATTCGTCTCAATTCGCTCCAATTACTTTCCCGATCGTTAGACAATCTTCGCTACGTCATATTCTGTATCATTATATTTTATTTGAAGAATATATATTTCTTCTTTTAGATGCACGCATATCTTCTCATTATGTTATCATTACTATAGCTGTTCCTCTGTAGTCCTCTTATAAATGATATTCCTCCTTGTCTTTAATGCGACTCAGAGAATATGCAGAAGAGATACAGATGTGTGTGTGTGTGTGTGTGTGTGTGTGTGTGTGTGTGTGTGTATCCTGTGTGGATTCTTTGTATATATAAAATGCATCGTATAAAATATTCCGTTAAAATTAAGAAATAAAGAATAATGCCACGAGCACTAGGGGAAAAATGGATAGGTAGCGAAAGTAAAGGAGTATGGAACGGCAGACGGCACGTTATAGAGGCAAGAGATTTCATATTTCATGGAGATAACGAAGACAAGTGATGCCTGGGAATATGAAGCTCAAGAAAATGAATAAGGGACCGACGCAGTGATATGTATTGCCGGGCGGAAATGTCAAAATCATAATCGTATTTATAATGCGTTTAACATATCATAAATTATGCATTGTAGAAGGAAGGGGGATGAAAAAGAATAGAGAGAGAAATGAGAAAAAAAAAGAAAGAGAAAAATAGAAATACGGAGTAAAATGATTACGCTAGCAGTTTTGCAAGGCAAGTTGAATTAAATTATTACGTGGTTAAGATACTGGACACATAAATATGCACACAAATTACAAGTATTAATTAAATATAACTTTCTTCATTTCTAGCAGAGTTCAAGCGAGTAATTTAAATTTAGTAGTTACAAAAAGGACGAATTATTAATAACGAAGAAAAGCAAAGGAAGTGGTAGGACTTGCCGTAGGCGCCAACTGCGAGCTTATAAGGGAAAATGGATGCACGTGGTGGACAGACAGCCCGCAGACGGGGCGCAACGTTCGCAACGTGTACACATGCTAAGTGCGTCGCGCCCTAGAGCGAGTATATTGCGTTAACACCGAGGGTGCAAACAGCCCTTGCTACGCCTGCACCCTTTGTACATCGTTCTCTTGGCGGCAGTACAGTCGGGCTAATTATTAAAGCGTTAAAACCGCTCGTTAAGTCGTCATTTACGCGGCAACATAATTCCGAGGATTAACACGGAGATAGGTCACTTTCGGCGAAATTAAGCGCGCACAAAAGAATTTTGATGAGGTACGAGCAAATAAGTAAAAATAAAAACCTAGACTAGACTAAGCGGTGTCGAGGGACCAATAATTCATGAGATGAGATATTTTGCGATGTTTAAAAGCCAAGATAGAGTTTTCGCATAATATCATATAGGTGATTTAATCAATAAGATCTTCATTTATAAAAAAGAGAAACTTGCCTTAAAATTTAATTTGAATTATACATACCGTGAAATAAAAAAAAGAAGAATGCAAAGAATCAATTTCTTTAACAAATCTGCACTTGTTCCGCGAAACGTTATTCGTTTACCAAAGATTTCTGAACTTAGGACAAGCCGTGTGTTTACAACAGAAATGTTAATCAGTTTATACGTATGTTTTATCATATATGTCTATTATCTTTAATTAATTTCGTAACGGTGGTATCATTGCAGCTCCCAGCATGTAAACATTAACGTTTTCCATGAAAGAGGCTTCTTCGCTTATTCTCCCTTGTAGTTAATTCATTTGCCTACGAAACAACTAGGCTAGAGAGGGGGGGCAGTCAAAGGCGACGCTGGAACGAGGGTGATTAATTCATCGTGTCGTCGAAAGTGGCATTAAGACGCCTCTGTATAAACGCTGTCCAAAAGGAAGTGGCACCACCTCATTTCATCTCTCGGGCAACCAATCTATCTAAGAGCATTAGCATTTAAATACATATATACATATACATATATATGTGTATGTGATTGAGATATTACGGAGAGACTAAGCGTCCTTTGCGTGCCTCTAAAGAGCGCCCCGCGAGTAGATACCGAGAGGGGGGGGATGTTAAGGGGTTTCCGTTCGCATGCACGCGATCCTCAGCTACTTTTCATTTTCTTTCTATCAAAAATTTTAATTTTATCCGTATTTATAACGTTGCGTTATTCTTTTTTATTTTTAACTGTATAACAAGGCTGCTTAGAATCAGCTACGCATTATACAGAATAGATCGATATGATGCTTCTTTTAGAAATTGTTCAAATTTCTTATTTCGTGACCTATATATATATATATATATATATATATATATATATATACGCAAAGATGCGTGAGATTATTTCGTTTCGTTGGGAACAAAAATACGAGTTACATCTTGACGTTGGAAAAATAATATTATAGTTCTAAAAGCGATCTAGAGATTCGTTTAAGCGTTGCCTATTGAGAAATTCTCGACATACCGCGAGTCACCTATGCTATTTCCGTCAAAGACTCCGATTTAATTTCTTGTGGCTAAAGGCCATCGGTCAAAGAAAGGGAACCGAATCAAAGCGTAAACTCGAAACTTTCGTCCATCGCAGTTTAAGTGCGAGGGTTTTCAGTAGCGATACAGAGGGTGGACACGCAAAAAGACCAATGGCATTTCGTTATTGCACGCTGAAAGCAAGAGGGAAACCATAAGAGGAATCTCGTAAGGCATCGCCGAAACTTGTTGTATATACAATGCTCTTCTTCCCTTCCATTTATTTTTTTACTTGTTTATAAATATTTTTTAAAAACGTCAATCGACTCTCGTTGGCTCACTGTACTTTTTTATTATAGTTTATTCGAATGAAATAAGTCAATGAAAACTCAACAATATTATTAAAATAAAATAACTTTTTTATTTTTATTTAATTAAATTCTCTTAAATAATCGATCGATTGCATATATGAATGCGTATATAAGAAAAAATTATTTCTTGCTTTAAATGTTCTATAGATATTTTATTAACTTTATTTTATTAAGTATTACATTTATGATTCTATAAGATTTGCGAGTTGATCAACTTTCATATGAATGAAAATGATTATTATTGTCATTATTTCGAATGAACGAGATTTTAATTTATAATTTAGAACTGCATGATTAACGAAGAATACTGATATTCTCCCATATTTAAATTTAAAATGAAAGCAGATATATCTGTGGAAAATGGTTCGAAAATGCGATGTTTTAATCGACCATCCGGCACGATACGAGGTAAAACCATATAGGTTCAATCGTGTAAAAGATCCATCGGAAATTCCCATAAAAATTACACGATCGTTGCTTCGAGTGCTTAGCGACACGTGACTAATTTCGTGGCTTATGCACCAATGGATTATGGATATCGTGTACTTTTAGTTATGCGAAAACGTTATGCGACATAACTACGTTTTGGTAATATTTATTTAATGTGTTTTCTCCCAATTTAAAAATAATGTTCGCCACATGGCGAATCCGCTATTACGATAATGAAAATAACTTTATTCTCCAAAATAATAAAACGGCTTAATCAAATGAATTTACGATTGCTTTTACGATTGCGATATAAATAATATTAAAGAATAAACGAGAAAAGCTTTCGATAACAACAGTTTGCTTGATCGCATTTAAATTAGAAATCGAAATCTAAAATAGCTTATTTTAATCAACATATATTTAAAACAATTAATAAATACGGTTATTTTCTTTTTTTATTAAATACTTACACTTTCAATTAGTAAAATTTCTATTTCGGTTTTTATACCTATTATGTCGCACGAGTCGCGAAAGCGTTTAGTAATCACTCTAAATATATAAGTTTAAGATAAAAATATAAATGGCGTATATCAGAGGATCGATAAGAAATGTCATGTCTAAACTTATTAGTGTTTCACGACATACGCTTGACTGATCCACGATATTGAAACCTATCTCGAAAATCCTGGCGCCACGATTAATCACCGAAGCCGCGATCGGCGGCGTTGACCCTTTTCTGTACGCTTCATGCCGCGTTTATCATCGTACTTTTCGCATGGCCGCACATTTTTCATCGCTCACGCGCATCCAGCCGAATCAACCGGCGGGCTCGCTCACTGGAATAACACAAGGACGCGAATAATACGAGCCGGGAATAATTCCGGGATAAATCAGCCCGCCTTCGTCCTTTAATATTCTCCCCGGTGCTGTCCGATAATACAAAATCGCGGCATAATTTCGGTATAAATCGAGAGCGGGGGAGTGCACGCGGGAGGGGGAGGCGAAACACCCTCGTCCCTTTAAAAGCCACGGGCGTTTCCTTCCTGGTGTCGGACGATAGGATTCCCTCGTGTTATACGACTTCCTTTTCATCGACAGCAACAATGGCCGGTGGTACCCGTCGTCTCTCGTCGTCTCTCGTCGTCTCTCGTCGTCTCTCGTCGTCTCTCGTCGTCTCTCTAGAATCGAAGTTTGCTCTCTGTACACAGAAAACACGCGCGTACGCTCCGCTCATACATCCCCGTGCACGGCACGCGGAAAATACGGAAGAAGGTTGACGGATCGCAATTCACGCGACCTAGCGCGCTCATGGGCGTCGCAGGGGAATGGGCGCTGCATCCCCTTGATTGTTTTTACATCGAAGAATCAAGTCCGCGTAAAAAAATTTAATTCAGAAACTTGTAGTTAGCTTTGGGAATGCAAATTATCTGACAAACTCATTAAGAGCACGGAGGAGGCGGAGGAGGCGGCTTCCTCGGCAAAGTTGTTTTAATGAAAAAGTAAGGAAACTCATTGAGAGCTAAATGTATGTAACATACATGTTAAAAGTTAACGATGCGCATACTTGTCTCTTTAATTCTTTAAATATAAGTGGAAAAGTTTCCGAGCTCTTCTGAGGAAAGTTCTTTCCATGTGCGTGCCACTCTTTCTCAAAGAAATCATGTCGGCGCCTATGATTCTGTTCTCTCTGGATTCGAGAAGGGCGCGACGAGAGGAACAGACGCTTCTTGGGCAAACATTTTTACGCTATTACGGGAATCCGAGACTGGATATTAAGCAAACGCTTACAGCTGCAGGGAATCACTCTCACCCTACTCCATTCTACTCGCCCTCTCTCTCTCTCTCTCTCTCTCTCCTCTCTCTTCCTCTCTGCCGAGACGAGAAGAATCAAAATCTGCGATTCATGCCGCGGATTTTTATTGAAAAACCTGTAACCGCGACAGTAATAACAATACCAAAATCGATCGATATGACGCAGATTAAAATTTTCCTTCACCGTCGTTGCTTCGTTGGATGCGCGGTGACGTTACCGCAACAAAAGAAACATACCATTTTTGTTATGAATTAAACATTGGCCGCTGTTATATGATTATTTTTATGATTTGTTAGAATCGATAGTACTGATATTTTTTTTGTTTTAATTTTACTTTTGCCCCATCATAACTCTTGTCTCGCGATGTAAAATACATTTATAGCATACCACAAATCAATCCAGATTTGTTGAGAGATATCGGCCGTCTCTCTCTCTCTCTCTCTCTCTCTCTCTCTCTCTCTCTCTCTCTCTCTCTCTCTCTCTCTCTCTCTCTCTCTCTCTCTCTCTCTCTCTCTCTCTCTCTCTCTCTCTCTCTCTCTCTCTCTCTCTCCGCCGAACGAAAGTTCGGAGAGCAACTCCGAGAGACACGAACGCGCTTAGTTCGGACGCGGTTGATTTATCGTAGGAGAAAAGGGCGGCGCGCGAAAGAAAAGGATAGCTTTTTGACGAGAGAACGAGGCACTTCTGTCAATTACTACCCGTCGCGTAGGTAGAATGGTGAAAACACGTTTTATCCCTGGCAGCTCGTACGCGACGGATAGATGTCACGTCATCGCCAACCCTCGAGAAGCGATTACGAGGCAAACGGCGTCCCGTCTCGAAACCACCCTCGACAGCGCGTCCTCGATTCAACCGCATCGTCATTAAGTTACCGTCAATTAGAACGAATGCCAGGGCGAACGCGTTTAGTATGAAAAAGCTCGCGTGCCTGCTGAAGAAAATCGGAAATGCCATTCGTCATTTGTCTTTCCCTTCAAAAGGGCTTTAAGGTGCTCCCGCGGTATTCACGAGGAAAAATTTGTTCGAGTAAAATCCTAATAAAAAAAAAAAAAGAAAGAAATGTCGCTGCAAGTGGTCCTAAACAAAAAGTATTGTCGTATTAGTTAAGATAAATTCACCGCATTAACCGTCCGCCGCGTTTACTGGCTCGCATGAAGAAATTGCCTAGTGCGAATACTCGCGACTGTAATTAAATTACAGTAATAGACATTGTTAAAGATAGCTTAAAGCCATAAATTTCCGCGCGATCTCTTTCTATCGCGGCGTCAACGACTGTGAATAATTACTCGCGTGTGCAATCCTTGAATCAAAATAAATCGTCCACCGTAAACTGAGCCACTTTCTGTAATTAAAGGGAAAGGCCCGAGTGTGTGTGTGTGTGTGTGTGTGTGTGTGTGTGTGTGTGTGTGTGTGTGTGTGTGTGTGTGTGTGTGTGTGTGTGTGTGTGTGTGTGTGTGTGTGGGGGGGGGGGGGGGGGGGTACGCTGAATGATCTAAGAGCTGTTCGAGAGCCTTGATATAGAGACCCTCGTCGCGGTATCTTATGCACGAGTGGTAGACCACGGGGGAGTGGCGGCGTGACAGGCGTGCGTACGGCCGTGCACGGTCCATTCGTCTCGTTCACAATGTCCGCGTGATTTGCGTGGAGTGGAAAAAAAAAAAAAATAATAAATGCCCGGAGAGTAAGAGGGAGCGAGAGGGGGGGGGGGAGAAAGGAGAGATCTCGAGGTATGCCAACAATACGGGAATACGATAGGCAGGTGTCACGCCACCACGACCCCCCGGCGCGACGATTACGACGATTACCCGTAGAAGAGCCGGCGGTGTGTGCTCGCGGGTGGGGTGGAGTCGCCTTTCCGTTGACACCGCATCACGAAGCACTAACCAGATTATTTATGCCACCTCGTAAAACTTGTGGCGTGCCTGAACACAGTAGTCGCTACCACCGTCCCGTCCTCCTGCCTCCCCCCCCCCCCCCGTCCCGTCGTACGGAGGCCAATCTCGAATGACAGAACAAGGAGGAAGGGGCGGGAGGAGGGGGGGAGGGGGAATGCAGTCGTGCCTTCCAGGATCGCGCGCGGACTGCCTACTTCGATGGTGCGCTCTTAGCTCGACTCGGTCTCGAAAGTTACGAGATAGGCGGCAGTAAATACGGAATAGACCGACGCGTGGGATTTAATGTGAAATATCGCGCATGCCGGCCGATACGGCGGCGATATATATTCATATATCTATAACGTTAATATGCGCAATCGTATGCGGCGGCCGCGAGAAGGGACCACGAGTCTGGCATTTTCATGAATTATGGGCACCGCGCGCTATTTTTATTACGTGCCGGCGGACGACTAGCCGGAATACTTCCCCAGTACGAAATATCGGCTAGCGAGAGGGCAAGTTTGCGTTTGAAACACGAGCGTAAACGAAGTTTCTTAGAAATTTGTCCATGCCAAGAATTACTGTTATATCTACGAGAAGCGATTTGTAACAATTTCGCAGCAGCACGACGTAAGATTCTTCGTCTGTCGAGCGATGAAATTCGTTGAGGTACGTCCTTTCTTCCAGTTGCCGTATTCGATGGAGCTGGATTATGACGTGGTGGGCGTGCTGGGTGGACCATCTTCCGGAATGATGGCGTTACTACCACCGAAGGTAAACGTGTCTGCCAGAGGCGAGGTACCAGTCACCCTGCAGGTCTTCAGGATCAGATTGCCATGCTCGGGTGTTGTTAGCGCCGAAATTCCCCTGGCGCTCAGATTGAATGTCACGGCGCCGCCCGGCACTAGATACAACGACACCATCTTGGTCTTCAAGAGAAACAAGATCTGCTTGAAAGGTGCGTGCAAGTATTTAAAAAAATCAGAGGTGAGTTCTTGCGCGCGTGACACTTGTGCGTGCACCAGCTGGCGAGAAATCGCTATGCTAATTTTGAAAAACGTCGCGACATGGCTAATCACGCTTTTATTATTCTCATACATGAAAAAAAGCGGTATTCCCATTTCATTATTCTCGCGCATGAAATTTAGTGCGGTCTGAAATCCCGCGATTCTCATGGCAGCTTCGCATTAACCGACAAAAGTAGATCCGGATCCTAGATTTCCTAGAGTTCCTTTTTCTTGTGGAAATAATGCAAAGTTTTTCTTCTTTCGCTTGTTTTATTCAGAATAAAAAATCATGACAACGCGCGCTGTTTGTCGCTTAAAATATGAAAATGCTAAAGTGTGAATTATTTAACTCTTCCGTTTAGTAGCGTTTTACCGGCGTAATTAAAATTGTAATTCCCCTTCAATTCTGAATAATGTTTATCCAACTTTCTCTCTCTCTCTCTCTCTCTCTCTCTCTCTCTCTCTCTCTCTCTCTCTTCCTTCTCGCTCTTTCAGATTTATATTCATTTCATAGCTATACTCTCTTTTCCCCCCCTTAATTAATGAATAAATTTTGTTTTAATACGATATGCAAAATTGTATAAATCAAGTAAATTTTTTAATAATTCATGAAACATGAATGTTGATTAATGGTTACAATATCAAGTTGGCTTGCGGATTTCTATACCTTGTTATTTTCAATGGCGATATTGATGTACAGTGTATTATATGAAGATCCATTTCAAAGGGTAATACTATTTAAGCTTTGTAATCTACATAACATACGTTACTCGCTTGTGCATATTCTGCGGTGCAAGCGGTTCGCGCTGAAATGCGCTTTTGTTTATCTATATCCATTTTAACGCCATTGCAGTCGGCTGATAATTATTTCGTTTACGTAATCTCGAATTTAATTAGCACGTTCGCGAACCTGGCTGAATATCTTCGTTACGGCGACAGTTTCGACATGGTCGCGATTAAAACAGAAACGCGCATTCATTTCGTGTCACGCGCAAACTCAATTTATCTACGCAATTTATGGACTCTGCTTTGGACTGATATCTCTGACGTCGTGATATTAAACGTTCATAACGTTGAAAAGAATAACAATAACCGAGACAATTTTTGAAAGCGAAAAAAAGTTACTGCGAGTTAATCACATTGAAATAAACCGAAACGTCGAGCTTTATCAAAATAAATCTCAAGCATTGCCATTTAACGTTACCATCGAATGTATAAACATTAAATGCGCGGTATAAATTTTTTATTGATACCAATCGTAGATTGATATTATTATTTATGATTATGATTTTAAAGTATTAATTTATTTTACAACAAACGGTAGTAATGATCTTGAAATCTTGTATATTCCTGAATGCTTAAAGTAAGCGTTATATTATTAATGCAATATAGAATACGGTTGTTTGTATAATTATATGTAAATAGTAAAATTATATATATATATATATACACACACACACACACACACACACACACGCGCGCGCGCGCGCGCGCGCGCGCAGTTAACGTTATACGACAGAAATGGAAATAACGCACTTGGGTGAGGGTACAAACGTAATTTCCGCGCCACTTCCGACAAGGGTGCTCGTAAGCTTGTACTCATGGTACTTCACAGACGGTTCTCTCGACTCCGCAAACCTCATGCGACCTCGAAAACGTATGTTTTCTAAAAAAACAAACCACGCGGCAACGATGAATGCAATCTGGCAAATAGCCTCGATTTTCGTCCCCCACGCGCCATAATAGTTTGCCAATACTCCATACAGATTTTGTGTAACCAAAGCGAGTTTTTCATGCTTTTGGTAAATAAAAGTCCCGCGCGAACTAAATTGGAACCACACGTGACGTAGTCATGTTATTTATTTTTCCATCTATTTTCTTTTTTAAATTGAGAAGAAAATAAAAACTGATTTCCTACAAAAGAATACAAAAGAATCTCGTTGAATAAAACAGGTAAAAAACAAAAAACTTCAAATTTGAGGTTGAAAATAGTTTTTTGAGAATTCATATTCTGAGTTCTCTTAAAAATAATATTAAAATACATAATCAAAAGCATTGTAGAATTTTATTGTTATTTTATATATACTTGTGCTTGATATTGCCTATTAATACTGTATATATTAATTATATTATATTAAACACGATTATGAAACTTGGCAAATGTTCATTTTAAGATGCCATATGTCAAAGTGAAACTGAAACTTGTGTCAGAAAATATGCGTTTACACGATATACAGAAAACGATTCGACGGCAGAGAATTGCGACGACAGAGAAAAAGAGATAAAAAGAAAAAGAAAGAAAAGAAAGAGCAAAGAAGACGGAAAGAGAGAAAGAAAGAAAGAAAGAAGCGTAGATCCGGATCCGGTTACCGAAGCGGGCGACGATACAACAAAAAGCAATCCGCCGAGTAAAATTGAATCTCGCCGGGGGTCGGTGTATTTAATGAAAGAGAAGAGAAGGCAGAGGATTCCTCCCACACCGAAGATCAAGAGGGTCGGCCGCGGAGAAAAACGAAGTAGGTGGACAAGTAGGTACGCGAGAAGGCAGGAAGAAGGACGAAAATAAGTAAGCGCCTCCGCGGTGAAGACCTTAGTCGCGTCCTGAAGAGCAGATTTCCTGCTTTGTCGAATTTGCTTCTTCCTCGTCTTCCGCTCCCATATCGCCAAAGGATCTGTCAAGGGCACTGACGAATCCTTCGGCGATCGTTTCAAGCTCGAGAGGTCCTGCTGCAATCTGAAAAACACCTCGAGATCACTCGAAAATAATCGAATTCTCTACATGGAGCTTCCTATACTCGATGTTCGCATAGAAGACCACGTATATTGGAAGTCTGCTGTCAAATTGAAAAAAAAAAAAATTCGATAATCTATACATCGATGCTTTCTCCTCGATCTCTAGCTACTTTAGTATCTGCAATTCCAATTTTCGATCACTTCAATGTGCATTCGCTATATTTTTTTTCGCATAAAACGGCGCAATCACTATTTTTTAGATTTTTTTTTCAGATTTTTACATTGTTTTCAAATATTCAAATTACTTTTCATGTCGAATATATTTGAAAAATATTGACGTTTTGAATTATCGAGTATACTCGCAAGAATGCATATGTGAATATGTACTACATGAAGAGTAGGTATCGAGAAAAAAATATTTGGGACAAAAATGGTGCTGATAAAAATTTTATTTGATATGCTCCTGAGCTTTAAATATTCAACATGTATGAGCGTAAAGCTCTCCTTTTTCTGTGAACTGATCTCAACGTTGAACGTTTTTTTATTATGCAAAATAAAATAAGCATATCGGTACGCCAAAGATGTAATTCCATGATTTACGTAAGCCTCTCAGCACGACCAAATTTGTTTCTAAAGTCCACAGAGCTCGCGACGGAACGTCCACAGAGCTCACGAGAGAATGCGATTCGTGGAAGGTTGTCCTGTTAATCCTCTAGAGACTTAATTCTGGGCCTCCGTAAATCTCGGTTAAGGTCTGTTTGATGGTAGCAGATAGCATAGCTCGCCTGGATTTAATTGAGATACGCAGTCGCTCTTAACACGCCTTCCTGACTCTGCAGTTGCTCTTAAGTCCCTAAGTTTCGGGAGCGCGCGTCGCCGATAAGTTACGTCGATAGGTACTTCACTGTTCTTCGAACAACATGATCGATTTATCTCATTATTACAGCTTCGGAACATCGAAATGAAATGAACGCGTTAAAAGATGTGTAATATAATTCTTAACTAATCACATCGTATTAGATTAATTTGAGAAAAAAATTCAAGTATATTTTTAAATAATCGAAAAGAAATTAAGCGTTTGAAAAATGAGGAGAATTTTAATAGAAAGTTTTCCTTTTTTAATGAAATTTATCGTTCTTTTGTTATTTTTTTTTCATCAAAATAAATTTTAGAGAGATTTAAAATTTTTCTATTTTTACTTATTTTTTTAATATTTTCATTTTTTAATATTTTAATATTTTATTTTTTAATATTTTTTTAATATTTTCTTTATATTAAGTATTATAACATTTGCTTACACGCGCTTCAAATATTGCCTTGACTAAATGGCGAATACATTTAATCTTAATTGAGCATGACATTGATTTTTTTATGAAATCTATTATTTACTATATCTTGTGAAAAGTTTAAGATTACAATTATTATTATTATTAAAATTTAAATTAATTTTTAAAATATATTATATACTTTAGTTAATATGTTTCGTATTAATATCCAATAATGCTGATAAAATGTAGAACACACAACACTGTGTAAAAGTAATGTAGAATTTAATTTTACATTATGAAATATCTTGCAGTAATCTCTATATATTAAATTGTCGATTAATTCTTTCGTCGTAATAAAGCTAAATAATATGTGACTTTATACGTTTTCTCCTTTCGATATTTCATACTTTTTCATTATTCACATTTCGTAGCTCAAAAACTTTGATATTTGGACATTTAAATAAATAATCACACAATAAATACCCTTTTTAATTTGGATTTCATTTATCATGCTATTGTACTGCTTTTTTTTATATTTTTATATAAAATTGTAAATACTGTTTTCCAGTTTAATAAATACGTTGCTGGCTGTGATAAACCATGATATTTAACTTCTCTTTTTTTTCCTCCTCGTTCATTTCCTCGTTTCATAAAAGAAGGAAACAGGCTTCTTGCCTTTGCCAAGATAACGTAAACCAAGGAGGTCGCGTGATAGCCGAAGTAGAGCATCGCGAACACGAGTTACGAAGACGAGAAGGAGTTTGCTCGAGCGCGATGAGACGTGCGCAGGAAGCAGCAGGAAGAAAAAGTTAAATAAATCGTAGCCGTCTTCTGGTGCTGGGCTACAGCTTCTCGAGGACGAAACTCGCACATCGTTCCTTTGCGCGGAGTCCTTCCGTCTTCCTAAAACGTTCCTCTCACACGCTACGACGCGTCCGAAATACAAACAGATATCTCCGAGAGATTTCTATCATTTCAATTTCTTCGCTAGAATTACAATTACGTCAGATTCCGTAATATTCCGTTTCATTATTTTCGTAATATTATCAGTTTCTTCGAAAGTCACACGATACACGTACAATTTAATACAATATTATTTTACAAAATGTAACACATTATGTATTGTTACGTTTATTTTTACGTTTTTTATGACCAATAGGATAAAAACAATCTGTGTCGGGCATTAATTCCGCCCACGGATTATGTGTTACATTTAAATAATTTTATATTTTTCATCGAGTAGCGCATATTATAAAAATTTTTAGCATTTATTTAAACGTTAATAATCATTTCCCGTATGATAAAAGAATAACGTTCTACATTCTATTAATATCATTGAATAATAACACATGACATGTCAGTTAAAGTAAATTTTTAAAAAATTTATATAAAAATCTTTTTTTTTTTTTAAATGCAGTGACAATCTCGTTAGTTGTAATTTAATAAAGCTATCAAGAGATTATTTAATTTTCTTAATCTCTTTCTTGATAACAAGAATTTTATGATGATTGTGTGCATAATGTTGACAAATCTTAATGTTCAAGGTGGATTTTTCTCATGCCGCAAAAGCAATGCGTATTTTTAATGTACTACGACCTGCGGCTTAATGAACATTTCAGAGAGTACGTCCTGGCATTCTTTTTTATTTTCGTAACCAACGTTGATGTTACTTACTCGAATGAGATTGCTCTGCAACAAAAAGCTCTGGCTTTCAAATAAATATAGAGAGAAAAACCATAAGCGTATGTGTCTCTGCTATTAAGTCTCGGTAACAAGGCTTTAATCAATAAAGAATTGCAATTTGATGAAATGAAAAAAGTTTTAAAAGCGTCAATATTTGCTACAATTTTAAAATGCCTCTCATACATTCGGTCTTAATTGTATGGAGCAGGGCAAAAGTTATAATTAGTTTCAAAGACTTGGAACTAAACTTTCTATTTTTATCTAAGTCGAAAGAGAGATATAATATAACTAATCCGTTAAAGTGTGTATACAAAAATACGATCGGTTTTACGATGTGATTTGCATTAGAAATAATTACTTAGGAGCTAGTTGTAAGCGAAAAGGGAAACAAAATGTGATAACGATGATCTTATGTCGTTTATGATGCACGTAAGAAGATGAGACCGGAGAATCAAGAGTTGTTTTAGATTTCAGGCGAGCAGTGCCGATGAAGGAATGCATTTAGGGATTATACGACGCTATAATCTCAGGGACGAGTTAAGAGTTGATGGAGTTTACTTAATTTTATCATGACGCTCCGAAAGGATGCGTCCCTTTCCTCGGCATATCCTAGTCGAGGCTGACGTGCTCGGTTCTTGAAAGCTTTTGAGCTCTCGTGCTAAAGTTCCTCCGTCTAGGCTACGTTATTTACCTTTATAAGAGACGACAAGACGCCGCCCGTTCGACCCAAGTCTTTTCTTCTCACAACGCACGAAAGGATAGAGAGAAAAGAAATATCAAAAAGCGAGGTACCAGCGGGAAAATGTAAACGCGGCGCAGGCGAAAGAAAAGTCTCGACAAACTCGTCCTTTCAAGGCGCGCTTCCCGCGAGGAACGAGGGAAACGCCAACTGGGTTTGACTAATTCGTCGAGATTTCTTGTGAGACGTGCATTTTAATAAAGCAACGTTTCGACGAAAATTACGGAAAATTATCAGACTGTAATTCGCAGTCGAGTCTGATTGCCTAATAATAATATGAATGAACTTGGAAAAAAATAATCTACAGATTTTAGTGATCAAACCGAATTCACGAAATTCGATGTAAAATAATAAAGTGCATGAATTTGAAGAAATATTCCAAATATATTAAATACCAAGTTTGCAGTTCAAGAAAGCAATAAACATGTAATAAAGAATAATGATGTAATGATTAGCAATGTGAGTAACACGAGATCATCGTGACGTATGAAAAATACTTAAAGGTAAAAGTTAAATCAAATAAAGTTGCAATAGCGGCTGTACTTGCTGGAAAATTTGTGGTTTGCGGGCAATGATCCACCATCAAAGTGAGATCTCTTTGAGCACTTTCCATAGCTCGTCGATATTCCCGGCCGTTCGATATCGCGATACGCATAAACAATGGTTCGATTCGCGTCCAAGAGCTTCTCAATAGATTCGGATCTCGAGCACGTGGTTTGAGTGGAAATGCTCCAATTGACAAAATAGATTGCCGATACTATAATGGCGGTTATGCGAACTTTCCACATAGATCGAGTACGAATATAAAAACGTAACCGTCGAATAAAATGTGAAGGGGGTACATGAATTGGATATCAACGGGTTTTTTTTTTTTTTTTTTTTTTTTTTTTTGAATTGAAAATAGAATAAAATTAAAATGAAATTAAATTATACATTGTTTATATGCCATATGCTTTGTTTACTGTAGAGTGCTCTGCAAAATTGAAGCACGAGAGATGTACTTTAGTTGACGTTCATCACGCTGACAAATTTATTCTCGGAAAAAATGAAACCGATTTTATTTTGTCAAAATTAATGGAATTATCTTAAATTTATTTATAACAACAAAATTCTTTTCTCGAATGCAATACATGGTCCATTAATTTTATTAATAAGACTGCGTGAAGATATCGAATATGTTTAAAGGTATATCACGTACTAATGAACTGATTTATATTGGCAGGTGTTGAGACTCCTCCCAGTAATGATTCGGTACGTTTGGAGCCCGATCCGTTCGTCAATGACGCCAGTGCACTTTACATCGCGGCTATCTGTGCTTTCGCCTTAATTTTGGTCGTCGGCAGTGTCGCAAGCGCATTGTACATCCGCAATAGCAAAGCTCGCGTTCAAGAATCGCAGTGAGTAAAATTTTATATAAATAGATATTTATATTTGATTGACAAGAATTAATATGATAGAATACTGACATGAGTGTTAAATATAATTGCGCCTTTATTTCCCACCACTTCTACATTTAAAGCGTCAACTTAAAAAGAGAGGAAAATCTAAGAACAAGATCTGAGACGTAGGTGAGCGCTAAACGACTTTCCAAGTCCATTTCTGCAAATTCCTCTTAATCTTCGCTTCGTTAGAATTACTCAACAAAACGTATTTTATTAAAAATGCGGTAATAAAACAAGCAACAAGATAGAAATACATTCACAAAAATACGTCAGCGATGGAGCGATTTTTTAAGCGACGTTCATCTCACGGAGGAATAACGTGGACGCGCCAGCCGGCTTCTCGTTCTGTCGCTTATTAAATTCGCGTTTCTAAAGATTGCGCTTGGTCCCACCGCGGGAAAATAGATTTGGTGTTCGAGCAAAAGATTTTCATTACGTAAGATGTCGTCGTAAGACGTGTCGTAAATGCAGCTTTTCACGTGCCGGCGGGCGCGTTCTCATTTTCGGCGAGTCACTCGAGCGAGAAGTATCGCGGACGCGAGTTTCCACGACGTTCGCGAATTTTCTGTCGAGTAGGAGAGACGTCGGCACTGCGACCGCAAAACCAGTCGGAGGGAGAGGGGAGAGGGGAGAGGGGAGCGACAGAAAGATTTCCGCACCCCCGCGGGAAATTCGCGTGGATAAGCTGGATAGGAAGGAACTCGTCCGAATGAAATATCCTTTCAATAAGCCGCCGGTGATCCGTCGGTCGCTTGGCACGGCAGCCGACATTTTATTGCATAGCTATGCGCACCCCCTTTCTCGGTATCGGGGATCTCCCTTCTGCGGGAGAGAATGTAAGGAGGATGTTAGGGATCCGAGAGGATCCGCTTTTACCGCTCTTCTCATATTCGTGTTCATCTTTTTGTTGGATCGCCCTTTACCGCGTATGTGAAGTCGAGTTAAGTCTCGACTCAATTGCGAAATTTTCTCGAATTAATAAGGCTATATAATTTGAAACTTACGTCGATTTACCATTACGTTGCTCAACTTCCGTAAATTCCTTCATCGACGTTTCTCGTTAAATTTTTATTTCGCTTTTCGTTTAAGATACAAAGATATAATCTCTTTTCCGTTTTACGCCTAAAACATAAATTTTTATATAACGATAGAAACTAACGGAATAACTTTTAACTGTATGTTTAATTTTTTTTCTTGTTAAAGTATCTTTATATATTTCTATATCCTTCTTTATTCTTTAATAGGATTGCCTCTCGTTTTCCCGTTGACTGAAGCCAATTGTCTTTGTCCGAGTATATTGAGCCTTCTGAAAATCCTCATCATGAATTTTTCTCGTTAAACAAGAAGCGGATCGTATTTTAGCGCCATTCCCCTCATTAACGGTGAATATTATGCGAAAACTTTCTATCCGCGACCTTTAAAGTTCGATCGTTACTTTCACTGTAATTATTTTATACTTTAGCACATCGAGTGTTCCATTCCGGTGCCTCTACTTCGAGGTGCATAATCGAAGAACTTGAACGAGATAGAAACCATACTGCCAGAGAGTTAGAATAGAAACAAAGCTACTCTTGCTTCACTTTACTGCCTCTTTCTCTTTCTCTTCCGCTATTGTTTGTCTCAAAGAGAGAGAATTGTCTTTTACTCGGATATTTATTAGCTCTCTTTTGATATTCTCCATTGCAAATTTTTCTCGTTAAGTGATAAGCAAGGAATTTGACACTCTTTCTATGAACATTGATATGCCAGAATATTATGTTACACATTTATTTCATATTTATATGAAATTTTTATCGCAATTTTTCGCGATAATAATATTTAAAAAATTCACCGATTATTCGGTCATCGAGAACATTAAATTTTTCAGTACATCTGTTGCTTTCATATATTCACTCGACAAAATTATAATTGCTTTTAAAGGATCTGTTTCTCGTCGTTCTCATCGATCTGCACGGACTAAAAACGGATAAAAACTCAATGCGTGGCAAGATATATTACGTTAACTCCAACGTTATTTTACACGAGATTGAAATATTACACGGCGATATCTGTCGCGGAATTGAAATCAATATCCCAGCGTGGCACTGACCGTAGCATACGGAAAAAGAAAGCAACAGATGTTCGCTCGAACAAACAACGCGCAATTGGCCAGCGCGTGACGCGAATGCGATCGAACACGATCATCCGTAATCTCGCATCGGAAGACATCAAATATTTATCGCATGGCAAAGTGGCCTTTATAAGAAACCCAGGGGAGGGACGCACCCTCATTTTATACCGTCTTTCGCTCTTCTTTACGCTACTCCCGACATGAGCCAATTGTCTCTCCCGGGATATATTAGCTCTTTTGAGCTCTCTCTACCCCTGATAACATGCGAAGAAATGGATTTTTACTTTTCCCGATTTCCCTCTCCTTCTCTCTCTCTCTCTTTTCCATCCTCCTTTCTTCCTTCTGGTTTCCACCACGTTCCACGTACCAACATCCCCGCCGGCGAGTGTAAAACTGCAGATTTTACATCCGTACGCTCGAACGAACACGGCCACCCTCTCGTATCTCGTAAGCCCTTTTTGCTGCTGCATCGAACTGCACGATGTACGAAAGGCGCCTTCGAAATTTGGTAAGCAGCGAAAAGTTTTCTCGGGAATACGTTTTTACGTTACTCGCGAAACTCACATCGGGACTTTACTGTAGTCTTCCAACTTTTCCCATGAGACATTTATTTTTGCATTTTGACATTGACTCGATTAGCTTTTCCGTAATTATATAAATTATATATGTATATCATTAATTTTTCTCTTAATACTAAGAATATTTATGTATGTGAATATGTACAAAATTGTATTTAAATTAAAATTCATCATTCACAGATTTAAATATATATATATATATATATAAAAGATATTCGCGTTCTGTAGATATAAGCTTATTGAATTATATTAAAAGTTAATAGCTTTTATTCGAGCTGATAATACGTCGTCAGTTTCGCCGATAAGTTCTCAATCTATGGAAATTTCAGCGCAAATACTCGCTCTCGAGTTATAAAAGTGATATTACTTTCCGAACAACACTTTAACATTTCTGTTCCTGGCGAGGGCTCGCTTTCGCGGGCACAGACAGATTCGTCGGAAGTCGATCTGACCGCGAAACGTTTCCGTAAGAGTCGCGTAAAAATAAACGGGTACAAACGACCGACGAACGGGGAATATTTGAAATCGATGCGGCTGAAATCGACGCGTTTTTCTGTCGTTCGTCTTTTTAGCGAATACGTTCGGCGGCAGATTTACATGCACGAAATGGCCAATAAATCTCTAAAAATATCCTCTCGTCTATTTCTCATCGGTATTTTTCAGTCGTCATTCTGTTCTGTTCCTTCCTCTGTTTCTTTCCCTATGTCTTTCTGAAAATTTCGCCCCCTATTCTAATATAACTTGTTTCGAAAATTCTTACTCTAGCAACTGAGTATAATCTTGTAATCTCAGAATAAGAATGAATAAGACTTATTTTCGTATGATATTTCTTTAAATAATCTCGATATAAGTTATAAAAGCCGTCAAATAAAGATTTTACGTTTCCTTGGAACTTAAAGTTTTATAAGAATAACTTATAAGAATATTTGTTCCAGTGGTAATATGGCAACTAGACTACTTTTTATTAATTTAAATGTTTTTGTTTATACAAACATTGTATTTACTCATAAACAATGTTAACTACACGTAACAAAAAGTAAAGAACAAACAAGTTGAGATGAATACAACTATAAAGTTACATCGATAGTAGAGAACAGAAGCATATTGAATTTAAGAGTTAATTAATTAAATCGAAAGTATAGAAAGCTCTTTGAGTTAAATTCAAATTGATGCGCCTTTCTTGTCGCGAAAGATGGTCGGTGATACGCAAGAGACAAAAAGGAAGAGAGGATTACTTAGAGCTTTTTGGGAGCTTATCCGGGACGAGATGTAAATCTTTCTAGAGATAGAGAATGAATATTCGAGGAACTTCTTGTCGAAGATAATTTCTCATTGAGAGTTATGTATACAGGGCGCGGAATGATGTATACTTATGAAATAGGATAATGCACCGCGTTCTTCTCTGTCTCTCCTACTAACGCTCTTCTATCTTTTGCCGGGAGAAGTGTATACATTGGACTTTATAAAGCGACCGTCTATCTCGTAAGTGATGTTGTAATTTGTATTACGTTTACCTCGACATATTACTGGCCGAGTAGCCTCGCGGGAGAAAAGCTTGCTAAAAGAGCCTAATATGTGATGATTCCCAGGCGAAATTAAAGCAGTTAAATTAGCGGTCACAGTGTAGATTTTCTGATCCTAACTATGAAGTTTTATAAATGTTTCCGAATACATAATTTATATATACATCGCCTAATAAATAAAATATTATTTCAGTTTTAAATCGTGAATATTAAATTTAATTACACTTTTGAATAATTACACACGAATTATAACAATAATGTTTGGATCACATGTGACACGATGATCCGTAGTTTGTAACTGGACTTTATAAAATCCGATAACTCTCTTCCGATGCTTGACTACATGTAACTCTGATGAGAGGATAATTAATGTTCGCGAATCTCAAATAAAAAAAAAAAAAAAAAATGTAATCTTCCACTTGAAAGCTCATCGGTCGAAATGAAAGATCGTCGACCGAAATAATTCTCTCGGCGATGTCCGAAATCGATGGCGGATTCCCGGATTTGTAGAAGAGACTCGGTGCAGCGTGTTAAAATTTGTTTCAACGAAATCGTCTAGCTGCGGCGACGGTATCCGGAGTTCCGTGACAATTACTCGAGCTCCCGCTTTCACGGGGCAGCGCGTTCTCGCGCCATTGTAACGATAATTAACCTGGGTGTAACAATCGCGCCGCTACAGAGATCCTTTCGTCCTTTCAGGAAAACTCTGCCTTGCTGCAGTTACTCCGCGGCCGAGACCGGTGGCCTGGCCAGGAGTTCCGTTTTAGTTAGAGTCGACCCACGGCCCGGAAGTGCGAATTCCGGAAGTTACGCCACTATCGCGGACCTCGAGCCGCTCTACGCGAGGCCATGCGGTTCCAGGGCGAGTTACTACGCAGCGAGTCACGTAACGCATCTCAGCCAGGTATGCAACGAAATAATTTCGTTGGTTCAAAGCCATAAAATGCACACCAAGTGTCGCAATTATTATTTCATATTAGTATAATTGTTATTTTATGTCGGCTGTCTATTAATACTGTCTACCATTACATTATTGAATCAGACTTAAAGCACATTTCTGGATTAAGTTTTAAAATCTGTCTGTATAATCGAGATATCGATATATTCTTTAAAGTATTTTAAAATAAAATAAAATAAAAATAAAATAAAATTTAAATAAATTATTATTTATTAATATATCAATCGAAGATTCAATTCTTAAGATAATTAACAATAAATTACAAGAATAAATAATTATTCCTATTTGCCATCTAGTATTAGTATCACGCTCTTTCTTTTCGGTAAATTATTGGATGACAAATTCCATGGTACTTATCTGTCGTTTTCTTTTCACGCGTATTCGCGCTTTGCGCTTTTTCTAATCGCGACGAAACAACAGTCCGTGAAACAGACTCGACGATGGACGCGAAACTTGTATTGCGCATCAGGAAATCCGATTTTCTCTCGGTCGTTCCTTCCACTTCACTATCGCGAACTCCGCGTCTGCCATCGACTACCGGAAGCGGAAGCAGTGCGAGACGGCTCCTCCTCCTGTCTCATCCCGTCCCGCATCCCGTCCTGTACCATCTCGTCTCGTCCCGTATACACAACGAGTGCCGCGCCTCGCAACTTTATCGAGTTTGCGGCCGAGCGAACCGCTTTCCACGGACAACTTTGGCGCCCAACCCTTTCCAGCCCTTCGGCTCTTTATTCAGCGATTCTAAACCCGCCGACTTACAACCCTCATTCCTCTTTTTCCGAGACATAGGGTAAAAGGTCTACGCGTGTAGTGCCTTTTTCGCTTCAACTTCCGTCTTCTTGAGCATGTTCGATTTCTTACATTTTGAGCAAGAATTTCTTTCTCTCTCTCTCTCTCTCTCTCTCTCTCTCTCTCTCTCTCTCTCTCTCTCTTTTTACTTGCTTCTATCGTTGCTTTGACATATAGCTGCTGATCGCCTTTGATCCCTTTCAGAGCTTTGAGTTCACATTCGAGAAAACGGAATGTTTGGCGCATTGGCGCTTCGTTGGATTCGTTTCTTCAAAAAAAACGTCGTAATTCTCTTATATAAAAATAAAAGTTTTTAATGTGATACGTATTGGATCAATTTCGCGTTTGGTTTTATCAGCATTCAATGAAATTAATTTCATCTTTGCTACTAACACGCACTACTACACATCGTAATATATAAATCTTAATAATAATCAACGTTTAACTAATTAACATAATGTGTATTAAAATATTAAAAAGTATTTACTAAAGTGCGTTTTACTCAAAATTTCTTGAACCGTATCGTAATATTTATATATATAAGATAAAATTGTGTTATAGATACACGTTGCTCTGTAAATGTTTTTATTATTTATGATATTTTTGAAATTATATATTATTATCACAATATATGTATAAAAAAATAATTTTGTTTAAACGACAGAGATGATACGAGGTAAACATCTTATCAAAAATTTTGATGACAATTTATACGATTATATAAGAAAAATAAAACAATTCGTAAGTAATTTTGGTGCATTTATACATAGGTATAGCGGCATTTACGCAAGCAAACGCAAGTGGTAAAGGTCGATTTCAATAACCGGCTACACACGCAATCGCTGCGTGTCACGGCCCGTCGCCTCGTTTTAACTACCGTTTTGAAGCACGCGCTATTACCCGCCGCTATTTCTCTCGTCATACCCCGAAGTATCTTCCTGCAAAGTGCGCAGTCAAAGAGTGGAGCGAGGGTCGCGCGAAAATGTCGAATAAATATGAGATCGCGCCGCACCGTTCTCATTGAAACAAGCGTTTTGCATTAATTTCCCCGGGAAAAGAAATGCTGATACCACCTGCACTTTGTTGGGCACAAGAGATAGGCAGACAGAGAGAGAGAGAGAGAGAGAGAGAGAGAGAAAAAGAGAAAGAGAGAAGGGAGAGAGGAGAAAGATATAGGGGGTTACACATGCGGAGTTACAGCAGCTCCCGAGGTTGACGTCGGCGCTCACCCTTCTCAGACGTGGCGCGCAGTGAAAGGAGGAGGACGCGAGAGGGCGAGGTTCGGCAGCAAGAGGGAGGTAGAGAGAGAGAAGGCGGGAGGGGAGGAGAGAGAGAGAGAGAGAGAGAGAGAGAGAGAGACTGATTGGAAGTGGGTCCTGTGATTGTTTTGGCTTTGATCTTGGATCAATTTACCGGGTATACGCGCGTATGTACTCGAACCCTCCGACGCGACGCTCCGTCTCGAACGCAACCGACCCTATGAACGTGCACACAGAGAGAGACGGCTCCGGCTTCGCACACCAGCCACAGTTCACGTTCACGTACCTACGTCGGGCACGTACGCACGTACACACCAACCGATTGATATAGAGCCATGAACCTTCGTGAAAACCTTACCCTCTCCGCGTCACGAGCCAGCTTGAGGATTCCTCTCGGACCGACCGACCGACTGACGTAATCCAGCGACAGCGTCTTACCCCACCCTGTAAAACGATACGCTTGAGATCCCATTGCTGGGGAAGCCATTACCTGACGCTGTCTATCGGAGGAAACGATCTTCAGCACGAGGACAAACACACATCCTCTTTCCTCTCGGATCTCCTGCCGTGGATTTCTGCGCGAGCAAGTCGAGCACAGGGAAATGGCCTGGCGATCCGACATTTTCCGCATGACCTGCCCGGATGCCAATACCCGAGTTTTTTTTTTCTTTCTCGTAAAAGTTGCAAGCACCTCCGCGTTGTGATGATCGCGAGACCGAGACAATCGACCGCGTGTTTGCCGATTTGATTCTATCATTTCGCATTCGTAGCAGCAAACGGTTATTTGTCTAAGAACACACGATAAATTAACTCGAAAAAAATCTAATTCTTTTGTACGATTTCGTACAGATTTGATCTTTCATATTATTTTCCCGTGAGAAAAATTTTGCCCGACCGTTGAGTTAAAATGTTTTAAAATGAGATATGTAAATTAAGAAATGACTGCGCACTAATTTCTAACAAAATTTAACTTCTCTAAAATCCTCTTTTCCTCTTTTTTTTTTTTTTTTTTTTATTAACGTTCTCAATAACTAAATTGGCGCTAAACGCAACGGAAAGATTTATCACGGAAAGGAAGGAGTAGTTTAAGAGTGCCATCTTGCTCGAGGCGACTCGGTATACGTCGGTAATAATTTTCAGCGGATTAAAAACTCCGCGTAAATTATTCAAGATAGTAATAGAATTACAAAAAGTGCAAGCGTCGATTGGCGCCGTTGAGTTAGCAATTACTTCATATATCGCGTTATATTAGTTAGCCGGCGCGTTATATTAGTTCCGTGGGGTTACGTAAAAGCCGATTCTTCGATTTAATTAATTCTCACAGCCACGGAGTTCCGTCGTTTTCGTTTCGTCGTACCGCCGAACCGGCGTTTTAATCGAGAGAGATGGAAAACCGTATTATTAAATCGGCGGGGTCGAATTAAAAGTGTTCTCGGCATGTCGAGCGTGGTAGTCTGAAAACGAAGCTTTTAGAGCGCCTTCAGCGGGTCGAACGAACGAACGAACGAACGAACGAACGAACGAATGAGCGAACGAACGAACGTGATGTTTGACGAAAGCCTTTCAGTAAATAAATCAAATTGCTGCTCCGCTCGCTGGATGAGCTAAAAACTCTCGCCCGTGGCGCTACATGCACGATACGACTGCGATTCTGATTCCGTAATGCAAATAGCAAATAGTAAAAAGAAGTATCATTACTAGATACAGGAAAAATTTCGAGCAGTGTCGCCCGTGTCCGAACGTATCTTCTATTATAATATTTTTCTGCTGATCGATAAATAAGTAACGTGCAATGTAGAGCGCTTTCAGATCAAAGGAGTCACAATTTGTGTTAAAATTTTAGAACGCTAGTATGGATTATTAACAATTTAATCGGTTTAATTTGCTTGTATATTTGCTTGTATATTTCTCGCAACTGCCGATATTAATTAATAACAATCAATCACGTAATTGTTCGATATAATATTTAATTAAGAATTATTTAGCTTTAGGTTAATCACATTAGTGATTTATTATAAAAGACTAGAAAAAAAATGGTTCAATTCTTAAATCAAATCTAATTTATATTTATAGCTTCGTTACGCAACACAGTGGATTTCATTCGCACCTTGAACGCGTCGGGCGGTCCCCGCCCGGCAATTTCTACCTCGCTCATCACATTTTCATCGGGAAACGAAAAAAAGCACACGCCAGCGCATATATATGGGAAGCGGGCCGTGGAAAAAAAAAAAAAAAAAAAAAGAAGAAAATAACCGCGAGGGAAAGCGAGATCGACGAATTGCGATTCGTCCGGGTTCGGGCTCACTCGTCGTTCGCGCGAAAACAACGTACGCCAGACGCGCCGACACAATTCGCCTCTGCAATAATCACAGATCCCGATAAGCCGCGGAATTAGCCGCGGTGTTTGCATTTTCACCGAGCATCCCGCGCTATCCGGGAATTTCGTAAATAATTTCCGAGACCACTCCGAGCCAACCCCCCCCCCCCCCCCCCGAACGGCGTTACCGTCCATTCGAATTGCCGCCGCCGTCGCGCACCCCTTTCTCGAATCCAATATATCGCTCCGTAATTTCGCGGCGCGGTCACATCGACGTGTTTCGAACTGGTTTTCTATCGCGTCTCCTTTCTTTTTTTCTCTCCATTCCTGCCGTGTCTCCACCCGTTTCTCTCCACCCGCGGCTCGTTTCCGTCTATGCGTGGGCGCGCCCGTCCGTGCGTACATCCAAATGGAACGGGCGGGGGCCGAAGGCAAAACTCCGGAAAATTGAAATTAATGAATAGTCACCCCTCCTGTGCGCGCGTCGCGTAGCTTTCTCGCGTTTTACGTCGGCTCCGATGGAAATCCGCCTGGCGAACAAAGAGGGTCGCGCGACGATGCCGTAACGACCCTCGGGGGGGAAGGTTTCTTCCTCGGAGGACCCGCGCGAGGTCTCGTCGGCGTCACCTTATACACGACAAATGCCTTTTTAATGAATCCCCGCCTGATGAGTTTTTTTTTTTTTTGGAAGTTATGAATTATGCAGGCGTGCCCGCGCACGATTGAGATTTTAAACGGCAGGGTTGTTAACTGCTAACATTTAAATAATCGCGTAGTTTACTCATTTCTCCTCGAGAGATTATGACTGAATTTTTTTACTCTCTATCTTTTCTCAGCTTATTCTGAAGAGAAAAACTTTTTTCATGTTTATTATTATTAAAGTATCATTTTTTGTCTGTCAGAAAGTTTATAGTATTGCTAAATTGTTTTCATAAATTTTTTATTTCCATCGACATGATCGGTATTCCTTCAGAAGAGATTAATAATTTTTAGTCGACCGATCCATGTGAAAAGGCCAGAGCACTCGCAGTGTCCAGATCAGCATTATACTGCCGTACTCTCGTGCAGGAGGGTACTTTTGGTCGCGTATACAAAGGAACTTTGGAGTTAGCAGGACGAGAACAAGAAGTCATCATAAAAACTGTTACAGGTAAAATTTGAATTGTAAAAACTATTAAATATTGTACTATCTGTCTGATAGATTTCTTTGAAATGTAATGATTTTGTTGATAAAAATTTTTAATAGTAATTTTTAATAATTGATACAATACATTTATAAATTTAGAAAAGTTGATTACTTCGTATATATATCATCAAGAAATAATATAAATGGTTGATAAATCAACGAGAATATCTATTCAAGATAAAATAGAAAGTTATTGTATCCACTATCGGCTATCCATAATTCATGGTTAGATAAGTTAATATCTCGATTTTAAATGTAATTAAATAATTAGAAGTCAACACTTTTTCATTTGACTTGACCATTACACCTTTACATATTTACCTGTCGTATAATTAATTTATAAATATTTATAAAATAATTTTTATTTAAATATATAATTTAATAAGATAAAAGAGATAAGTTTATTGTATAAAAAAATAGTTGAAATCATACCTTCATTTAAATAGAATAACAATTTAGTAAATTTTCAGATTCAGATTATATCTTATTTATTTTTTAATAAATTATTGACTTTACATATTTTGCTATTTAAAGATAAAAATTCGGACAGGCACAACCGACAAAATGAATGTTGAATTGCAATCAACATCATGTGGGCGTTCTAATTACACTGAAACTGAATAATATGTTTGTTTCAGAGGTAGCATCCGCTTATCAAGCCTCTCTTTTAGTAGTGGAAGGCTCACAACTGGCTGGATTAGTTCATACAAATATCGCCTCTTTGGCGGCTGCTTGTCTGGACAGTTCGTGTCCTTTACTAGCTTACACAAGCACGCCTGGTGAGCTAAACTTGAAGGTCTACCTTACGGATGGAAATCACCATCCAGTGACTAGAGACTTGGTGCATGTTGGTGCACAGGCTGCTAGAGCTGGAGCGTTCCTCCATGGGCGAGGGCTGCTGCACAGGTAAGTTGATATAAAGTTTTATATATATATATATATATATATATATATATATATATATCCACTGTAGCATTATTAAAATCAATTACGATAATGAATAATCGCCTGTTTTTGTAAAAATTATCGCCGTTCTCTTCTTTGTTATAAAAATGAAAATAAAAACATAATTATTTAATAAATTTCTTAGATAAAATTATGTTTACACGCTAAAACTATTTATTTATATTAATTGTTATAGATCAAATACATTTAGTTAAACGATTTACAAATACAAAATCGAATATTATTATTGCGATTGGAACTACTATCAGAGATGATGTTATTGTCCTTTACGATATATATATATATATAGAGTTCGCTTATCACGGATTTAGCAATAGTGCTAAAATGTCAAGGACCATTTTCGTCTTAGAAATCGATAATTTGTTTCTAGGGATATTGCTGCTAGAAATTGCCTGATCGAGCCGAGCAGTCTCCGTGTGCGACTGGCTGACGCTGCCTTGGCTCGAGACCTCTTCCCTCAGGACTACCATTGTCTTGGCGATAACGAGAACCGACCCATACGCTGGATGGCCCTAGAGAGTCTCCAGCGCAATGAATACAGCACGGCGACCGATGTGGTATGATTTGACATTTATATATGTACACAAATTTAACTATCACATTTTGCGAGAAAGCATCTCGAATAAATTTAAATGAATACATTAAGTTTGTTCCATGAATTAATGGAGTATTTCGAATATAATTTTATTTTTAATATTAATTTATAAAAACATATTTAATACATTTATTTAGATTCATCGAGATGTCAAAAGAAGAAATATTAATTTCGTTCTAAAACCAAAATATTTCTAATAAAGAAAATTATAGATTTTTTTTTTAATTTATTACAATTTTGTATGTATGTATAACTTCACGTTTTAATATTATAGCTATATAAAAAAGTGTATGCATTTTAAAGCAGAATTTACTTTATTATTTAAATAATTTTAAAACGTAATAATTTTTGTAATTGAATTATTTTGCACAAAAAAACATAGTTTTCTAATGAAGTATCTCCCTTGCTTTTAAGTGGTCCTTCGGAGTTTTCCTGTGGGAACTGGCGACACTGGGTCAGCAGCCATACGTAGAAGTGGACCCGTTTGAAATGATGGCGTGTCTCCGAGACGGATATCGGCTCGCTCAACCAAGGCCTTGTCCCGATGAACTCTTCGCCTGTATGGAAGCCTGCTGGCTCAGTCCCTCCAGAGATCGACCGACCATGCCGCAGCTGCTCGCCTATCTGCAAGATTTCCACGATGCGCTGGGCGGATTCATTTAAATCATCTGTCTACGATCGCAATCTGATTCGATATCCTCCTTTTTCAAGGACAGACAGCGCACGTCGTCGTCTACTCGTAGATTTATCGATTATATACAACTGATTAAATTCGTTTACAAATCGTATTATAAATCGCAAACAGCCGGATATGTATAACGAAAGGCTATTGCGATTTAAAACGCCCATTCTGAAACGCCGAAAGTACGTTCATTAAGTTCGCAATCAAATTGAAAGTTTGAAGGAAGAATAGAATCAAAGTCGCATGGAATTGAATGTCGCTGCCCATTTGCGACACACTGCCCTTAGTAATAGGTATACCTGATACCACCTTACTGCCATTGTATGCGTACCGATAATTATACTTATCCAGTTGATCAAAGTAAAATATTGTTGTCCTATAATTGACGAAAGAAATCGCAAAGATCGATTAAATCGACACGGACATATCCGTCCATAGCAGCGTTGAAGCGCGTGTATAAATGAATTTTTAAGTCTGGCATTCGATTTATGCGAAAAGCCGATTAATGTCGCAACGGAAGAATCTTATCTTCGATATTACAAAACAGGCCTTTTTTTCCTTGGCTCTTAGTCGGGCAAACTCTCAATTCATAATAAAATAATAAAGGATTTAATGAAGTTAAATGCGTAATGTGATGAAACCGTCAAACGTCTACTTCTTATTTAAAATAAGATATGATATATATCTCTGAATTGATCACGCGCACACGCACACACACACACGCACGCACACACACACACGCACGCACACACACACACACAAAACGAATATACACGTAGCCAATTTCTATGGATGATATTTCATGAAGTAGTTTGCCAAGAATAAAGATCGTTCTTAGTGTATATTCTTCTCAGAAATCTCTCTCATTTGACTTAAATTAAATTCATTCAAGAATATATCTTACAAAGATCTTACAAAGATCGTACAATTCATTGATGCGGTCTTTTGCTCGCTTCAGCCGTGCAGCGGCCGAGCACAAAACGCCCCTGCGAGGCGGCTATTCCTTTCGACGCCGTTGTAACGCGGGATTCAAACTGACTGAATGGAAACGTCGTTTCTTCCATCTGTATTAATTAGCAACTGTAGAGATCAGAGATGACCGTCGAGAAGCGTAAATTTTGAATAACGTAATTTAATTGATAAATAGCAAACAAAAGGTATGCGTTACGTTTTTCTTCCGTGAGAATATAAGAAAGAAGAGAAAATTAAAAGACATGCAGTCGATACGAAATGAATTTATAAAATTATTGTTGGGAATGCATGTTGCAAGAGTATGTGCTTCTTTAGTCATATTAATGTTTATCTTAGCGAAGTGAGGTATATCAGAACGAGAATAAAATATAAAAATGTCGACAAATCTTTTTTAACGCAGAATTGGGAGAATTGGTAATTTAATATTAAAACATTATAAGACACGCAGATCGCGAAATTATGTGGACAATTTGAATATTATCCAACAGTGGAATAATTTCATATTCTTGAGAAATGACAGTATTAATATATTAATAAAATTATGTAATACATTGACACACAAGGCATGTATACACACACACACATATATACATAGATATTTGTTACGTAAGGCGGCTATAAAGATCGGTTAATTAGGTCGGTCCGTTTCATTCATTCCGCTTTACGAGACTTTGTGCCGCTCATCAAGTAATTTCAAGCTGCGCAAGTTTCCCGCTACGAAATTGTCTCGACGAACGTCACACAAACCTTGCAAGAAAGGCTCACGCGTGCACACGGCACGATCGAGCACGCCACTCGATCATTATTCATTAACAATCGCGATTGCGCAACTACGAATAATCGTGAACCGGAACGACGGAGAGTGCAAAAGCAAAGCTCCGAACACTTAGGAATCCTATTGTTGTATTTGATCTTCGACGAGCACACGCTGTTCCGTAAATGGGCGGTCGAACTGTACGTACTTTGTAGTTAGGTAGCTATTAGCTACACGGCGAAAAGCCATTTTGAATTCCCGTGACTCGTGCCGGCAACAAGCTCGAATCTTGCAAAATCGATGCCGGGATCTTAATGTCAAGACTGGGAAAATGGTCCCGCGCACAAAATTATCTCGATTCCCACATCGACGCTCCTTTCGATTGCACCGGCGACTCGTAATGATCTTACACGTGTTGACGGAACGTCATCAAATGGGCGCGTTAAATAATCGAACAATAATATTTATTAAAAGTAAAAGTAAAATAAATATTTAATTTAAATGAAATTTTTTTCATAGAAAAATGCAATGGAAGATATCCTTGAAAATTTGATCATTTTAATATTGCAAGTGCATTAATTTTTATGTAATGAATATTGAAAATGATCAAAAGTATACATTAAAATTTGATATGATATTAATATTGATATTGATACGATACATTTTATTCACTATGAAAAATGTGTATATATACATATATATATATATTTATCATTTTATATTTTAAATTGTTATGTAGAGTTGTATGTTGTTTCAATCGATCAAGAAATACTCCATTAATGATGTAAAATTGATATTTAACATTCCCTGCTATTTGAATTTTTGCAAGATGTTATTTTATTGTTTGTTGTAAATAAAATTACCACAGATGTCAGCGACGAACTCGGTGAAAGGTTTCGCCGTGACATTTCCATCATAGAAAGACATTACCGAGGGAAATGGACTTAAAATCTGCTGGCTGGTTTGCTCCTAGCGACTTAAAAAGATATAATTAACATTTACCTTATGTTATAAAAAAACAATGACGATATATATTAATTATTTAATTTTATTTCATATCGCGGTGTACCCTAGATACTGCTTACACCGTTAACGTTGCGCTCTGCAAAGGGGATGTCTTTCCTGAACATATAATTGTTTGCGCTGCATTAAAACATGGTATTGCATGTGAGTAAATAACATTGAGATACCAAAGCGCATTACACATAATCGTATTAGTTCAATTGCGCTTATTCCATATCTTTTTTCTGTTGCAAGCGCAATTGCGCAAGTAGCAGCTAAAGCTGGTAAGGCGTATGAACGAGACGAGGGACTAGAAAACACGTTTATCGATGTATTAAACATGCAATACTGATCTCACAGGATAAAATTAAACTATACATGAGAGTCACATTGAAGTACGTATATCAGGATATCTTAGATTTACAGTCTTTAATGGCAGATTTTTTTTATAGATAAGAGCAACGTCGATTATATTATATCGCTCCATTTCCATTTCTTTGTGGTATTAAATACTTATATCGCTAAGTTCTGAAGTTCTAGTGAGCAAACTTTGAAACTGATCGCACGCTTTAAAGTCTTATACGCATTAAAATATTAGAAATATTTAATTTGCTCTGTGGGATTATTTATTGAAAAAAAATTCGGTTTCAGAATATCATCGCGAATCCACGACGCGTATTTGCGTATTCATTAAAGCAAATTGTTCGTTCGTGCTCGTATGCCTGATTTGGATTTGGCTTTACGCGAGTAACAGGTGCAAATTAAACGAGCGAAGATCACACATTTACGGCACGAGGCGTATATGTAAAACATTTTTAAATGTACTCGATGTGTAAATGTCGCATGTTCCTGACCACGACCAAAAATTTTGTCGCACTCGTCTTTTACTCGTTGTTTCCTCCCTTCCCCCTTCCCCTAATCTGCTCTGTCGCGTAAACGTTAAAGTCGCAAGAACGACTCATGGTTCGCCTCGTATTGCTGCCAGGTGCGTTTACTAATTATCAATATTGCTATTTAATAACTATCGCTCGCTACTACTATTTATTGCGACGCTCTAAAGGCGTGCGTTTTTAAGGAAATCGTCGGGTTCTATGATGTATTTGTATTTCGTGAATGTCTGAATGGAGGAACAGGGTAGGCTGTAACTGAACACTTTTTCGCTATCGCTGTATAATGGAAGCTGTTCGTTTCCGCGCGAACATACATATATATATATATGTACTCTCTTTTCCCATAATCATTCTATCACCTCTGTTAAGGAGGAAAATCCGGTGGCGTTGGGGATTCAGCCATTTCCGCTTCGATATCGCCTCCCCACGCCTTCAGGAATAAAAAATCCCCTCTTTGAATGACAGTTCCAGTCATTGTAAATAATTGTAGCGAATAACAGTGGTAAGAGTCGCGCGCAAGAGAGAGAAAGAGAAAGCGTGTGTGTATGTGTGAGAGAGAGAGAGAGAGAGAGAGAGAGAGAAAGAGAGAGAGAGAGTTGATTTGTGCAGATTCTATTATTTCGTACGACGATTTATGGCATTATTTTTCAACAGAAAGTGAAATATACGTGTTAAAAAAAATATTAATCTTCTACAATATTTCATGTTTTCCTTTTTCATTTTTTAGTTGGTGATAGTGAAAGAACCAAACAGGTTTGACAGAAAAAAGATATTACAAATTATATTTATGTCACAGTTTATTATTATACTAATTATATAATATTACAATCTCTCTCTTGGATTGGAATTATAAATAAATTAATTCTAGTATATTGCATTTTTTTTTTTAATACAATTAGTTGTAAGAAGTATATAAAAAGATAGTTGTTCCTACGTGTTCGTAAATATTAAGAGTAAGAAATAATTTAAAAGGTTTTTGCTTCCGTTAAAAATTTTGATTTTTATATATAATAAAATTAATAACGTTGTATATATACACAAGCTGTACGCATTGTACGCGTATTCGGTTTGATATCCAGTGTCGAAAACGAAGCGGGAAAAGGGCGCGTCGCGCGTGCCTCGGCGTTTCGCGAGGTGGCCGCATAACGTGAAGGTACCAATACGGAACGAACCTCTCCGAGAGAGGAGAGGTAGGAGACCCTTTCTAAAATCGCGCGGGTGCCCGATCGAGAGGGTCCGGTGAGCGCGGCACGGCCGGGGCATACTCGGGCCATACGGCGGAGGGGCACGCACTATTTCTTAATCCAAGCGAGAGAGAAGCGGGAGAGTCGGCCAGCCGACCAACGAAAATGAAAGTGACGGAGAAAGTCGGGGCATTGTTACGAAGCGTAAAGCCCGCGGTGCGACGACGTTATGCCACGGCTCACGGATCGCGGGATCTCGATCCGCGTGGGCTCTCACACGCGGCTGGTATCCGCGCACGCGGATATTCCATCCGATCCGTCAACAATGGATCCCTTCGGAAAACTCGGGGGAAACTAATATATCGCGATCTTTTCCATTATCGTCGTCAGATACATCTAGGAGATTAAATCGCGATCTCTCTCTCTCTCACCTCGGTATCAGATTTTTTTTTAAATAACTTTGACTCGACTCTCTTACTTTTCACCGAGAGAGAGAGAAATACGTTTATTTTTTTTTTCTTTCTTTTTTTTTTTCTTATGGACTTCTCTCTTCGCGTTATTACAACCGTGTGACTATAAAATGATTTTTATACAAACAGAAAAAAAAAATGGACGAAGCTGGACAAATGTCGAATGCTTGCGTGTTTTGCGTGTATTTATGTTCTTTAAATGTTAAAATATTCCATTCTCTTTTTTTTAAATATGCAATATGTCGACAGTTCAGCCTGAAAACAAATAAAATGATGATTCGGCATGGACATAAAAGATTTACACATTTATTTTCAGTCATATTTCCAGCCGACAGCGCTCGTTTCGTGGGATTTTTGGGTCATCACGTCGGTTTGTTTAGTATTCCCATTGCATTATCTATCGCGAGCAAATGTCTGAAGGGCTCTCTCGGTTGCATAATTTTCGAGTAGGAGTTCCACACACGGCGTGTATGTTAAACACCATCGTGCTTTCTCTCTGTCAAAACAGACGTCCGTTCTTTGTTTGATCGCGCATAAAGTCACGGTATCTCAAATGTAACATTGCTTCACAGGCGATCGATATGTTTGACAACCGGTAATTCTTGTCGCATGCTAAAGCAGCGATAGCGCGATGATAAATAGTAATAATTATCATCATATTCAACGCATACAAACGGTAATCATTTTTTATCTCGCTAAAGCTAATGTTGTGGAATATCACGAAGAGCGAATGAACAATAGCGTGGAACTTTTATTTAGTCTTATGCAATTAATTTTTAAATAAATTCTTATCATAGCCATAAAAACGTAACACGCTTGATTTCTTTTAAAATTAAACAGAGTGTTGTAGTTTAATGTTTAATTTAATTATAACTTAGAATAAAGACTCGAAACGCTTTAACAGTGATTTACTACAATTGCAAATGGAAATAAAGGAATGATGTAAAATAATTTTGGTCCGCAATCTTACAAATCTACAGATCCGACATGATTTTTAGGAGGCATTACGTCCGGAACTGCTTTGTGAATATTCGGCAGGGTGAAAGGCCGAACGACGTCCCCACTCTCATTACGCCACCATGGATCATTGGTGGCATTACGATATCACAAAACTTTCTCTTTGACTTAATAAATATTGACAATAGATATTAGCTTTAATGTCGTAACATCAGCAGGTGACGGTGCATAATATCCTCGCTTGATTCATTAATCCGCAGCATGCAAATACATGTTTTGTTTATATCGTAGTGTAGAATAAAAAGCATCGATTTGTAGTTTAAGGTAGAAAGAAAAAGAAGACAGCAATTGTGTTTAAATCTTTTTATTTTTATTAAATTATCTATCAAGTCACACCTAATTGTTAATATAGATTTTAAAATATTCGACGTAACAAGATCGATTTATAAATGTACTTATTTCAGGATTAAGCTCGATTGCTTCTGTTATTTCTCTTTAATTTTAAATTGATTTTCTCTAGACAGACAAGAAAAGACAATACTGCTAGAAAATTATCGTGTTACATGACGGAACTATATATACAGATCGATCGTTAATGCGCGTTGATAAAGTTCATAGAAACTGCAGAGATTACGTTAGACATCGCGCGCGTTACGACAGACAGGCGCAGTATTCTCATCAAGGAGAGCGGACGGCAGTTTTACTGTGTGTTTCGTATAATCAGCGATCGTTGTGAAAAATTAATTTTACGAACGAAAAGAAAAGAATTGCTATGACGCTTCACCAACGCGCCGCAGTCGCATGGTCGCATACTGACATAAGAGGCGCCGACGAAAGTGTGGCGTTACATAATTCGTGCACGGGACACTCGTCCTCGCGTCCGGTTGGTAGGAAACAAACGTTTAAACGCCTGGTGGGGACAAAAAGATGGCAGTCGGACAAGAAGCTAATTACATTATTTTGTCGTAACAGAGGAAACGTTTTCACACAGCCGGTCTTTTGTATCCCTCAAATAGAAATCGATCGTCGTGCGGCATCACGACTTTGAATTAAATGATTCGAGTGTTGAATTGATATAATTTTAATATAATAATAATCATCCGGCTTCTGAAAGTAGCAATTTTCTTATATTAAAAATAATGTATTTTGCAAGCAGTTGTTTTCTAAATGTAGTCTTCATAAAGAAATTGAAAAATAAGTTAATTAAAGTATTTTCATCAGTCTATCATCTGAAAATGTTGATGTTTGATTGAAATGTTTAAATGCGAGCAACTTCTTAAGTCCTTTCTCCTTTAAACACGAAGCAATTATTATACATACAATATATAACTTTAGAAAATTGTAAATGTTTGATTAATAAAATTATTTTATGATTTTTTTTTTTTAATTAAAGATGAAATGGTATTAGTTTCTTTTTCTCGAATTATATATATATACACTGTATTTATATCATTTTAATACTGTAAGAATATGCGGAAAATCGCGAGTGCTTGATTGCTTTTATTACAAAATGTCGTTCGTTTAGCGGCGGCGAGTTCGCTTCGATCGCGACTCGGCGCTGTAACGCAACTTTTTGTCCTGTTGGTCTTCATCTTAAATAGTAATTATCGTGCTTTCCAGTTAGATCCGGACAAAACAATCGGTCTTCGACAGATACATAAAACTGTCGTGCGATCTAACCGGTCTTTCATTCGAGTCGGAAAAACTGGTTTCCCCGACACGGCGCAGCGAGATTCGATCGACGATGAACAAACAGGCCAAAGACGCGTACACAGTTTATTGGCATCGATATGGCATTGCTGCCATTGAAGATAAAATCAAAATCATGAATCGCGTGAGAGTAACATACATGACGTGCGAATACATGCGTTGTAAAGTTGAATTAATATTTTGTCAATTAATCTGTACGTAACAGAAAGCAGAGATAAAAAAAAAGATCTACACAAGAATTACACATTTTTAAACTAAAGAAAAAGTTTTATGAAACGTGGACGGCAGTGGAAGAAATTAAATAGCAATCGTAAACATATATTTATTTTTTTTCTCTCTCTCAATTAATAAGATGAAATAGTGAAATTGTACGGTTGTATTTAAGAAATCACAAATAATGTTTTGACAAAAAATCCAGGTCTAAATAAATTGAAACTAATGCAATAATATTATGTAACGGAAGTAATGCACCGTCCTTGCATGGATTCTTACGTAATAGAGATTTGGAAGCTAAGGAACAATCGTGAAGCTAATCGTAAGGAGACTCGGGACAGTAGTCGCTATCGAGCGAACGGTCGGGTTAGTGAAACACTTGGAAAGGCGGCTCAAGGCTTAGCTAGCCTTGGACGCGTTAGATTGCCTAATATTCAGGCTCCGAGCAATGCTGCGTGTCGCTGCCATGGGGCAAAAATACACGTGAAACCGCACGATGGAAATACACGGCTTTATCGTCCGCGCGCGACTGCGCCGAAAGCGAATGGTGAAAATTTATTAGTTTCCTGCTGCCATCGTGAAACCGAAGATGCACCAATTTATCAGCTGGTTGAGAAATACGCCTCTCCAAATACGCATCTCGATTCGACACTTCGTGGAATTTACGAATTGTTTCATCACGTTGAACCCAATAAAAAATTGTCGCTTTATTTTACAATAATTAATTTTTTAAATAAACTTGTGCTAATTTGAACGTTCTAAACGTTGAAAGTCGAAAACTCACGTTTCGAAAGTAAAAAATGATACGATACATGTTCACGATACATCTTCTTAAGTGTCTTAAATATGAAAATTACTTCCAAATATATTCTATGCAGATCTATTTTTAGATTGATTAATTACTTCATCATTTATAGGCATATTCGACGATTGTCCATTCGACCTTCTTTGTGACACGCGATAAAAAAAAATTTAAACGTATTTAAATCGCTCGGTTGGTATACTTCTGCATAAGAAGGCTTTTCGGGCTATTCTTATCAATGTTGAATCATATTGGCAAATCCTCTTACGTAAAAGGCCGAAAGTTTTATTAGACTTTAGAAACGCGCTTACGAAATTTTATTTTCGGCGGTCACGTCGGCTTTTCATGAAGGATGTTCAGCTCGATGATTATAATCACTTGCTATTCACAATGGTAAACGAAAAAGAAGTCTCTCTGGCCGGTTTACTTTCTAAGACTGAGGACTGTTTAACCAATCGCCCATTATGACTGTCGACGTGGCCATTGGAAGGGTTTGCGAAACCTTCCGCTATCTATACTTGTTCCTCCTCCGGTTTGACACCAACATCTGTTGACGTCAGAGAGCAAGACGCGCAAATGAAAATATATCATAGAATTATGAAAAAATATCAAAATATCAATAAATGTCCGCGTGCAGCGCAAAAGTAAAGTAAAAATTTATTATTATCAAAGAGGCTACGTGTTTTTTTTTTTAAGCAAGTCAGCGAATAAAGTATCTAGCAAAACGTGATCGTTGACGATACGGCAATATTATAACTGGAAGGAAGTGTTGGCAAGATTGCTGACTAGAATCACAACTGATAAGGAATACGTGCGTCTGTCTATCAATATTCAAAAGTAATGAAAAATAGAAAATTCCGCGGAAGATGAACGACGATTGGCCAATCGCTTATCGGACATTTGCGCATTCGCGCGACGAGGCGTAGAAGGCATTATCGAACCTTTGCGCGTTTCCAAAAGGTACACGAAGCGAGGCAAGGCGAGGCGAGGGGAGGAGAGGGAAGGGGAGAGGAGGGGAGGGGTGACGGAGGCGGAGAGGTGAAAACACACATTCGCGTGTGCGGCCGCGGCAGCAACACACGTGCGTGTGCACCTTCGCGCGCTTGTAAGCGTCGGTTATGACATAACGACGTAACGCATGCGTTTAAAGGAGACCATCGGAGAGAGAGAGAGAGAGAGAGAGACGTGAGCCATCTTGCGGGGGAAAGCACTGCTCACTTTCACCGTTCGCAGGCTTTTACATTGTAACACGCGTGCACCACGCCGGTCCGTAGGCATACAGCTCGCGCCGCCTTTCGCGTCCCGCCGTTTAACATAGTAGCCAGACGCGCTCTCGCAACGAGGACCTGCATCGGTCTTACATAACTACCGTCGGAAGACACTAGTCCGCAAAGTTTTTCGCAGGGCACGCATCGTAACTTAAAGCAAGTCGCGAGCAACGCGAGTTGTCCCCGTAAAAATGGAATGGAGGAAAAAAAAAATAAACATTACCCTCTAGACATCGGTCTCTCTGTCAAATATTAAAATGTTTGTTGATATCACCACTAACGTGTAAATATATAAAGTAATAAAATTTTAAAAGTAAGAAATTATAATGGTAATTATAATTATGATATAGAAAAAAAACAATTTTGCTCGAGTATCTAAAAATACTGGTAAGATACAGAACTGAAAATAATTTTGTTGTGCCATCAAAATAATAATTGCAGTGCAGGATGCTCTTGTCGTATGATGATAATACTGCAAAAATTTTTATATTTTATCCAATTTAACATAATTATTTCATTATTTTAATGATTCAACAACATTATTTTCAGATCTGTATTTGACCAAAAGATATTTCAGTAAAACTATTCTTTTCATATATCAACATTATTCTTTTTTACAAAGATCTCAGTAATCACATCTTATATCTCGTGCTTTACTACCTAGACTGTATCATATTAATTGCCTGTATCCTTTTCTTTAGACAAACAATAATGTTGGTTTAAAGGTTATATAATTAATAATGTTGTTTAAAAAATGCTCTTGTGTACATAGTTAAACGAGCATATTACAACAATATTAATTAACTGTTTGTTTGTTTTAATCTCCATCTCGAGTCATGCAATGTAAATCGTAGAAAGCCTAATGGCTCGTCTCAACAGCACGGTCAGTCTTCTTGACTCAACCTACATATCAAAACGTCTTGATCATGATACTTCTGGCTCAATATTCGCAATATGATCGCTAAATTAGAAAGAAAGAGAGAGAGAGAGAGAGAGAGAGAGAGAGAGAGAGAGAGAGAAGGGAAGGAGAGGAAAGGAGAGAAAATGATGTTCAATTCAACAGATAGACAAAAATAGAGCGAAGCAAATTTGTTCACGTGTAATCATAAGACTTATTACCTCTCGTAAGCGCTGCTTCACTTATTACCTGCGAGTAAATGGGAGATACTTTACATCGTGTATCTTCCTATGCAGCATCGAATCTGTTACGTTTTCTCTCACAGTCACATAAACTCCTTTGTAAATAATAAATGCAAATAATAAAAAAATCAATTTTTAAAAAAGACTGGAAAGAATAAAAAATAATTTACCTTAATGAAAAAGAAGTACTTTATTAGACGGGAACGTGTGTAAGAAAAACTGTTTATTAATTTTAAATTTATCATGGAAATGGAAGGATATAGTGAAATTCCGATGAGAATATCTCCGACGCATTAATATTTCTTTTTTATTTAATCAGTACTTCAATCTTATTAGACAAGACTCTTTTTCTCAACTCTTATAGATTTTCCATTTTAAATTTAATCACAGGGTTGGAGTATATATATCTCGTAGGTTCTTTTCAGATTTTTTTTTCTGTTCTTTTCTTTTTTTATTGTTCCTATTGCTTTCTTTTTTCTTTTTTTTTTTTTTTTTTTCTTTTCATTCGAGACCGCGTTGAGTAAAAGTACGGGGCCTAACGGTACGCTCCTTCGTAAGGTACCGTGTATTCTCGACGCGATACGTAAAGTAAGGCGGGCACTTTCGAATTGCATAACCGCGGCCCGCGCCTTCATTCGGTTATGTCAGAAGAAAGCTGCCGAGAGCTGCCTGTCTGGGAAACGTAGATACGGGTTGTAGGTACATACATCCACGTACACACGCACACATTCGCACGTCTCTGCGTCTGCTTCTCTTTAAACGTTATAAATAAACGCGCCGGTTTCTTGGCTGGCGGGGTACCCGAATGCCCTACTCATCGAAAAGCGAGGGTACCTCGCGCGAATACACATCTTAGAATTCAAATTGAGCAAGTTCAACGGTATTCTATGAAATATATAAATAAATGAAACTCTTCAAACCTTCCTCTTGAATACTCCACCCAAATTCATTATATTTATACAACTTTACAATCACGACAAAAATCCTCTCTCTTTCTCATCTCTTAATAAATTATTACAAATATTCTGAATATAGATACGATTATTAATTCCCAGTTTATTTTAATATTAACAGTTTTATAAATTCCGTCCGTTCTATTTCATTAATTTTCATTAATTTTATTAATATCACTGAGAGAAATTATATTGTTCTTTTGATAATTTATTCAAATGTGAGTAGCAATATGATATTATATTCGTCAATGCCTCTTCGTCAAGAGGTGAATATGGTGGTTCTGTTAAATAACAAATAAAACGAAGTCATATATCTCTGCAAAATTGTATTTGTAGTCAAGATAAAAGCTTTTATTCGATTTCTAAGATGATGTTGAGCAGAAGCAAAACAAATTCAAAGACATACGGAAGTCATACGGGTGCAATGCCGTCTGTTTAAATTCTACTTGTTTGTCTAAACGCTATTAGCTTCAAAGAGGGAGGTCAGTCTTCCCCTAATCGACCTGCTGCTGGGTACAGAATTCACTATAAAATACCATAAAATTGTAATAAAACATGTGTCAACACTGCGCATTCAATTTGATTTGTAGCCAAATTTACATATATTTTGTACCTTTCCGATTTTTTGACTTCAGGTATACATTTCTTTCTCTCTCTTTCTATTTTGACGAATGTGATTCGTTATGTCATATACAGGGGAAGGAGAAAAGAACACGTTTTCTTTCTCATCCCTCTTTCTTTACCGCCGATGGTCATTTCTCTGGTGGTCTTTTCTATAAAGAAGGTCAATAATATAAATCGACTGACCATTTAACAAAGCAGTGTCAATTTGTAATGTTAAAGAACCATTATTACCATATAGATCATTGAACTGATCGCAAAGAAATCCGATTTTAGATGTCTTCCGCATTGCGTAAAAATGTCCAGGTGAAACAAATCAATGGATAAAAAATGGGGCTTACAAAATCATTTTACTTCGTTTCTTTTATATTTTTTAGTATTGTACAAAGGAACCTCAATTAATCTTTTCATCTTTCCAATTGTATGAACTATTACGTGAATAACCCATTATTTAAATTTCGACTTCAAATCTATAGATAAAAAAAGATTTATTAATGTTGCTAATTATAAATTTAGATAAATATTTATAAATAAACATTATATAAAATTATTTGTCGTATATTCTTAATTTATAAAAAGGCGTAATTATGGTACGTATATTTGCGAATGTTTGAATAAACAATTTGCATTATAATTATTTTTTATAGATTATATAAAAATCTCTTACATTAATAAATATATAATTAGATACGGGACGATCTCGTACGTCTATATTAATAAAAAGCAAAAGAATTTATACTTTCTTTTCCATATCACTTACAAATTTGCATATGTTTTGCATAACACGTATGACTGAAATTGAGAAATGCAGATAACAATCGTTAAATACTTGGATGTTTAATTCAAAATGGAAAATTTTTTAATTACTGCGTTGAATTCAAATCAAATAACTTTAGCATCATTAAATAAACTATATATTTTATTTGGAAAAAACATATTTTATGTTACACAAGTTGTTGATTGTGAGTGTAAGATAATAACACAACGTATTATCTTCTACGTTAATTACTAAGTCGATTATGGGTTAACACGCGCACACGTGCAACACGATAATAGCGTGAAACTAAAATGTTGCCTTATCATTAGCGTTACTGCCGTAAATAGCGAGACGCTATTTATGGCGTGCGACAATTCCTTATGGCGAATTTTATCACTTACAACGAAATTCCTTAATCACGTTTTGTTAGAATGTAATCTATTGTATTGCGCTAAGTTATTTTCCAACTTTTATAGGAACATTGCATAACGTTCGCTGCAGAATTGCAAAGTATTATATAAGTAAGCTTTATATAGCTTTAACATTGTTGATGTACACTTAGATAATTAAATTAACGTAATTTTAATTTCAGTTTTTGAATTAAAAATTTTATGAAACTAACACAAGTATTTAAGAAACGAGTCTCGATGTTTTAGGATTTATTTTGGTTAATATTACGTAATACATTGCGAATAATCTTTGAACAACGTAAAGACTTATCTTGCTAGAAAAACTCATTTGTTATGCACGAAACAAGTTGATTCGTTACAACGTGCCAATATATGTTTAATGGATGTATCTTCATTATATATGTAGGAAAAGTAAAAAAACATTAACGTAACAATGTCCAGTCGCATAACTTTGCAATGTTACATATGAAAATTTCTTAGCCAATGTTGCACAAACACGTTACAATTTGTTGCTTATGTAAAGTGCAATTGTATGCATGACGAAGCAATGGTAAAATAATGGACACTCTTAGAAAGCGCTTAAAGAAGAATTGCGCACAAAATATCTATGCCGATATTGTAATATTATAAAGAGGAGGTCATCGTAGAGATAGCGTAAAAGCAACATTGTGAATCTTATCGCTGTCATTAAATTTCTGAACTGCAATTTGCATAAAGTAGAACGGCCATGAAGTTCGGCACGTGTAGTTTATAAAATATAAACGGAAAATTTTTATCGTTTCTCCATTCTCTTTCGTAAAGTATGCTTGCAAAAAAAAAATGAACAATATCTTGGCATATGTGCCTCTTTACATGTCATCCCTCAAAATGTGCGCGGAACAGCCGTTAGTTTAGCTTCTTCGTGTCTAATCCGATATTTTATGTGTCTCGTATTTTAATAAACAAATTCAGAATAATTACATGGTCTTTAACTTAAACGTATATATTTAAATCGAGTCTTTTTTCGTCAGGTTGCGACAAATTTTAGGAACATATTGTCTGATGTACCGAAGCTTGTATTTGCGCAGCTCTGTTTGCCTAAATAAATTCTTTCCAGTTTGCAGGAACTTGTTTTTTTTTTTTTTTTTTTTTTTAAACAAAAACACTTTCCCTCGATTTCACGTTGTTCCTCGCAACGCGCAGTGTCGGTTGTTATTGACGCAGTCGGTATACGGTAAAAAAAATGATAATTTTACGACGACGAAACGTACCGCCGTCGCGGTGTTTCACGATTGTGTAGTACCAGTCGTAAGATCACGCGTCGCTTGATTACGAGACACATTTCCAGAGCGATAGTTAGGTGCATGCATTATGCGTGCGCGCGTGGCCACGGTATAAGCGTGTTCCACGATTGTGAGGAAATAGGTCGTCGAGAGCTAAGACTTGAAGTTACGCGTGTACGGCGGGGGATGAGGAAGGGAAAGAGAATCACACAGTTTGTCTTCTTTCTCTTCAGTCGGGCGAGATTATTTGGTTGCTTTACTTGCTCGCGACGTTTTAACGACCGTTCCAGAAATATTTCGTCTACTCAGTCAGTTAAATTCGAATTTATACCTTATTGCTTAATCCTGATGGTATCATCTCGCATGAATCATCCGAATACGAACACACATGAATTCATCGCTAACTCGATTAAATCAATTATCCAAATCAGCTATCCAGTGCAATTTAATTTTAAAGATCTGACTTTTCGAATTTCATCTCAGACGAGATGGACGAGATGTAATTATCTCTTCGAAACTGCAGTTTTTTTTTTTTGTATATAAACAATGTATGTTTAAGTATTAACTTTCTTAATTCTTTCTAAATTTATTAATTGATAAACAAAATAAACATAGTAATCTATTAACTGTAACAATATATCTAACTAATATCGTATCGTATCATATCGTATCGTCAGTTGCATTGACTTTTTATAGATAAAACAGAAATTTCTTTTTTAAATCTATTTTATTGTAAATAATAATTTACAAGATTCGGTATTTCGAAACGTTCTTATTGTCTACATCGATTATAAGTCATTAGCCCCTTTATCACGTTGACGGATTAACAAATTCAACAAACGTGATTCGTGCGCGCAAGTCACCGCCCTCACCGGTCGTTAGAAACGACGATTGGCGGCCGCAATAAAAGTACGTGAGACTATCGTGCGCATAAAGTGGGTCAGAGTGCTGACTGGGCTGGTGTCGAAAAGAATCGAGGGACGAAATGGGTCAGCGCCGGAAACGCGATGTCGAAACGTATCGCGCGCCTAGCCGCGCTTTCTTCGCGACCTTCCTCCTCGTCTATAAATACGCGTACGTGCGTGCCCGTGCACCCCCCCCCACACATACACCCCCCCCCCCCACACACACACACACACACACACACACACACACATACACGAGCGCGTGTCACACGCGCGGACGCGCGCGAGCTTACGCGGGTGTGAAATGTTTCTTCTGCAACGATTCTTCGGAAATAGGTTGACAACAAGCGACACAAAAGTTATATACTTTTAATGGCCGAAGCACCGATAAACTTCCGTGCGATAAAAACCACACTTACAAAATTTAGGATTTCCACACGTGCCCCTAAAGATAAAAGTCTCAATTCGGCGCGAAGGCAGATTGTTTGAAAATAAACCGTTTTGAAATGGGAAACTTCCAATCATGAGAAACTTGATAATATTTTATTATTTTTATATTTAGTTTTTTATTAATACTATGTGATAATATTTTATTTTAGTTTATTTTATTATTTTTATTTTAGTTTTTTATTAATACTACTTATATGACTCTAGTTTTATACTGGTTTTATTCGTCATTGCACTTGTGATGAATGAATCATTGATCACTAATTACAAAATGTAATTAAATATTACTAAGAGATTGTTGTTGTAATCGGATTATATAATATATTTCCATCAGAATAAAGAAAAAATAAAGTATAGGAGTATAGGAGTATATTTCTGGAATTGCAAAGAGAAGTCTGAAGGAAATCTGCGCTATGTGAATCTGTTCATTTCCACTGCACGGAAGTAACATCTGGACATTTGGTCCTTCAATCTGTCAAAAGGGATGGAAAAAATTTTCATAACACATCCGCAAGTAAGTTTGATATAAGAAATCTAACAGAGAATCCTTCAGCCGTTTAGAAAATCGTAACGTCGTCATTGCGCGTTTGAAAGTTGTATTTGCAATTTTTGCTGACAAGGAGCGATATTGTTTCCCCTCTGATACGCAATGAATATCGTTACACAACGTGTGGATGATATTATTAGTGACCCGTCTAAATGATCGCTCGGCAGCTGCCTTTGCCAAACGGTCAAACGGTCTAGGCGCTTTCTTCCCGACCTTCCTCATCTATAAATAAGCGTGTGAGCTTACGCGAGCGTGCGTTTATGCAATTGTACGACGAGAAATAGGTCAGGCCAACGAGCGCGATCCTATTTCACTTTTTCTTTGATCGGCGACGTTCTTCCACTTTCTGATTTCTTGGCGAAGACCAGTACCAGTGCTTCACGGGCGAGCGTTTTCTACATGCGCGAACGCAACGTTAAATAACTTGAAATTAATCAGTACAAGTAAAATTATTGATTATTATTTTATTTTCAAAATATATTACTTTCTCCGTTTCCTTTTTTTCTGAAGAAAAGATTTAAATTATTTCAATCCACAACAGAGTATGATACTGATAATGACAATGTTGATAGGAAAATATTGCTTTTACATTCTCAATATATATATATATTTTTTTTTAAATACATATATTTACTAAAATTATCATATTATCATTATCGTTATGAAATTCTGTTATTGAATAAATATTAATATTGAAAAATTCTTTTGTGCAACTGACTGGTGCGATAACTGGATCGTCGTTCGAGCACTGATAAAGAAGTCACTCGACGAGAAAACAGATCGACGAAGATCTTTGGGCCGCGGAAAATTGGGGTCGCAACGTGCTTTCTTCTTGGCCTTCCACCTTCCTTGACTCTACTTATGCTTCGTCTTCATCGTTTCTATAAATAGTAGCTTGCACGCGCTTACGCTTGTGCACGACAACTGCGTGAACTGAGGGACACGCGTATTCACGCACTGTGCGCAGTTGCGACAGACTGCCTGATTACGGCAGGGCCGTACGCACGATATTCGTGGGAGGAATCACTTCTTCCTCGTTTACATTATCTTACTTTTCCTGCTTATGCCTTGAAACAAAGCAACAAGTATCATAAAAAGATATTTGGATAATATATTGTAAAATTGTATACTTTGTCTTTATTTAAATCTATTAAAATAAATTTTTTGCCTCTCTTCTTCAAAATATTTTACAGAAATAATGATATCTTCTGTAAACCTTGGATCTCTTTGTATCTTGAGCGGATTTTCTCACGTATATTTTCTAAAAATGGAGACGCTTTTAGATTGCAGCCAATGCTATCCGTGGCAAAAAGTTACGATAACATTTAGTATAACATTTAGTATAGCAGTGCTTTAGTGCAATTCTAGTTAATCCGAGTGCAGTGTTCAATGCGAAGCATTAGACGAGGGTGCAGTCATCATTATATCGCTAGGAGGTCGACAAGGCGCGAGAACTTCGAGGCCGACCTTAACTCTCGTCTCTCGAAACGGGAACATCGCTTCTAAATGCGTCGTACGCGACACTCTTTGGACCGTGTTTGTTAGTGCTACTGCGAGCAACAATAAAATACGTAAAACGTAAATTAGCTATGCGATTATTTTTAACTTCAAACTGATCGATCTATAAATGCCTCTTTACTCTGTGAAATGCATATTTGTTCTCGTAAACTAAAATAAAATCTACATAAAACGAAAACAACTTAAAATGCAAATAATTCATATCTTGGTATAAAAATAGATTTCATTTATACTTTAGTCCTCAGGATGACATCAAACTTTGAAATTTGTTTACGCAAATAAAAAGATTTATTATTGGTCATATATTGATATCTGACCGTATATACGTACAACTATTAGCCATATTAGGAACGTTTCATATTCACGTTTGTTTGCATTAAAATTGTACTCTTCTTTCCTTTCCGCGAGAGCGATCATCAAGCAAAATGTCTAAGTCAGAGTAAGCGCTAGCAACAAGTATATAATAAGAGTGGCCGCTATTATTTCGACATGGCTCCCTGGGCGACTGGCCCTTCTCTTCTCTTCCCGCAGTACAAGTCCCGCTTGTTCGCTTACGTAATTTTCTCAAATGCCGTGAGTGCCGGCGAAATGAAATTGAAAGTAACCAAACGTTTCCCCGTGGCGTGGTGTGTTCCGAATCGCCGTTGAAAGACAGTGAGAAGCGCGACGGCGAATAAAAGAAGATGAGGTATAGCGGCGGTAGAAGGTAAGTTTTGTTAGGTGGGAAGTGAAAAGGAATGGAGAACTTCCTGCCCTCCTCATCGGGAAGAAATGGCCGCGGAGGAAATGGCACGCTCTTTTTGCCGAGCTCGAGCAGAAACGAAACCCGGTGAATAGAGACGCTAGCGTGTTGGATCGTTTTTATGAACAACGTATTGCTGCCCATTAAATCCTGAAGTTAATTAACCCCTGGGGTGTTACGTCTCTATCTCTTAAAGAAAGAATTATCTTAATTTTTCCGCGCGCATTCATTCCTCGTTAAATATTACAAAACAGAGATTTTCAAGAACTTTTCAAGCAAGGTTCTTTTTTTTTTTTTTATTTTAAAGAATTAGTTTAGAAAAATTTATTATAAATTATATAAATAGAAGAATATATTTTATGATAGTTAAAAAAATGTCAAATTGATTGATGATTACATTAATCAGTCTGCCAAAATATTTATTTGCAATAATCATCTAATAAAAATATATTATTAGCTTATATAGTAAGCACGTTGATATTTTTCTGAAACCTCTCTATAAATTTGAGATAATTTATCGCTTTATCAATTTATCGTTTGTGTTCCTCTCGGAATTCGGAGTTTTCAAAAACGGTGAAAAAGCTCGCGTCCTGATGTCGCGTTGGCCCGGATCAATTCACGGGGACGAGTCTATTTTCCTACGAGTCAGTCACTTGGCCAATCGCTTGGCTAAAAGCCACTTATTGCATTTTAGCAGCCTCTTCCTAACTCCCCGGACCTTGCTCCCATTTCACCGCTCGGAGGTAGGAAAGTAACTAGATTCACGGGATGTAACACGCCTAATATTTCTCTCGCGTGAAAGTAACCATTGTAGTAATAAATATTTTTCGTAATAATCGATACTTTTTCACTAACCAATCGATACTTTTTCACTAACCAAGTAATTATCGATAAAAATATCAAACATAAATTGGAAATATAAACAGATATTTTTCACTAAATTTTTGTTTTGGCCAAAAGTATATTGTAAGTAGCAATAATATTTTATGAGTCATACGTAACGACGCTAAAAGAAACTTTTTCTGTTCTTTTAAATTTTTCTAAAGAAGTATATTTTTTTCTAGAGCAATGAGTGAGACCATTCGTTGAATTCCGTACAGGGTCAAGTAGCAAAAGTTATAGATATTATGAGACCTGATTTCACCAAGTTTCTTCGACACAGTGCAATAACCGTTTCTCCCTTTTTCTACTCGCATTGCCCTTATAATACTCGTACGCAAACATTAAGATCAATTTCTATTCTTATCTGAAACCCAAGAGAGAATAAGAGAAACGTCAGGCCTTCGTCTCGGTTGGTTGGTGAACAAAAAATCATTAAGAAAAACCCCTACTAAATGAAAATCACTTTTGATGGCAGTTTCCTTGAGCGAAACAGGTAGAGTAAAAAAAAAAGAAAAAAGAAAAAGAAGCGATAAAATTCAGGCAATTCCCTAAACTACTAGCGTTTACGATTTGAAAAAAAAAAAATACACAAGGAGAACACCGAATGGTCGGCGAATATTTGTTCGGTATTCGTAACAATCCGAATAATTTGAAGCCAGTTGCTCATAAATATCTTCATGATAGTTCTTTCGTTGGTTCATTCGCCTGTCCCGGGACTAGTCTTTGAAAGAAAAACACAGCCATATAAAATTTAACGAAAATTTTTCTAACCACTAATATTTATCTTTCCATAAGGGGGGTAGGGGGGGGGGCTTTCCGAAGTTGATTTTTAAAAGTGAGATTTTTAAAAGTTCGATGAATATTATAGTTTCATGAAATATTTTTTACAACCGATCTTGTAAAATATATTAATAACTTCCCGCGAGTTTTCCTAGCGAGCATAAAACAAGTAATTTATAGCTTCTCTCATTGCATATTCAATATTGCACAATGCAGTACAGCGAGGTACAAACTAGGAAATAAAAATTTTTTTTATTCTTAATCCAAGAATAAGGCAAATGGATAAAAAAAATATATTGTATATATTGTATTACATACATATTTTAAAGTATCATGATATTGTAATATATATAACGTATATAATAATAATACTGTTACATGCAAAAATAATAATAAGATACTTAAATCTTTATCAACTTCTCTTTTTTAGATAAACACATATTACTTATAATTTAACAAAGTTAATTTATTTTTTCTGAAAACTATATCCCTTATATCTAGCTACCCAATTTGAAAATTGATAATTGTTTTAAAGTTAGATTAGTGTTTTACGATATAACAAAAGACGAAATTGATATTGGCCTTCACATGAGAGGAAGTATGTAAGTATCTATTCTAATTTCTTCCGACAAAGTGATAATATTGAGTCAGTTGAAAAGTAATACATGAAGAGTAATTATTGCCGTTAAACACGTAGTTCATCGTTTATTAACTTTCTATGTTTTGAAACTCCGACGTAATCGTCCCCCGAGAGAAGTTATCTAATATTTACTGCTTTTACAGTCAATTGTATTGAGAAAGATTACATAAGCAAAAGATTGACTGAAAAATACATCTCTTTCTCTCACTCTCTCTCTCTCTCTCTCTCTCTCTCTCTCTCTCTCTCTCTCTCTCTCTCTCTCTGTCTCTCTCTCTCTCTCTTTCGATTTCTCATTTTCTCTTTCACGCTCTTTGTCATGTCTCCCCTCATGGGTTACCACAAACGTCATTTATGGCCACATCTAAGTTGGCCGAGGCTACATTTTACGGCGTTTCGATCTCAGATAGTTCTTTAGTGTCTATGCTTCGTTTCACCTATCTGTTCGTCCAAGGCTGTAACTTGGTCGCGCGCTGTTTCTCGAGATGTATACGCTTGACCCTTCCCTCGTTTCTGTCATTCATGTGATACGTCATATATCGGTGATTCAACGTGATTCTTAGATAGTAATTCTTAGATAGTGATACAGATCCAAAAATAAGCGTTTTTGTTTATAATCAGTAATATCAAAAAGTATATTCATTCCTCGAATTCTTTGTTATTACGTCCGATTCAATTTTTTTTATTTTTTCTTGTTGCGCAACGTTGTGCGATAAGCATAAAACATCAACAAATCATCAACAACGAAATAACATTTATATACTTGGTGATATATAAAAATGGCATAAACAATCAAATTTCATGAAAAGCGGCGTTTTTATTGCATTTAAGAAGTTATAACAGAAATTGCTTGTATACAAATTTTTATTTTAATTGCGGACGTGCTAATATTTATTAATATTTACTAATATTTTTGGTAAATTATTTCATTTTTTACATATAGCGCCAATGAAATAATAAATATTGAGATAAAAAACGATCCATGACGTATCAATTCTCTATAAAACAAATATTACTCATTTCTTTTTCGTTCATTGATGCTTCGGTAATCATCGAGTCTTAAGTAGAAACTGACGTGTGAAATCATGTCGAGGTAACTTATTCAGATGTTGTTCGACTTTTCATCGTTACGAGGTTATTATTATGATGAAATGCGATTTAGCTGTGACGGTTGAGACAAAAGATAATGAGTAACTAGATAAAACACGTACGGCGATATAGGACATTGCACCGTGGGAGCAATGGAAGCACAAAAGAAATAGAGTGCGTTTAAAACAAAATAATAAAAGTTTCATTGATTTAACAGTAATATACAGTAAAATGTCACATAATCGATTTTTTTAAATATCAGAAGAATTTTTATTTAATGCAAGATAATTGATAACATATATAATTGTAATTAGTTACAGTTTTCTAAAAAAAAAAAAAAAAAAAAAATCTATCGATACTGCATTCAGTATCTAACAAGACTTATTTTATCAAATGTTTGACAAAATTTTATGCAAAATCCATTTAATATAAACTTGAAATAAAAACCCATTTACAAATGCATCTACATCACAAACGCAGACATTCATTTTAAGCTGAACCTACTTACGACGCGCTGTAAGTGTCGCTATCTACGATCAGCCTTTTTATCTCGGAAGCCTGCATCTCGATCCCAATGGATCTAACGTGTCGTATCTTCAACAGCGCTGCTCGTAAAAGGCATGAGGGATGATCGATGTAGTAACGGGAAGATCCGAGAATCACAGATTGTCGACGCGATCCACTCACCCGCTTCCGGCTACGCGAAGAAAATTGCTCAACGGCGCCTCGTCGATGCGTGATGAACGATAAGCATCTGTGACCATTCCGTTTCTCCTCTCTTATCAGGTAACTTCAGACGCGGTTACCTACGCGGGCGTTTCAATTTCCGAATGACCCAATTTCGCAACCGTACCACGTACACGCATGTGCACGCGTGTGCAATTGCTCCAGGCGCCGTGAATCCTCCGCGTTCCTCGACGTCGTTTTCCGACGTCGTTCGTTCCAAGAACGCGATACAACGACGACCCGTGTCTCGTGTGCCTCTTAGGAGACGCAACGAAAAAAAGCCGAAAAAATTCGAGATGCCCGCTCGTCGATTTTCGAGCGGAATTTTAAACGGACCTGGAACCAATCCTTTAAAAAAAGTAAGTATTCTTTTACCGTAAAAAATCGGGAGAGAGGGGAAAAGATGTGTACGCCATTCTTCGATGATTTCATATTTATTTCAAGGCTTGATTTTGTAACTACTATGTTTTTCGTGACAGAAATATCCGCCGGTCATTTTAGGCGTTTTGAATTTGCGTTTTGAATTTACAAAGTAAATAGACAAGCGAATAAAAAAATTACCGTAAATCTTGATCACGCTTTTCTTATCGCTACGTAACACAATACAATTTTAAACTCTTTTATTTTTTATGTAAAGATTATACATATAGGAATAAGGAAAAATTTTTGTTTGATTACCAAGGCACTTTGTTACGTATTTTTATTTTTATGAAACGTAATTCGTAATCTTATTTATTTATATCTGTATCACCTGTCTATGATATGACTCACTGATTGGTAATGTTATTTAATGTATATTACGTATTTGAAATTTATACAATAAATTTTAGAAAGGATTTATTTTTTTGCAAGAAAACCTTAAAGACACCTTTTTGAAATTTTTTATGGACTAAATGGAATTGTATATTATATGTACATCAATTATTATCGATAGGGAGTAATGCCAGGAGTAAAGGATAAAATGAAATAAACGGAAAGAATCGAGTACTAATATTACTCATCATAATGTTGTCCAATAGTTCTTCATAACCTTCTAACTTTTTCATTGAGAAAAAAAAATTTTTTTTGCTATTTTCATTGAGAAAAAAAAATTTCCTTTGCTATTTTCATTGAGAAAAAAAAATTTCTTTTGCTATGTTAAATATGACCATTAGATATGAGATCATGACTTTTACAGGAAAAAAAATAGCTAAAAAAATATGCTGCTAACCTTGTATTCTTTATTATCTTCTGTTCAAAATTAGTATCGCTCAGGTGTTATTGGAGGCCATTGGCTTTCGCCAAAAAATGCCGCCGTTATTGTCCTGGTTCGTCATCTTACTTGTACCTCATAAAACATGGTGACAATTTGTTAAAACATGTTAAATATAAAAACAAATTAGGGTATAACCGTTAATGTCACGTTCGAAATGTAATGCTGCTTTTTGTAACTTTCCCAACAAAGCCATACGTCAGTAGAAATGTATGAATGCAATTTGTTGTAAAGCTTAAATCTAGAAATCAAAGGTCACATCGGCTGCTTTGTAACTGTTTGATACATAAATATCACAAAGTTGTCAATGAATATTTCAGCTAGATAAAAAAAATTCTAATGAATACTTATGTATATTTAACACTTGCATAATATATATTTAACTATATTTAACGCTTGTTCGCTGGTTTTATAAATATATAAAAATTTCAAAAAGGTGTCTTTAAGGTTTTCTTGCAAAAAAATAAATCCTTTCTAAAATTTATTGTATAAATTTCAAATACGTAATATACATTAAATAACATTACCAATCAGTGAGTCATATCATAGACAGGTGATACAGATATAAATAAATTTTCAAAGATATTCTAAAAAATTGTTGCATGATTCAACTGTATTTCCTCTTTTGTATTTGTAATTTTTATTTGTAACTTTTTTACAATTTTGTAATTACAATTTTTTGTAATTTTGTAATTTTTTATAATTTTAAATTTATGAAACCTTAATATATAAACAAGCAGACACTATTTTTAATTAATAGCTGCTATTTTTCTTTCGATAATTCCATAACATGAAACAATTTTTCATCGTCTCGGAGGCCGGTGTCTCCATTTTCTTTCGTCATGAATGCACTTTGAAGGCATCAACAAAACAACATTTGCAAGATGGCCTCCCTCTCTCTCTCTCTCTCTCTCTCTCTCTCTCTCTCTCTCTCTCTCTCTCTCGAGTGCCGATGAGACGATGGCGGCGGAGAAAAAGGCGAAGAAAAAAAAAAAAATCGAGAAAATTCTTCTCGGCTCGCGATCGAGAGTAGTGTTCACGCGTGCTCGTATGCGCCCTCGCGCGTGAGAGCGCGACGAGTCGTGCAACGCGTGTGTACACATGCCGATCGTGCGTGCGTGCGTGCGTGCGTGCGTGCATGAATGCTCGCTCGAGCATTAGTGACGCGTATAAGTGCGCACCGAGTGTAAGTAGGCCACGGTGCTTTCACACGATAAGACCTTATCAGAAGCGCGCGCGTATGCCTTTGGTTCATATCGCGTGCCCTCCCGGCTCCACCGCCCCTTAGAACTTTATTGCCTCTCTACGATCTCGACCCCCGCCCTCCTCCCCGCCATCCCCGCCCTTTCTTCATCTTTTTCTCGTACGCGTCTTCCTTCTCTGTCTCTCCTGGGATCTTTCCGGTATTTATTTTCCATTAGTAATCGAGAGATTATCCAATTCTTACTATCGTTTATAGTGGGATATCGGAATTTTTTTCTTTTCAAACCGATTTGCGTTATCTGTAGAATTGTTGTCTTTAAATAGTGGTAAGATAGGAGTAAATATGTAGCATATTTATCTTTAGTTTTGTTTGAATTTATGAGTTTAATTTATTTGTGCAAATAACGGTGTTTCCGTTGTATGTAAGATCGTTTTTTTCTTTTTCTTTTTTTTTTTTTTCCATTAACGTAACTTTCAACACTGATATTTTTGTAATTGAGATAATTGATATTTTTAAATCGAAAGAGAAATAGAAAGAGGAGATGCAACATTTCTGTAAGATTTGAAAGTTCACAAGAAACTACAGATATATTTATCATTTTATGTCTATTTATACTCAGATTGGCGTCATCTGTCAAGATTTGCAAATATAGAAAATAAGAATAATTAGATTGTCGTATGCATATAACGTTGCATTGAGGAATAGTAAAACGTTATATGCATTTATTATTACATGCATATTTTACAAGGGTACATACAAAATGAAAAAACGAATGATATTTATAACCTGATATTTCGAAAATTTCCGGTTTTTCCGAATTTCGCTATTAAGCAAAAACTTGATATTTCTGAGAGAAGAAAAAAATTGGAGCTGTTACAAATTGAATCTGGGGTGAGAGAAATATTATTGTATTGTTACAAGGGTTACAATAAAGATTACATTTAAAAGGGTACTTTTACACAAGGTAATTTCCAAACTAAAGCAGTTGTCAGCAGTTGCCCTCATTTATAACTGTCAACGTTATTGCACTTATGTCGAAAATGTGAAAGTTGTCACAGACAAAAGAGGTACACATTTTTCGTCATTATTTCACTTTTGATTGATTTCGAGTTATATTTCATCGGAAAACTTCTTAGGGAAAATTTCGTACTTTTATTTTTCAAACAAAAGGTAAATACTTGGCAGTAAGATGAATAATAATAAGTTACAGCATATTCTTCAATTACAGTATTCTTAATCCTTTTGAAAACATTTCGAGATCAATGCATCAAATAAAACTTTACGCCATTCAAAATCAAGGAAGCTTATTTGAAATAGAACTAGAAAGAGTGAATAGATAAATGAATAGCCGACATTTCTCTAATTTTACGCTTTTCCTTTCTAATTAAGAAAAATACAGCTTTAAGATATAATATGCATTTTTAATTTGATTTAGTATGTTATTAGAAAACGTTCAAGTCAATTTCAATTTAAACTCATAGTAAGCATCTTAAACAGCAGACTTAAATTTCAGGAAGTTAAGCGTTTTAGCTAACAATCTTTACGATTGTTTATTGTTCACGTAAATTCAAAACGGTTGTCTGCTTTGCGTTATTTCATAACGTTTGTCTGCGTTAGAGAAATTTTCTTCGCATGAGCGCGCTTATGGGCGCAGCAAGATTTTCTCCGCGTGTCACGTCCCTGGACCGCATCGAGACGCGTTAACGCGACGTACAAATAACAATGTGCAGACCTTGAAACCGGCAATGGTGCAAGGCATCAGGCGCAAAACGTTCGCATAACGCTCCGCGGCATTACATAATGACCCGTAATGCGAATGCAGCGTCGGCGTCTGCTGCATTCAGAATCGGGTGAAATGTCAGAATCGTTTAGAAAAAGACAGGAAGGTAATACGTGCGTGCGTGCGTGCGTGCGTGCGTGCGTGCGTGCGCGTCCATGTGTGTTGCGTGCGTATGCATGCGCGTATGCCTAAGCGGACGTTTAATCGCGTGTCAAGTCAAGGCGATAGATGATTGTACGATCGATTTATCGTAGCGGGCGTCTTATCGCACCGTGGCTGCTGCTCTCAAAATATCAACAATTAGCGTATTCTAATAAAGGAGTTTCAAGCTAATCTTGAGTTTACACCGCGTTTTTTTCGTTATAACAATCAAAAATTCTTGTGCCTGTTCATTTTACCTTTTTTTGTATCCAAATCCGCAATCAAATGAAACGACGTACCATAGAATATACAAAATATCATACATTTGTTTTTTCAACGATATTATCTTTGCTCTTTACAGACATATTTCAAAAGCGTCGTCAAAATATTTTTTTAATATTTTTTTAACAGAGTAACATCTCAAAAGTCTCGCTCGCATTAAGTTTGTATTAATGTTTCCTTTCAAATATCCGTATATCCGTAACATAAAACATTATTCGCAGTTTTATTGGCATTATACTTCTCACGCAGTTCCTTCAAATACTTTCTAGAAATGTAAAAAAGATAAGAGCAATACATTAACTCGTTTTGTATCGCGACGAATCGTGTACCACCTATAATAAAACGTTAAGTATATAGGTAAGAAATGCTGTCATAAAAGTATGCTCGTTTAAAAGAGATACAAGCGACGAGAAAGCACTAGAAAAGAAAGCGGACGTGAACAACGTAGTTACGAATGACCGTGAATTAATGACGTGACGCGAGCTTATGAATTGTGAGAATCTGGTCGATTGCGAACAGCCACTGAATAATTGAATCCTATTTGAAGCCAATCACTCTCGATGCTTATCTCGAACGCGTTCCGTCTATTAAGATTATAAATGCTTTTTATAGATGTGTCATATATCCTTCCTATTCTAAACGCGTGCATACACGTGCATACACACACACACACACACACACACACACACACACACACACACACACACACACACGCATACGTTATCCATGATGGATAATTAACGAAAATTAGACTTATTCTGCATAAATAAGACGGAACCAATTAACTTCATCGAGTAAAAAAAAAAAGTAGAGAAATTTGATGAAGTGGTAAACTAATTATGTGCTCGACTCATTGAAACTATTTCACTGTAACAATTGTCGTTAATTGATTTTTGTGTGTCTCTTCTCATCTCTATGGATCGGATCGGCTCTGAATGACGATGCTGTAGGATTGCGTCAACGCAATCTCTATAACCATTTCCATCGGCGGCACGAGCTGTCGTTTCAGAAAGACGACCTCTTACGCAACTTCTCGCCGTTGTTTTTTTTTTTTTTTCCTATTTTCTTACGGCGAGACGCGTGCGCACGCGTATTCCTCTTTGGAAAGTCGAGGTCTCGGCTTATTATCTGGCCGCGTACGTGGAAAAGAGACCTTATCGTTCGTCACCAAGGTGCAGATCCGCCACGATCCGCCGTGCTCCGTCAGCAGGCGCGTCAAGCGCGCGTTGTTTCGCGAAAACCTTCGCGGTCGCGCATTCAATTCGCCTTTCACTGAATCGGGTCGGTAATAACGCAGCGTCTCTCTCTAAAATTATAACAATCCGCATTAATATTAATTAACGATTGCATTAACTTTAAGACCAATTACCCGCTTTATCAATCTGCTGATAAAGCTGGAGGAAACGTGAAAAATTTAATATCGACGAAGAATGTTACGTTAATTATTTTAATAATAGTACTTCCTCTCTCTCTCTCTCTCTCTCTCTCTCTCTCTCTCTCTCTCTCCTCTAATTTTTATGCCATTATGCCATTATGCCATATTAATTTTTTTACTATCTCTTTCGCGTTATTTAAAAATACTCTGCGTACAGTACTTTGAAAAATGCTGAACCGAATGAGACATAACTCGGAGAAAATGAATTAATAAAAATATGATTCATCTTTCTCGCAATAATGGATTCCATCATTTTTTCTCGAAGGTAACGTATCACGTACTACTGCATACTGCTCGCTCATACAGTTTTACGATTGCGCTTTTGCGCCAACGTCTTCCGGAGCGAAAATTCTCGCGGACTCCGATCCCGATTGTATTTCGACGAATGAGAACGCGCGTGAGCGTGTATTTCTGTGAACTACTGTACGTGCAAAGTAGAAGGTTACCGCATGACATCAGCGGAGCCATTAACTGCACTCTATTACTTCGTTCTCCGCGATGATAGGCACGATTCATTTCTTCTATTACCGAGAGTACGCGACCGATCCGCGGCGGTTTGGATCGGAGAGAGATCGCTGATAAAATCGACGTGATCGAACGAAAGATAACGGCGATGGCGACGGCGACGGCGACGGCGACGGCGACGGCGACGGCGACGGCGATGGCGACGCGCACGTGTCACTCGCACGCAAGTGCGCGGGGACGTCTCGGGGTAATTAAAATCTTGGTAACGCGCGATTAGCGGACGAGTTTTTATTGACTGAAATAAGAACAGATCTACGATAAGACACGTGCGGCATGCGCGTACACTTATTGCCCGGCGACATCTTTTTCTCCGCTAATAAAACCGCATAACGATGTCAGCTTGCGCAACAGCAGCTTCACACGTTTTCAATTGTCTGAGGCATCGGGCCCCAAACTGGGGCGTGAGGAAATTCTTAGGTGAGGGAGAGACGCAATAATGACTAATGCTTGGCGGCGAGAAAAGAAAAACGTATTAGCACGGTAAAAGACAAAGAAATAAATAAAGTTAATTACAACTATTTCACGCTGTTGTCCCAAATATTAATCTTACGACAAATACTTTCTACCGCGAGCGAGGTTGATCACCCTTTCAATATACGTATATTGCGTTATAAAGAGAAGCATTTGTCGACCTAAAGTCACACACATTTACTTGGCGATTTTGCAAGCCGCGCAAATATGTGCATAAATAGACACATTCATTTTGTAATCGTTATACAGACAGTTCTGAGATACTTCTCGATCTTACCGATCGTATTTTTTTTTTTTTTTTACTTTCTGAACGCAGGATAGTCGAATTGTCTTCCTTGTGTTGCGCAGCTTTCATGATGAGATCTCGTCAAATTGGAAGCTAATGATCTAGGAAGCTTTGACAGAATGTATTTTTTTTTATATTTCCAGAACGATTGATTTATAGCACTATCGTAAAATATTTACGAGCAAAATTTCGCTAGAAATCGCTTGATTCGATTGTTAATTGTAGACTGTGATTTTTTTGGTCCTCGTGCTCGCGGAACTCCGTCGTTCGTTTCCTAGCGCGTAAATAAGCATCTATCGATGCTAATGACAAGTGCACACGCCCGTGCAACCTCGTTCCTATTTTAGAATCCACTCGTATCTTTCCGCGAAGAGGCGTTACCACCTTTCATTAAGCACCGCACGACAAAAGCGCCGCGCTCTAGGACGCCTGAGATTCTTTTCGCTCGCCATGCTTGATTATCGATTCAATCTGCCGCACGTGTATATTTTTCTATCAACTATGTGCATACGTGTAATGAAAATGTGATCATATAAATGTTATGCTAAGTGGCATAATCCATAGTCATATTTCCGGAGCGAAAATGCTTTTGCAATAGTGCAGGAAGGCAAAACTTATGCATTTGCAGAGTACAGTCGATGCGATAAATCGTAAAAATCGTTGTTATTTCGATTTGTTGGTTCTTTTAAAGAAAAAAAAAGTTGATCAGCTAATAATAGGATTATTTAATATCGAATATCATTAGAAGAATCAAGCAATTTGGATAAATCAATCTTATCTTATAACTTTTGTCAGATACTGACATAAATATTTCCATTTTTTTTTTTTATTCTCTTTCAAATTATTATTCGAATTATATTTTTAAATTAATTTCTTTCTATAATTAAGTAGCTTTTCATTTTTAAAAATAAAAAATATGTTAATTACTTGTGAACGTTCCTCGTTACGTCGAATGAGACGCGAAGCGTAAACGTCTAGTTAACACGCGCGCGTGAACCTCGCGAGTCTAAGGTAGCAACCTTGAAACTGGGCACCACCTCCACCACCTTCATCACTTCCATCATACCACTATCTCTCGTACGACGAGCAAACGGTCGACAGCCGGTAGCAGCGCGGCGGAAGAAACAGCGACGGGTTCAGCGAGCGACGGTGCGGCAGCAACGCAGGAATAGTAGAATAAGAGGAAGGGCGAGCGCCGGGAGGGTAGGAGAGACAGGGGATTACGGTGTTGGCGGAACGAAAGAAAGAAGAATTCCTCCCGACGCGCGCGGGCTACACGCGCCCTTTCCTTTTCCCGCGGCTCTCCTTCTCCTTCTTCTCACCCTCCCTTTCCGCGTCCGGCTTTCAGCTGTGTGCCGCTCTCGCTCGGGGAGCAAACCGGATTCGCAATAAAACGAATCCATCTCGAAATGCGCGGGACCAATGAGAGGATCTAACATACAACGTTCAAACTGGATCTCAGTCTTTCCATTTCTCGCACCGTGTTCTCTTTCTCTTTCCTCTTCCCGCCCGCACCGTCCGACATCCGAGTTATCTCTTAACGTCTCACGTTACTCCTCCCTTCGTCTTTCCTGAAAGACTTGCCCTTCCTTTCGCTCGTTGACCCGAGTGAAAGGGAAGGTTGAAAGTAGGGATGACTAAACCTAGTCGAGTTGTGAGAGAGGTGTAAGTACGATAGTTGATCGTTTGCCCGAGCAAGAAGAAACACAGAAGACGTAAAGAAAAGGTGAGAAAGTTAGATTAATATACCGATGAAAGAGAGAAGTGAACTGAAAGAGCGGAGAAGTGAGATTAATTAAAAAAAATATCGGAAGGGAGGGTGAAATGATTTCACAAGAGAGAAAAACAGAAAAAATATAAATTATTATAGAATTCTCAAATATTGTCTCAAACAATTAATTTTCGCTTTTTCTGATGTAACCTTCAACAATTACTAATGATTGATTTATGAAAATAAGAAAGAATTAAATACTTTATTTATGAGATAAAATAGTATTCTTATATCAATTTATAGTTTGATAAATTTATACAAGTAAAGTTGATAAATGAGAGAATTATATGTAATTATAGCCACACGTGGGTCGTTGGATTACGTAAGAGTCATGTGATAAGAATGAATTGGAATAGTATTGAAAGAATTTTCATTCAAATTTCCACTATTTCAAAAGTGATGGCATTTTTAAATAATAATATAAATAATAATTTTAATAATTAGTTTATTATATATTTTTTCGTTTTACATTACAAAATTTAGTCTAGGGTTCTTTTAATTTATTTAAAAATTAACTAATATTAAATTAATACTTTCAATATTACTAAAAATATTATATCAATAATTTAAAGCAGCTCGCAATATACAAATTAAGATATGTGAAAAAAATTTTAAACGAGAGACCGTATCGTTTGAAAAAGTTGTGAATCTCGGAATCTCGGAAGCGTAAACGTGTTACGAAGGCGAGAATAGAGGAAAGAGCCAAGTGTTTAATTGCATGTGTGCCGAGCACCGAGGAGAAGGACCTTGTGATTCTCTTCTTCCCCTCTCACACATACTCTCTCTCTCTCTGTCTCTCCTCTCTTTCGCGCATAATGATAAACAGCAGCCGCGTGCTCCCTGCAGCGATTACGTAACGCGCTTGGCCTTCTCGTGTACCGATTGTAAATTAGACCGCATCATAAATAAATAAATAGTACTGGGGCGCGAGCGGCATCGCCAATGGTTGACCGGACCTGCGGCGGTTATGAATTAATTATATATCACGCAATTAATATATCAGACTGCGATAGCACGCAGCGCAAATATTTGCGCATAACGCATCGCCGTGAGAATCACGATGCTTCTTCCGGAAATAATATGCTCGCTTTGCGAGCGCGATAACGATTCGACTCACATCAGTGAGCTATTCACCGATAAATCATTTTGCGCGTCAGTAATATTTATTTTTCGGATTTGCGTGACCGAGACTTTATTCGCGAAACAGATGAGCACAGATGAGAGAAAAAAAAACCGATTAATCGTCGATAGCCTGCAGCATGTTAATCTCGAGGAAATCGAGTTGATCTACGAGGGAGATATTACCCGTTCGCAAGTTTATATTTGCCCAAAAGGTCACGGATTTCTCATCGATTAACTGTTAAATGATCAGTTGAGCGGTTGACATTTTTCATGGTTATACGAAAAGGGTAATCTCAGATTGGCGAACATTTATTATTCGGATCAACATGGAGATAATCAACAATAACTAAATTAATTATCGGTAACATATTCCAAGGAGCAAAAAATATATGATTTGTTACCACTTGTTTTATTAACTTTTTATTTGGCATGAGCTTTTAAAACATCCAAATTTAACAATTACATAAAATCTCTTTACATAATTAGACAATTTATATTCAAACATATCCGAAAGAGATATAAAATATAAAAATATAAAGGAAAAGGTATCGTCATAAATTATATTTCTTTTATTTAATATAATGCACTCGTCTATTTATGTTTAAGTAATTTAAATTTATCGCACGCATTTATTACGACAGATTTGCAAATAGTATAAGTTAAAAAAATGAATAGATTATAGATTAGGATTATAGATTAGGATTACACGATATAACTGGGTGTGTCGTGATGGATAAGAATAATAAGGATAAGAATGTAAAAAAAAAAATGGAATAAATTGCGAGTCGTTGTGTCGTCAGCTGTTTTTCGTATCGACGAAATGCGGAAGGCCGGATAGAGAGAAGAAGGAAACTGAAAGCGCGCTAAGAGATGGTAAAGACACTGTCATACCAAATCGACCACTCGACGGCGGCATCAGCTGTTCCACGACCTCCTTTCGTTCGTAGTGGCCCTCGGATGAGAGATTCGTCTAACGCGCTAAGTATAGACGTCGTTGCTGCAATCCCCCGTACGCATCGTCATGCGTACCACATCCGATGATCGGGATGACAACTCTGCCACCTTGGAACGGACGAACGGACGAGGATAGCGACATGAGAACAAAAAAACTGGAGCCGAACTGCACATTTAACGCGTATTAAAAGCAAGGACGGCGGGAAAGTTCGCATGTCGCACCGCATGCAAACTGACTGTTAAATAATGAATAATTGCGACGACAATTAAACATTTACGATTCTTGTCAACGGTTGAAGACGGTTGAGGATGGCGTTTAACGAACGATGCAACGCGAGAATACATATTCGGACTTTAGCTGACTTGCATAATGATCTTTTGACACGACCCTGATTCTCATTTTAAAATGTTGGAAACAATCGTGCTGCCTTCAATGTCGACAACTTTGTTACATAAATAGTGACAAAGCAGTACATTTATTAATTCCACGGGCTTTCGACGTACCTTCTTAACGTGACGGTTAATAAGTTTTTTTTTTTTTTTTTTTTTCGTTTGTAGCCGCCGTTTTTGCTAAGCAAACCAATGATTAATCCGTATAGTTTTATTCTCATATATTACGCTAAAAAGTGATATAAACAAGAATTAAAAGTAGTATAAGTAGTATATGTAAGTCGATTTTATTTCTCGATAATTTCTCGATGAATAAATCATTTATATCATCAGCTGTCATTTATAGCATCGAATCTTTGAATCGAACAAGATTATATTGCTTTCAATCGTTACTCTGGCTCTCCACGATTACGAGCTACGTGGTTCAACGATTGAACGAAACACCGTGGTCCAGTCGCGAACGGAGTGGCAGACATTAATCGGACGGTGTTTACCGTCGAATCATTCAAGCATTTCGCGATCGATCGCTCGTAAAACGCCCGAGTCGCCGCAACAAGCGACTAGCATGTCGATATAATTCCACCTGATGAGAAAGAGACCTTTACGTGCCGCCTTCATATTTTTCGAAAGAGTACGTGCGCAAGCGAGAAAGGAGAGAGAGAGAGAGAGAGAGAGAGAGAGAGAGAGAGAGAGAGAGAGAGAGAGAGAGAGAGAGAATGAATGGAAGAATTGTGCAGAGTTACGGGAGAAAGGCGCGAGAAAGGAAAAGCTAAACTGAAGTAATGAACGGTCCGTTGTTTCACGAGCGCTTGAAGATAATGCGCGAATGTATACTTCAATTCAAGCATAGGATAGTTTCGTTTTTAATTTTGTTTTTTTACTCTTTTATACTCAATTATCATATATTCCAATAATTCGAAATATCGAGAACTTTATCTAATTTTGATGAGAAATATATTTTAAAAACTTTAGTATTTAGCTAGATTTTGTAACTTTAACACCGAAGATTTTTTCAAAACAGATTCAAGAAGATGACCAACACAAAGACGAGGTGCAAATATAATAAGAAGTACAACAATATTGCAAGCCAATGTAAAAGAGGAAAGGTAAATCGAGATCGATGAACTGACATTAAAAAGAGGTTTAAAGCATCATAATAATAATGAAGTAGAAAAAAAATGGACAAGGGAAAGAAAATGTGGAGCCAGGACGTAGGAGGAGCAACACTTTACCAATGAATTGGAAGGAAAAAGGTATATAGAAACAGGAAAAGAAACGAGGGCGGAGTAAAAATCGAACGCACGATATGGACCTACCTACTGATGGACTGAAAAAAAGAAAAAAAAAACGTCTGAAAGTATAGCACACAAGATAGAGGGAACAAGAGAGGGAGTAAAAATCGTAAATACCGAAATGAAAGTGGGAGAAACGAGCACGAATGGGTACAGCGGAAAGAATGGAAGTATCGAAGGAAATAGCGAAGGGCATGAAAGAACTAGAAAGAAATTAATAGTAGACTACATGCTAATCCTTGCGATACTCGTTTCATTCTTACGTATTTTATGAACGCGCGCGGGCGTGAACACTCGTTCTCGTATTATACCACTGCGACGACAAGGAGTGCCTCTATTCTGTCGCGTCCAAATGACAAGGACGAAAAACCAATGTATAGAGGCTGGTTTGCTATGTGTCTTCGTGTACTACGCTAGAGCAGTACGGCGAGAAAGATAAAAAAGGGGAAAGACGAAGAGAGAATGAGCGAGCGAGCGAGGCCATAAGAGAGAGATAGAGCGAACCAGGACAGAAGGATAGGGATGAGAAAGAAAGAGAGAGACAGGAAGACAGCACGGGAGAATCGTGCTCCAATAAAATGGACGGAGACCGGAGAGTGTGCTCTTATCGCCTTGTGCATGTGCACTGGCGGAACATGTGAACCACCGCGTGTATAAGCGAAGACGTGCAACGCGTACCTATACACATGCGTAATCGCTCGTATATTACACAAAGTAAGAGAGAGAGAGAGAGGGAGAGAAAGAGAAAGAAAGAGCGACACCTCACCAATAAGACCTAGGCAAGAGAGCTATTTGTAATGCAATAGTGAGAGCACTAGTGGGGAAAGAAAGAGTGGAGGAAGGTAGTGGTAGGTGGAGTGCTCTTGGTGGGGGAGAAAGAGCAAGAAAGGGAGAACGGGAGATAGACAGACACGTAAAGAGACAGAATGAGACAGAATGAGAGAAAGAAAGAGAGAGAGAGAGAGAGAGAGAGAGAGGGGGAGAGGCAGAGATGAAAAGAGGAGAGATAAAGCAAGAATGTATGAGCGAAAGAGAGAGGAAAGGTGCTACTCGACGTGGAACCAATACTATGATCCCTTTACAAATAAACTCACGAACTTGCAAGGCCTCCTCTCCGGTGCAGAATATAACGTCGCGAGCTCATGGCAAATAGAAACGCGCTTTTCGGACCCTCAACCCTTTCTGGACCCCGTAAATCCACGAGACCCACCTGGCCTCTCCTTTGCCACTACCACCCGCCACTATTACGACTACTATTGCTATCACCATCGCCATCACCATGACCACCACTACCGTCGCTCGTCACTGTCGTGGTTGTACTCATTCGATACACGTTAAGAGTATCGCTGATGTGCTACCACTACCAACGAGCCGACAACCACCACCACCGCCGCCACCTCCTGCCGACCGTCTGACTCTACCTCTCTTCGCTTACCTAGGACCAGACAGAGAAAGAGAGAGCGCGAACGAGAGGGAGAGTGAGAGCAGGAGAGTGAGAGAGAGAAAGAGAGAGGTAGAGAGTGAGAGAGGGCCCCGGCTTTGCGCAAAAGTTACGACGAAGCGAGGAGCAGTGAGACACATCGCGGAGACCGGAAGAGAACCCTCTCTCCCTAAAGAAGTTCTCCGACGTGAAGAAAGAGAGAGAGAGAGAGAGAGAGGGAGAGAGAGAGAGAGAGACAGAGGGAGAGAGAGAGAGAGAGAGAGAGAGAGAGAGAGAGAGAGAGAGAGAGAGAGAGAGAGAGAGAGAGAGAGAGAGAGAGAGAGAGAGAGAGAGAGAGAGAGAGAGAGAGAGAGAGAGAGAGAGAGAGAGAGATACTGAACACGCGCGAAAAACATACGTCGACTCCAATCGAGAGTGTCACCTTATGTGCGCGCGGGAGTGCGGTACGGACCATCACGAAGAAAACTAACAACATCAAGTACCCTCCTTGTTATTCACCGCGTGTTCACATCGCGAGGACACGTGGTAATCAAGTGTCCTACTTCCAGATATCCTGCGGGAGTGTATCAATTTAATTAGATCTCCTATAGTTACCTGAAACGATCTCGTTTGTAACGTGCAAATTTCTACGATTGCGCATCGTTGTGTTATCACGATCAACATTTGCGAGTGACATATTCGAAGGATAACAAAACTACCAGCTGAACTGACACGTGCTTACTGTCACGTGTTTTCATTAATCACCAAGTGTGTTTTCTGATCAAATGCACGTACAGGAAGAAGAAAGAATTTAAAGAAAGTATTTCCGAAAATTTAACAGTTCTAACTTAGTTTGCTCTTCGAAAATTTGTTAATCCTGTGATTGTGTTGACAGTTGTTGAAAGAGAGGGATATCAAAGGAAGCGAAGAAACTAAAGGAAAGAGAAGAAAAGAAGAAAAAAAAGAAGAAGGAAAGAAAGTAAGAAATGTAGATAGAAAAGAAACAGGTAAAAAAAGGAAAACAAGAAAAAAAAAAAAAGAAAAATAAAAAGAAGAAAAGAAGAAGTTTCGAAGTTGAGACCAGAACTCGCTGCACGCTCGCCGCTTACGTACCAGCAAGAGCGGGCTGTGTTGTGTAAGAGCTGAAAGTAAAAGTTGAAACCGTCGACTTCAACTCGCGGGAGCGCGTGCTGCGCGCGCTAAAATCTGATCCTGCCTCTTGTAGGCTGAGTATAGCCGAATATTTCTTACCTCTCTCTCTCTCTGCTCGTCTTTCTTCGGCGACTTTGTGATTTGTTCTTCCTTCTGAAGAAACACAGAAGAGAGAGAGAGAGAGAGAGAGAGAGAGAGAGAGAGAGAGAGAGAGAGAGAGAAAGACAGACAGTAATAGTGTGTTTGTGCGTATGCGTGCATGCGTTCGGTTCGCATGATCGCGGACGTCTCTCCGGCGCCCTTGACAAGAAACGCCGCGAATGTGGAGGATTTACGCGCCCCGAGGAAGCCGAAGAGGGCGTGCTAGGGGAAGAACAAGGAGAGAGGAGAAGAGGAACGGTGGTCCGGTCATTGCGTAACGACGTTTTCTAGTCCGCTGCTTCGCGAAATATATTCGCGTGTGGTGTTTCGCTTGTACTCTCGTTCTCGGAGGTGTATCGGCGTATATGGAAGTTCGGGGATAGATCGAAGTCAAAAACGCGAGTAAATCGAGCTTCGACAGCGAGCGCGAATACGGCGCCGACAGCGAGAGCGAACGATGGAAAGTGATCGGTCCCGCGCGTTTCACTCCATTCAGCGCGAAACGCGAGTGTTCAAGGTCACCATTGCTGGTATCCCACCGGTAATCTGTTTCCGGAGTTGCTAGAGAGTGGTCTTCATCATCCTCACCAGTCGTCATCGTCAACGTATTCATTACCATCGTCATTATCATCGAGTTGCATCCCGGTAGCACCACCGTGGAAGGACTCGACGTGCGGTATTCGCGTGCGAATTTAACCTGTCTCTCTCTCTCTCTCTCCCTCAGTTCACGATCGACAGCGCGCTCGCTTTTACCTCGCCGCCTCGTCCGGGCGCAAGAAGTTTCGCAAAAGGGATTACAACACGCAGAAGAGAAAGGAGACAGACAGACGGAAAGGGAGACGCGAAAGGGAAAAGGACAGCGAAGAAAGAGAGAGAGACAGTTCGAGACGGAGAGGGAGAGAAGGAGGAGGAGGAAAAGGAGGAGGAGAAGGAGGAGGAGAGGAACAAACCGCGATACGACAACCGTGTACGCGAAAACCGCAGGAGGACGCGGATTTCTCGCGCGGAGGACAGGAGTCCTCGTGACCGTCGTGTGGTTCAACGACGAGGACGAGGAAGGCGTCGACGAGTGAGCGAAGGGAAGGCTCGCTCTCTCTCGGAACGAGGAGAAAGAGGTGGAGAGCAGAAGAGAGAGAACCGCGGTAGCGAAGGACGAGTCTGAAAGACGATCCGGATGTGGCGAGATCCACTCGCTTTCCGTTCTCCCGCTCTCCCGCCGATCGTCACGGTGCGTCGCGCCGCACCGACGACGTTGATTTCGTGAAGAAGGCGCGAGAAATTTGATAATCCGTGAGTAAAAGAGTAAACGCGCGCCGCCGAGTCCCGGGGAACCACCGGGGAAACCGTGGCGGCGTTCGCCAGAGACACACGGCTGAGCGGAATTAAAAGTGCGTTTAAAAAGGTTAGCGGGATAAAAAAGGCGCGCGCGCGAAAGGATAAGAGAAAGGAATAGGAGCCACCTCCGAGTCCTTGAGAGTACCCAACGGGTAAAAGTGCCGCGCGCAGAGCCAGCCGGTTGACCCTGGACAGTCAACGGAGCAGACCCCGTTGGAAAAAAAGAGTTCTCCACGCCGTTGTCATCGTCGTCGTCGTCGTCGTCGTCGTCGTCGTCGTCGTCGTCGTCATTGTCATCCTGAACGTTGTCAAGGATCGTCCCGTTCCAGATTGACGAATCTCTCTTCACGGCGAAATTTTCCTCGCTGTACGTCAAGTTTAGGTGATCTAAATCGAAGAGGCGCGTTGCATGGTGTGCGTACACATTTACTCGTTGCGTGCGTGCGTGCGTGCGTGCGTGCAACACGAGCAAAACCACGTGTGTGACGTCGCGCGAACAGAAGAGCAGCGAGGCGAAACGTGATGACGAGGAGGAGATCGTGAAAAAGGAGGCTGATCGCGAACAACGGTGAAATCCTCGAAGATATCAGAGTTCCGACCGGCAGGATTTTCGTTCATCTTCGTAGTGTAGAAATAATGTGCGGTCACGCGAAGAACGCGTCCACGAGTGTGAAGTGATACGTTAGTGCCGGTATACCACGAGCTCGGCGAGCGTGCTCCTCGTGCGTTTCTCCCGTTCGCCGTTATTGCTACTGATCTGTTTCTCTCGTGCCCAGTGGTGGTGATCCATACCGCGGAATATCAATGTACGTCACGTGTCTGCAGCGTCGTCCACGTCGCCGATGTCACGGGATCTTGGCTCGTCATCGCCGGCTCGCAAAGAGGATGTTTTTCACATGACTCGACGAGATAGTCCCCTGGGATATATATTGCGTCCCGTCGCTCACCCTGGATACCGCCGCCGATCACACGTCGGACAGCGAGCGCAGTAGTAGAAAAAGCGCAAGGTGAGAAAAATGTGGACGGCTCGTAACTCGTAACTCGCGGGCGTGACGTCGATTCGATTATGTAACGTTCTTCCTCCTCGGGGATCTGTTCCTGGCGAAGAGACCGAGGCGACGTTAGCTCCTCATTTGTCGCTCGCCGATTAATTACGTCAACACCGTCGATGGCCTTGATCGCGCTCTCTAAGTTGATAGTTCACTCTGTTGCAAAAGACGATTGAAAGATGATTAAAATGTTCATTGCCACGTTCGTTACATGATGTGTCGTCGCGCTGATGATACGTTTCATGTTTACACTGGCTGTTATAATCCAAATCTGATTGTAACAATTGACAGGAATCGTAGATACCAGCTTATATCGTATTGACAAACGTAGATAAAAAACTTATAAGTATGTTTTTCACGCCTGTTATATCGAGTTAACGACAATCGTCACGATGAACGTGTTAATTTTATTGCGCTCGGCAATTCAAACGATTCGAAATATATCGTTTCACCGTGCACATCCAGAGATAAATTCCGAAATTGATCGCGTGAATGAAATAATTCCGAACCGATGATTCTGTTAATCACTGATGCATAATATTCCAATAATACAGGGATAAATTAAACGAGATAAAGAACATAACAATAATATAACAAATGATAAAGCACGCTACAATGGAGAATTAAAACAATTTCGATTGGATTTTTTTTCTGTTATTACCCAATATTTGGAAAGCAGATGAATTGTTTTTTTCTCTTGATATTAATTCATCGAGCTATCAAGCGGGAGTTACGAATGATCGATGATGTAATGTTGACATGACCGCTGGAAAATGTTTGCAGTCGGTTTTATGGATACGATACGATAAAATGAAAAGATACCGAAAAGGTATCGATGTGTGACGACAAGCGATATCTACAGTTGTACGAGAACATGATGCTACGATTCTTAACATAGTCTCTTTCGATAGGTTTCGATATTAACAGGCATACATTTCCATTCATATATTTAGACACACACACACAGACCTGCCAACCTAATCTGTCAATTCTTTCACTTGTCGCCAAGGTTTATGTTGTTTTCTGTCTAAACGAAACGGTGAAACTGTGAGCAATAATGAGGCAATTGTCGCAGACTGACATTCCACGCGACTGGATGCAAGAGACGGTGCAAATTAATGCGGCGACGTAATTGGTAGTAAAAACGACGGCCAGGCCTAACGTGCGACCAGAGAACAGGTAGATTGCGGCGAAACGCGCTGACAATGGGAAAATATGATCGGCCGAGCCACGAAACGTAAATAACATAATTATCGTCCCTTAAAAAACCTGTCCCTGTTTCCGTTTGAGAGATCGCGTAAACCATTCATTAAGTAGTAGTAGCTATGTTAAGCCAGTGCACGCGTGCGAAATCTTCATTATTTCATCGACACTTGTCCTATCGTTTATTTATATATATTTATTTTACTGAAGAATTTTTTCATCAAATATTGGCAAAGTATATATATATAATCATCTTTTATAAGTCAATGAAAAAAAAAAAAAAAAAAAAAAAAAAAAAAAAGGGGGGGGAAATTATTTGATTACATCGCTCACCGCACTGCACGTGTCATATTTATTTATACTTACATATTAATATTAAATATATAAAATGTGTTTGATAAATAAACATATTACATTGATGCTCTTATTTGGTTCGCATGTGTAGAAATTTTGAAAGTACTTGACGAGACGTCCCGAGACTACTACGATGATTTTGAAGTTGCTCGGGAAAGTAAAAAAAAAAAAAATAAATAAATAAAAACAGGAAAAACGGGAAACTCGAGAGAAATCGTCCCTGTATCCTGTGAATAAAAAATGCGCTTAATATCTGTACTTCGTAATAGGCGGCTGTAAACTCTCTCGTGAAAGACAACGAAGGCAGGAAAACTTCTTCTGAGCATCATAATTCAAGTTCAGCGGCGCACCATGGTCGCAATATGGACGATTGTTGTGTAACCGTTTCGAAAGAAAAAGGAAAAAAAAGAAGAGGAAGAAAAAAGAAACGACGAGCCGCTCCTCTCGCGAGTCCAGTGTGGTCATCAATGGCGCGGAATGACGAATCAGAGAGAAAAAGCGATCTCCAGTCAAGGTCGCGTATCGAAAGGTGCCTTTGCGTTCGCCATTTCGCATTCATCTTGCCATTATCTCGCGGACGAGAGCTCGCACGGCGCGTTTCTTACATAGTTCACCAGCTGCATAGAGTGTGCATCGACGCGTATATGCCGCGAATGCAGCGACACAAAAATCACTTGTTCGAGCCGCGAAAGGTGAACCAGTCGAAATTCCGTGTTCCCTCCACTTTTTGCTCGCGCCACATCACGCGCGCGTCGCTCATTGCTGGACAATAATCGCGACGCGAGAAAGTTTATTCGGTAAGCGACAGCGATGCAAATATATCCCTTTCTTTTAGGACACTTCACGTGTCAAATTTAACACGTTAAATTTGTGCAAATAATCTAATATTATCGCGCAAAGAAACTTACTATCGATAAATTAATTAATTAAATTATTGACAGAATTCGAGTAAAGAAATACGTTTTCAAATATTTATCACATATTTTTTTTTTTTACTTTGGCTTTATTATTATTATTATTATTATTATTATTGTCGGACTACACGCTCTCTTTGCTTTGTTTTTCTTTATATAATTTATTTTATCTTTATTCTTCCAATACTATTTCATGTAAAACAAGTGACGCGAAGGAAGATTTTTAAATAACATTATTATCTCTTAACTGAAACATAAAGAATCCGAAGGAAATCGAAAGAAGTTAACTTTTTCAAGTAAAACCGATGTTGCAGCTGATAATCCTTAATGTTTAAAGATGTTTTAATGTTAATCGCAAATGCGTTTCTTCACGTTGATTAGCGATAGCTTGCTACGGAGTCATTCGCACTATACATTTACGTGAATAAATTTGACTATGTCAACCGTGTGATTTGGCTAAACTATGCATCAGAAGCCTAATTCACTACGGAGATTTATGGCCAAATCATTTAACGTGCGGTCGCAAACGATTTGACGATCATTTATTTGTACCTCCGAATACATTCAGTCTCGTCACTCTCCTTAAATTTGCCAAAGCCGCTTTGCTTTGGAGATGTCCAATTCTACGTGCAACGTACCACGTTGCGCGGCCATGAGAAAGAAACGAACGAAAAAAATATCTTTGTACCAGGCAATTATGAATAATTATGAATACTTATTTGCGTCTGTACAACTGCTAATTGAAAGAGGAAAAACGAAACGTCAAATGTTGCATGTAACGTCTCGATAAGAGATATGTTCTTGTATCTTACAAGTAGTAATATCCAATTAAAAAATTCTCTCTTTTTTTAATAATTATAAAAAACAATAATTTGTATTTTCAAGTATCGTGTTAATCGTCCCTGTTTTTTTTTGTACCATCTCACAGAGCCGCTTCGCTGAATCATTTTGCTCGACACTTCTCGAGAATATTTTCAATTGAGTAGTCGGTAGCAAGATAGAAGTGGGTTATGAGACCGATGCAATTAATTAATGAGATAATAAACGATTTTGTTATCGGATTCGATGTAGAACGCATCTGATATCGCACTGATATCAATCAATCAATACGGAGTAAAATAGAATGAACCACGTAGTGAATCACATCGGACACATTTGCGTTTAAATGACTTAAAGTTATTTCTGCTAATGACACGGACAACCTGGCGGATTGAATGCGATTTTAATTGTCAATAAAGTTTCTATTTCATTTTCAAGGAAAATAGTTTCTCGAAATGATTAGGTTACGCGAATAAACGGAGGAACGTGCACGTGGATTTATCGTGTGTTTATCAATGACTCTATTGAGAATTCTATTATCGCTGCTTGATGTCATTAACGTGGATATCGCGAGATAACTGCAATTCAAATAAACGACATACCAAGTGTTAATTGAATATTCGTAAAACCTTTATCGATCTCGGTATCATTTTCCGCATTTCCAAAACAAACATGTCATAACACTCGCGCGTGCAACATTTTTTTTCAGATAATTTCAATTACAATTAAATCTTGTAGAATAATCAACAAATCACAATTAAATCTCGTGTTAAAACCATACGTAAAGACATATACGTTTTAGACGTGCGAATGTAATGTAAGGACGGTAAAAAGCAACATTTTTTTCAAATTTGCGGAAATAAAATGTTACGCTCAAGAAATATATTTTCGCGTTAATGTTAAAGAAAGAAAGAAAGAAAGAAAGAAAAAAAAAACAACGATATCCAATTTGCACCATGAATCACGTCGACTGCGAATCCGTCTCGGAGGAAGACAATGCACTTTTCTTTGTGTATTTCATATTTTCGTTTCATACTTTTCCACCTTCCACGGTTCGTCCGTTCCCTTCTCAGGCGTTTCTTCTTCGCGTATGCGATAAGACGCTTATTAAGACGCGCTATTCTCGGCATGCGAGATCGGGATTGGCCGAAACGGCGCGTTAAATGAAGTTGCAATTAAGAGAGCTAAAAGCCACGCGGCCGACTATGCCTTCTCAAGGCCTCGAGCCTCGCCAGAGCGTACTTCCGCTTCTGATTAGCTTCCTCTTTTCCCACATCGTCCTCGCCGAGCTCTCCTTCCCTCTTTGCCGCCCTCCTCACATCCTCCTCCTTCTCCCGTCCTTTCTCTTCCCATCGTCCTTTTCCTTCTTCTTTTTTTTTTTTCCTCGCTTCCCCTTTACATCTCTCCTCGTGGTCTCTCTTTATCTCTCGACCTGTGCCTTATCTCGCACCGTGGGAATCCGCGCGTGCGATTCGCGCCGCGAGGGAGGAAGTTCCTATTCTTCCATTTCTCGTCACGGCGCCTCTCTATCCTTTCGTGTCTTCGCAATCGATCAGCGCGACGACGTGTTCTTCGTTTTCGCGTATCCACACTTGTTGATCCTCCTCGACCGAGTCGTGTGTTACTAATTGTAAGATCGATATAACGTAAGTCTGATTATCGTATTTGGAAGAGGAGAATTTACAAATACTCTTACCCACTGTAATTCGTTATTCAGATACACGAAATCATTCAGAGTTTCGTTTCGAAAAAGTATCGAATGATCGAGAAAACTAATATCTATGGATCTAATTGTTGGATCGGTTAAAAATAATTGGAGATCAATAATAATGGGTAAATTATTAGGTAAGCCCTTCCTTCCGTTTGATAATTTGATATCGGATAATGTTGAAGTAAATAAAATGCTGCGTAATTCTCGAAAAGTATAGGAAGAATTTAAGTAGCATCTGATGTTTATTTTTAGAATTCTTTCAGAAATTTTCCACCAGATAGTCAATCTGATCATCCGACCGACAAGCATGTCGACGGTCGGATGTCTGCGCAATCGACCTAATGCGGGCGCGGTTATGACGTGCAGATACGAAGGACGATAGATACTTTATCTGAATTCGCTAGGTAGGTGGGGGGGGGGGGGGTACATTCGAACTAACGACATGTAATGCGCAGCGGTTTGCATAAAATAGCACAAAGTTGCGAGTTTACGTACGCGTGGCGAATAAATTTACGTAAATAATGCTTTCTATCTATGCCCGCTGGCGTGTAGAATCGCGAGCAAAGGTATCGCGAGTTTGTTTAGCGCATCAGAGGATCTAGCGTGTAATTATCCGTAAATGTTTTTCCAAACGTTCCATGTCGATCGGTAGGATTCCGACACAATTCGGAAGCGAGTAAACGACGAACGATTTGAACGATTCGAACGATGCGAAAGATTGAAGAAGGATACCATTATCGTTTGCTTCATTTCGTTGCAGTGTGAGGCTAATTCCGGATGATTATTCATGACGGTCCAAAGACTTCTCTTTGTAGGAAACTCGCTGATAAAGGAACGAGAGAAATGACCGGTCTATTATACCGGTCGTCGCATGTAATAGCAAAATTAGCTGTGAAAATCGATGTGCGGGTCACTGCGAGCGAACGTGGCTAGTTATCGTTATACATTTGTATTCGAAGGGAATTTAATTGGACGAGCTCATGTAGCGTCCGCTATTGTTATATTGTTATATCGAGCGTAGTGGAATCTATACGTGTGACATTTATCAACGTAACATGATCACCGATCATTCATAAGAATAGTGAATTATGATCGTGCCAAGATTCGGCTCACTTTTCAAATTATTCCGAATTTTGTCAACGCCAACGCGAATGTTGATAGATTTTTGAAAAATCTACAAGAAAATCCACACATATATAGTAGTTGGAAAATGAAATTGTAGCTCGGAGTAGCTGGAAATTATACTACATTCGAAAGTGATACACCATTAAAATAATTTTCTTTTTGTTATGGTTTAATGGCTGCGTGGAAGAAAAAAATTTTTGAATCCAGAGCATTCGCTTAGCCAGTTTAAACAATTGACAAACTCTCTGCGAACTTTATTAATAATTTGCCGGACGGTGATTAAGGATTCGAAATTCACCGCGTTTCCTCGCGTTTGCTAAATAGCCGCGGCGGCTTGCGAAAAGCGTGACTTCAACGATTTAGGACGTTAGGCGAAAATGTTTCGTTCGCCGCGTATACTTTCACCTGTGCCGAGTCGTACGTGCCGAATTGGCAGGTACGATTACGACGGCCGATGAAATTTCCGTCGATTGTACGAAATACGGTTGTTCGCGTTGTGCTCTCTTAAATATCACGTCTCTAAATGAGCTTCGTGCGCAATGCGCTTACGCTCCTCATCGCAGAATTTGCGAAGAAAGTTTCGCACGCATTCCTATTTCAATCCCTACGTGATCGGATAAACCCGTCTCTGCCTGGACGTGTCGCAACCTTGAAAGTTTGGCTCTCGAGAGTCTCGTAAATTCTCTACGTTCTCTACGAAGTTTCGGAGCAGTTAGTCGTTTATCATGCGCCATTCTATGCGCAATCTGCTCCAAGTTTTAAGTTTTATTTGACGATTAATATTTATATAAAACACACAGAGTCGTGATTTTATATTGTTTTTTTCCATTATCAGCTGCTTTAGTATATTTATTTTTATTCTTTTTATGCTAACCAATTTATACAATTTTAATTAATGTGGAGAAGAAAGGAAAGAAAGGGTAGAGGACGAGCAAAATCTGAATTACAATCTAGTTATTTTCCAAAAACATGTTTTACAAATATGTAACGTAACATGTATCAAATGTTGATTGCGAGTGTTAATCATTCTTTATTGATAACGTTGAAATATCTATTTGCGTACTGGCGCAAAAAGTAGACTTTGCTAAATGCACACTCAATGTTGTAAATTGAAATATTAAAGATTTGTGCGTTACAACTCACGTTATCTTCTACGCACGTAGAAGACCGTAGTTAATTAAATTTATTTTCTAAAATATCGTTATTTAATATATTGCCTTTGGCCCTTGGACGTTGTCGAGAGATACGTTAGATTTCGAAATCTAACATATATCTTTATTCCTTTCACAAAAAAGTACGTATTACCAAGTACGTATTATTACGCAATCTAAAAGTCATATATTTCTTACAAGAGATTGTAGGGTAGGGTTGACTCTCGTTAATTTCGACTCTCGTTATTTTCGGCGGCCATTGTTCGGTCGTCAAGCCGAAAATGAAAGGATTATCGTAATCCGCGGCGGGCGGCGTTGATCGTCTCTGTATATTCATTCCACGTAGACGCGATATTACATTAACGTAATTTCGCCACCGGAATTATTACACAATTTTACAGCTTGGCGAACGTGCGGCTGGATCCCGTGCCTGGGCGTCGCGGCCGACGGGTCGTAAGACAGAAAATTATCGTAAAGTCGAGCGCGGAATCGCATGGCGGGAGAGCGCTCGCGCCCACGCGGGTTTGCGAGAAAACACAATCGTCCCTCGCCACGTCCCGCGTGCGCTCTTACCGCACGGCAGGAAAGCTCGCGTTGCGATTCGCGATATACCGCGGATATAACGTGTGTGTATATATACGTGGCTACGTACGTACACCGTACGTCGCCTCTGCAGGTACACGACCGGCGCGGCGCAGCGCGGCGCGGCGCGGCGGCCGCCCGGCTGGTATTTCGCCCGCTCGTTTCTGGGCCCGCGTTCTGGGACTCGATTGGCGATTGTAAATCTCTCGCGCTCTTGCGGGCCCCCGCGGGCGGCTCGGGGCATATACCGCGAGTAACAGCACGAGTAACAGCGGTCCCGCGAGTACCTACCTACCTACCTACCTCCGCCAACCCTTTCTACCTTTCCTTTCACTTTCATCTATCGCGGGGCCCCGCTCGTATACTCGAGGCCCCTTCGGGACTCGCTCGCTGGCTCGCCCGGCTACCGGCTGCCTGTTACACGCCTCCGTGTAACGTACTCGTACAGCGCGTTACGGAAAAAAAGGATTGTATTATTGAAGAAACGGTAGCGAGGAGAAACGTACGTACGGGGCCGGGTTCCGCGGTCGATACGATATGAGTACCTAACGGGTGGAAAGTTTCGTCGGGTTAGCTCTCCCTCGCGCGTTTCCTTCGCGCGTCTTTCCTTAAGAGATTTGCGAGAAATTATGAGAATATTAATAACGAGCTGACATTTTACATTGTCTCTCGTTTCATGTCTCTCGTCCGTTTGATAAATATAATTCTTTACGTTACAAGATGAGAAAAACCGAGAAAGCGTTTCTGCGAGATAAGATCAAACGACGAAATAAATTAATGTAATATGTTTTCTCAGATTTGAAAGAGTCGTATTGAAGCACGGTTCTGCGCGGAAAACTTGTGAAGATTACTACATCGCGCTCGCGCGCGCGCGCGCGCGCGCGCGCGCGTAATGGTCCCAACACGGATAGGCTGGTAACGAGCGAGCGAATTGATGTATACCTTTAAGAGAGCATTGATTGCTTGCGAGATGTTAAAAAAGATGCGCTAGCCGTTGAGAAAATAAACACGCTATTACTCGGCGCGGTTCGTAACCGCACGTCGTAGTTACGCGGCCCATAGTTCACAGTACCGGAGTTTTCATCCAAGCAAGTCATAATTTTGCGAACGCTCCCATTATGAGTTTGTATGGAGATTATTCTTTGCTTTACGCGGCAATTAACTCATCTCACAATTTTATTTGCTTCTCTATCCTTGCTTCAGCCAGACCCGTAGAATGCATATGCATACGTAGAACGGGGTCTCTTAAAACTGTCGCATTTTCTTTTTCTGAACATTTTGCCCGATTGAAATTACTACATCTGACTCCTTACTACATCCGTCTCCTCGATTCCATTTACATCGTTTCACTTACATGATTCAGAAAAGAAAGATTAATAAATAATATTCGGTAATGAAGGGACATAGGCCGCACATCCTCGAAATTATCTTCTCTCATTACGATCCCCGTCGGGAATCTGTACATTGTGTTCGTAACGTATGACGTACTAGGGCGATGCGCATCGGGGAGGACTGTAATTTCGCACTGTAACGACTCGCGATGTTCAGATGTTGTACGTCCCTATTGTATCTCGCATGAAATACGGCTGGTTGAGGGGTCGGGCCTTTCATGCGACAGTGAAAGTGTCCCAATTTGGGAGGAAGAGTTCACGCGGCTGTGCCGCCAGCTAATACGGCATACATTCCTGACTGATATGCGTTTCGACGTTTATTTCATTTTCGCTACATGTTTCGTTACAAATATATAAATACCTAGCCAGCGGAAATATGTATAAGATACATACGTTTACCTTCTCTAAAAATACATGCGAACTGCGTAAGCGTTCATATGATACAAAAAAATCATGTTAACGTGTAATTTTTTAGTTTTCCTTTTTTCATTGATTTTATTTCGCATTATTATTTTTATTTTACATTAATAAATATATTTTATTATTTAGCATAATAAGACGAAAGATTGGCATCGAAGTCGATGCTTTCTTATAATATCGTTTTATTATTTAAGACGTTAATCTGCGTAGATAATAAAAGAGCAGCAAATCGCTAGTTTAGCATCGCTAAAAACCTTGGACAAACCTTGATACAAAGAATATTTTTGTTGCTTGAATCAAATATCATATGTATATAGATCAATGTTAATGAAGATACGAACAATCGGAATAATTAGCATTTTAATACTCCCCGCTTATCTGCATGAGCTTTTGCTTTTAGTGTAACCACGTTTCCGCTTTGTAATAATACGTTCTAGTTGCAATCAGTGTTTCAATTAAGCAACGAGCAAAAACCGCAATCCTACAATTTGTACACTAATATACCAATACCCGCTCTGCGATAATGTCGGGGCATTATAAATTAAAAGTATTTTGGCAAAATTGCCATACGAATAGAAAGAAAGCGTTGTGTAACAGACCTACAATTCTAATTCGATTTTAGCTGTAAATGCGATTTAAATTCCACTGTTACTGTCGGTACGTTGTTGCAACAGCGTCGGTAGTTGTTAAAACTAAATGCATTAGCGAATCTATTCGATCGAGCATTTCACTTTCGAGTCCGCCGCGTGAGAGAGAGAGAGAGAGATTTTCGTTCGCGTCGTTGCGCGTTTTTGTGAAACAAATCCGTGCGCTCGAATTATTATGAAACAAAAACGACTCGTTTCTGACTCGTTCGGTGTAATCTTCTCGGTTTCTTCGACTTCCTCGCGCGTTTTCACCCGCACATCCGCGCGACCACGTTCGCGGAGGCGGACTTTCTTGCTTACGTGCCCGCTTACGCTGCAGCTCGGTGCTCTTCTGTACATCTAACTGCCAACGTAATTTCACCTTCGCCATTGTTACTCTTAAACGATCTCGCAATCGTCGTCTCGCTCTTGTGACACGCTAATCATCCCCGGAGCTTGTTACGTCGCCGCCGCGAAACGGACGACCCAGATAAAGAATTTTATTTCGTTTATTTTCGATAACGGTCACATCTCATCTTTCGCAATCGCGACAAATTTTTACGGCCGACCGAAAGAGAAATGTAAATTTACGGGAGAAATTGTCGAGAGGATTGATGTATAGCACAAAAGTAAATCGTTTGCGATATCTCTTGTAGTAATTTAATACAGAGGAAAAATTTATCTTCGTATAATAATCGCAATAAAAAAAATTTGACGTTTAATAATCATTTCACATTGATAAAATTAAGATTAGGATTAAGATTGACAAATTCGTCAATGACTTATATATAACATACATATAATTAATGTACATAATTATTCGTAAGATAGTATATTTGAATTTATAAATATATTTCCCATTTCAATATAAGTATTATTTTAACGCACATTCGCAATTCAAATGTACAAAATGATTGTATTTTTTAATATTATTCATCTTATTCATTCTATGTATAAACTATGATTTCGATTGACTAGTCAAGGCGGAGTAAAAAATGATTCACAACCCAATGATTATCGACTTTTAATTCTGACAAAGACTCTTTAGGAGTCGTATAAGCATAGCAACAAAAATGCATTCAATAGAGGTGCAATTCTGCGTTGTAAACGAAACAGCTGAAAAATAGTTAAAAATTGGTTCCTTTCAGCATCTGCCCTAAATAGCATTAAAATTATTATCACTTAATTTACGACTGAAAGTGAAACACATAATTTCCGTAATTTTAAATTATGATTTTATGAGATCGCGTATTATTAATGCGAAACGAAGACCTTATGACGAGTAATAAGCATAAGAATTTGAAACCGATTTTTTTTTCTGTTGACAGAACATTTCGTATACGGTATTGTGCTAGCGTCTGGCATTTCCAATCTTTCAAGCTTTATTAAATCGGATGCGCTCTTGATTGTGAAGAAGACTATTCATTATAATTCGCAGACTCTGCTCCCGTTCTTCGAAAGCGCTGTTATTCGCAGTTCCGAGCTTCTTTTTCTCCTCTATATTCTCCTTTCTATATTTTTCCCTTTCTCTTTCTATCTCTTTCCGAAATACATAAGACCTTCCAGTGGCACGCACTTTTCGGACACGGTAGACGCTTTTGGCGTTTTTCGCGTTTGCATTTCGCGCGCGAGTAGAGCGCGAATGAGGCGAGACGCGCGCGCGTTTAACGACAAGTCTCCACCCACGATGTGAGATCATTGCGATTACGTAAGTGTCCAGCTCGCAGAGTGTGTATGTTTGTGTGTGTGTGTGTGTGTGTGTGTGTGTGTGTGTGTGTGTGTGTGTGTGTGTGTGTGTGTGTGTGTGTGTGTGTGTGTGTATGTACAGGCGTAAAAGTATTGTATTGCATATCGCTCCGGTGGACGTTATGCGCCGTTGTTTTGCCGATGCAATCCTTCTACGCTGCAGTTAAATTTTGTGAGAAAGGGGAAATTGGTATGAACATCCGAATTGTCTAATTTTGACTAAATTTTATTTCGACTTTTGAATTTCTGCTTTGAAATTCAACGGAGAAGTTTTCGACTATTTTCAATCCTGAAAAAATTTTTATTCTACTTTCTACAATCTCAAGCTTTCTATATCTATTTTAATACTTTAACCAGTCAGATGTTCTTTTGATATTATTTAACACGTAGAGCTTCCATTACAAACTTCTATCAAAGTTGAAAACTTATCTCTTGAATCATTTTTGAATCTTTTGAAATAAAAATTTTACTTTCTTTATTTTGCATTTTATAAAATAGGAGCTTAATTCATATAAAATAAGTCACAATCCTCTATAAATCTTAAAATCTAAGGTTAAAAATACAAGTAGAATTTCGATTCGAGTAAAATTTTGTTTAAATAGGAGTTATACGTATTAAATAATATTAAAAACCATTGATCTGTTTATTCAAACTATCAAAACAGATTTGAAGATTCTAATTGAGAAAAATAGAAGAAAAATTTCAATTCGGGAAATTGGTCATCAGCATTTTGGAGTGACGCGGAACGATCTCCTGGAAAAAATTCTGATGCAATGATATAAGAAATTTTAAGATTTTTTTATTTTATAAGATATTTCTTTGTAAATAGATACTTTATGCTGTTTACTTGAATGGGTGAATATCGTATATATATATATATATATATATATATATATATATATATATATGTATATATATATATATGATGATCGAGGATGATTTATCCGGGATTTCTTCGGCGTAACGGAGAATGCAAATTATAAAATGATAATATCTCGCTGAGATATAATTGGCGCGTTTATATTCTAACTACGTTTACACGTTACCACGAATTAATTATGCAGTGTGCAATTTTGTTAAATCTGCGCGCAATTTGAAAAGATTTATATGTATCAAACGGGTGTGATGCGTGTATAATAGAATGCATTTTTCTTATATGCTTTTCTTATATATTTATATAACGTATATATTTATGTAACATTTTTATAGGACCGATAAAATCTCCAATTTCCAGTATGTTAACGATCTAATACTCAATAAAATTTTCGCAAAAAAAATAGTAGTTTTTCAAGTAAATATAAGAAGAGATGAATAATTTATAGGATTCTGTACTAAATTTTGTATTCCACATTAAAACTCTGAAGGAATAAATTTCAATTTCATTAAAAAAATAAGGACGCAATAAAGTGAAGATCGATCGCGGAAAATGATATTACATAACGTTCGAAAATGTCCACGTCACAGATCGGAAATCATCGTTAATCGATTCCGTCACGAATGATCAAGCGCGAATGAATAGATAATCTAAGTCTTAGATCATCCCATCGATCTAGTCAGAGTTCTATCGATTCTCTTGGGTGACTTAATCGGATCTTAATACTGATCTTCAATGTGTCTTCCGCAACATCGATGATGATGACGTACGATTGGGCGGATCTGCATAGGAAAAACGCCGCGCAACAATGGAAATAGGAAATTATTCAAGGCTGCCACGCGGCACAACGGAATTGCCTGATTAGCTATGTAGATGAAAGTCACGTTACGATTAAAGTGTGACGGCTATCGCGATAAATGATCGTATGGAATTCTATACAAGTATCCTACGTTGCGTTTCCGGCGATGGCGAGCGGATAGCGGACGCTCGAAAATCGTCGCTCACGATCGAATCGCTATCATCAAAACGAGAATACAATTCTGTTAAACTCACATTGACGGCACAAATAGATTTTTGCTAGTAATAACGAAAGCCTCTGAATTGAAAGAGACGGCGGGTTTTAGTTTCCCTCTTTTAAAAGAACAGACTTTCAATAGTTTCATTCTGTAACTCTCTCGCCGCTCTCGAGTTACGTATCATACCGTATGCGTTTGTGTAATACGATGAACTAAATTCTAGAAAACGTGAACGACAATTGTACATTTGCGTCACAGTTTTCATTACATAGGGAATATTAAAAGTGTCTCTCAAACGTTTCTTAGACCTCTCTGTATTATTCGGGCGAATGTTATTATCTATTTTGCGCTGTATATTAATTGCTTACTTAACTTGGAGTTTCAGCTTTCTGAGGTACGATGTTTATGTACGCTATTTATTAACATTGACGTGAAATTACAAAGAGAGCGAGAGTTAACTTACCACGAAATGATCTTCACTCGCGCGCAGACATACCTTGTTTCCGCCTGACTCACTTACGACAAGGCCATGCCAAAAGTGGCGATCTTAGCTGTATTAAAATAACATTCACGAGATGGAGAATGTAAATGCGGCGTGTGAGAAGTTGCTCGTATAACGCAACGAGAAAAAATTCATCTGCATCTTCCGATTTCCTCTATGGCTTTGCTCGTACCTCTTTTTGCAGTTTCTATTTACATTAAAATCCGCTCCGAGTTAATAACGACGCTTACCATTAACAGTAAATGCGACATTGGAAAATTATATAAGTAATAATACTTGTTTTGATAATGACATGCATTTGGTATACAGCTGACAGCTGCCTTAGGGAAAAAAAAAGGATAATAATTTATTGACTGGAAATTTATTGATACCATTTATGTTAATAAAGCATAATATTAAACTTTATTAGTAACTCTTGAATCTCTCATTATTTACGTAATTATGAAGTCGAATTACAGTGTTGCGCAGTAGTAGTGAAAAATCTAGAACTTTTTAACTGTTATAACAAAGTCTAAAATTAACAAAGCAATAAGTATACATTTGGTTAACTTTTTTTCTGTGAAAAAATTCTCAATTAATATTATTTCAATGATAAAATCTACCAGATCTTTTTTGCTATTTAGATGAAATTTCACTTATACTTCACTTATATAAAATATATATATCGGTTGGTCGTGGGGAGCGCCCTTCGCGAGTCCGGAACGGAGCGGCGTCGCTCATCCATCAGACGGGAAACTGCACGATGGCGGGCGACGAGGAAGGAGGAGAAACAGAAGGAAGGAGAACCGCGGAAAGGGGGATAAAACGAGCGACTGGAAAGAGGAAGAGCGAGAAGCGCGCGAGAGAGGGACGCGGAGGGAGCGCGCGGGACGGGGGGAGGGGGGGAGTCGTTCTTGCGTAACGCACGCGCATGCACGCGTGTCCCTCGCGTACACTCGGACGACGTGGGTGTATGTAGATCTAAGTAGCGAAAGGTCATCCGTTTAATAGTTCCCGATCGCGCGTACAGGCCCCGAGATCGGATCGCCGCCGGTGACTAATCCGCGGCCGTAGATGCCCGTCAGGCGCGGCGCGTGCATCTCGCTGCGCAGTAAAAGCTGCCGCTGCAATTGACGAGCCCGCTCTTTGACATTGAGCGCATCCGAATCTCCAGCGAGCGGACTCGCCGTCACTCCCATTTCCACTCTCACGTCGTCCGCGTGGGCGATAACGTGAGGCGAGACGTCCGTGCGTTCAGGAAAGGCAGAGTTTAGTCGTTATGCAACTGCCGCGATATTTTCGGCTAACTTTTTGAGAAGTCTCTCCTTACGTCTCCTTTCGATCAAGAGAGAGAGAGAGAGAGAGAGAGAGAGAGAGTACTCGGTTGCTGGACTTGTAACAAAAGTCACCCGAATAAAACTCTTTTGAATTTCTTTGGGGAGATTTTCGGCAAAGAGAGAGATTTACAATGTAATGTATGTACACGGTCAGACGTGATTTCTTTTTAACGTCAGAAATTAAGAAACGTCTAGATTTTAGACACGAAATCATTTACAATTGGTATTTCGTGGTACCTTGTGGTGGCAATTATTGGATGAGATATGCGCAGGACGCTCTAGTAAAAGACTTAACACGCACTCGCGCGCGTGTTCTTCCGAAGGGAAAATCCCTTGCGAGGGATTATCGCTCGACATCGAGAATACGGACGAGATACCTTCCGGGAATAATGTAACTTCGTAGCAAACGCGATGTGGTACGACGGACGACCGAAAGTATGCCTCGCAGGATGGTAATTACAATTTGTGAGAACGCGAGCGCCCGCGCTTATCCGGTTAATTTACGCGGATAGTAGGAGCGTTTTACCTGCGTATCGTAGTCTTTACACGTAATCAAATTACTCGTTTTATGGCACGATTTATGTAACCCGAGCCGGCGCGGCGCGGCGCGTCGTCGCCGTGCACTTTTTCTCAACGTGCAAAAGTCGCGGATTCGCTACGACGAAAGCGCGACGTTATCGCCGACATCTCGCAAAAGTGAGTCCGCAGGGGCACGCAGCATCCCAGGGTAGGGATTGAAACCGGTATAATTTCAGGCTGAGTTCAGATTTCGTTGATACAGGCGCACAGGGAAACTAATCTGCATGTTTATTTGTAATAGTAGTAGTTTACCGGAGTTATGTCACTCTTTGAAGCGGCTGATTATTTTTTTCGTAGTTCTAAATTAACAGTTTTTCCTATAGCTTCAACGAGAAAAGAAAGAGAGAATAAAAAAAACGGAACGAATTTTTATGCTTTACGCGCGCAATATATATTTAAAAAAAATTCACAGATATTTATAAAAAGTTTAATGGTGAACTTGTATATTTGGAAAAAATTTAAATTTAATTAGTTTCCATATAAATCCATCTTTATCGAGTCTCTGAGTCTTGTGTCTCATTTGACACAAGAGGTGTCAATAGTAGTCAGTAAAATACATTGCAATTAAAGTTAACGGATGCTTTTAATTATGCGGCGAGAAAATAGCTCTCTTAATAATTATCCGTCGAGAGGGACGCCCAGTTGTTCTTCAGACTTTCTCGATACGTCGTAAAAATTACCGAAATGTTATCCGCCGTGATATTTAAATTACTTTTGAAATACCAAATGGATGGTCGTAAGTATCGTTGGCAGCGATCTCGCCGAGCGCAGGACAAGAGTGCCCTTTGGATTACATGGTGGAGGAGGTGACGTCGTCCATTTGAAAGAAACGATCGTGTGTTACGTAAGAGAAGGCGGCGTGGAGACGCTGATGGTATAAAGGCCGAGTCACATATATTCACGAATATACACACCCATACGCACGTGGAAACACATACGTGCTCATTCGCGCAGGCTGTGCGGAATCGGCGTAAAAGAATAAACGGGAGTAATGCTGGTATTACACGAAGTCAGCAAAGGGGTAAATTAAAAAAAAAATCGAGAGTTGCTTGCGACGTAAAATGTTGCGGTCGAGTTAGGGTAGATCTCGAGAATCTCGAGCCGCAACGATTTATTATCTGTGAAATCGAAATACGAGACGAAATACCGCGATGATCGATTTCATTGTGAATTCCTGCGAAAATAACGACATATTCGACATTGATTTATACGTCCGCTTTTTTTCGAATATCTTTTCGAATATCTTTTCTCATTATGGCAGTACTCAGAAAATCACATCCCCGCGAGATCCGTTACATTAAGATCCGATTTATTCATATTTTTCTCCAGGTGTTTTGAAGTTGTGTTTTGCGGTTTTGAAGTACTATTTTACGATGTATAAAAAGTAGATGCTTCAGCAAAGCGCAATAATATGTATTCCGTGCATATACGAAGGCCGCTATTCATTTCGAATACATATCTGATTAGTCGCTTCGCACTCTCGGTATTTCCTTATTATATAAATGTTTAGCTGCGTGGAAAATGCAAACATTGCGTTGCTCGAATCATACTTTCGGTGCAGCCGCAGATCGGCAGACGAGCGATAGACAGATCGCATACGGACGATAATTCCCACGGTTACCAAACGGCGACCTTGGCGATTTCCTCGAACGCCGTTGAATTTCGCCGATTTTGGTAGCCGATCGCCGATCGCATATGTGCCCCCGCCCCCGACAACCGTCTCGTGAAACACGAAGAGCAGAAGAGCACGACGCACGCGCACATCGAGCGTGCCCTTCAGATCCACAATGATGGAGCGTGTCTATTAGAGGAGGCGATTGTTCTTATATAATGAATGGATCATGTAACTAGCCGCTTCGCGGACTCGCTTCGGGGGGGGGGGGAGCCGAGAGACCGGGAGGGACGCCTTCGCGCTCGCATGCACACACGACGAATGCACATACATAGTGCACATACATACGACGCATACACGTGTAGACACATGGGCTCACACAAGGCCGCGTCGCGTGTTCGCGTGCATCGCCGTGCTGTACCTGACGGACGAGCGACGTGTGTATGAGCGCGCGTACCAGCGCGCGTTAGAGCTACTCGGGTAGCTCTCGTACGTAGCTTCGTACGTAAGTGCAGCTGAAAAGGCTTTTTACTTTCTGGCCTTGAACGAAATGTATCCGGTGACTCGACGACGGCTAACGCCGATCGAGAGAGCGCGGGGAACTTTTGTCGTTCCCCCCCCCCCCCCGTGTGAAAAACAAGTCTACCGCCGCCCTCGACCGCGTTGCTATTTGTGGCCACCCCGTTTTACGCGATGGCCGATCGGTCAGGTTGGTCCATCTCGCGGAGACGAATTCCGCGAGGTTCCGTAGTACGAAAAGAGACGAATATGCAATCATTGAATTACGGTTGCCGATATTAAGAAAAGAGATAGCGACTTCGAGCCTTGAATTCATCGATGACGACAAACCGCTTCGCGATTTCTCGAGAGGAACGTTCTTCTCTCGCCGTAATTTTCCGTGACGCGCACACTTACGTACGTCAATACGACACGAAAAGAAAATTGAACACAATAACGTTAAATAGATTACTACTCCGCTGATAATCCGGACCCCGGAGGTTGACTCGAGCTTTGCAGCTATAACCGCAGCTCCATCTCTCGCTCCCGTCTATCCTGCCCGAACATTATATCATCAACCGTAATGGTTGTGTGGGAATGAATCATGGCGCACGATATAGAATCGGCAGACATTTGCGTACAACTGATACAAACGATAGAATCCCTTTCGTCGATTCCATCTTGTCAATGACGCTGCGATGAAGAACTGGCGCGGTAAAATTTTTGGGAGACCGCACGGACACGCACGTACTTCCGGTGAAGGGCGCGCTCTTTCCGGGCGACAACACGTGCCGTCGTTCTGTGTCCGGTACATGGTAAATTGCGAAAGGACAGAAACGGACCTTTTAGAAACGAGGAAGAAAACGGCACAAAGGAGGAGGAGACGATGTCGGAGAGAGCACGTCACAGTCGAGGGAACGATGCGCAAGAGGGAGAGCGTGAGAGACCAGGTGGAAAATGGCGATTCGAAATCGAGGAAAGGTGTGAGTCACCTCCACGGTTTCACGGGGTGTCATAACCCCGCTCGGAGCGTTTTCGCGTTCCCCGAGACGCCAAGTATACAACACAATGCGCGGCCACGATACGGGAAGTCAGCGAACCACGAAGCTATTCTTGGACGACGGAAACGTAGACGTGTTCTCGAATCGACTGTCCGCGAATCAAACAAAAACTAGTCCGCGTCGAAAATAGATATGGACTTTTTGCTAGCGTGTACTACCGACGCAATGAGAGCTGTTAAGCGAAGGCTGAGTGTGTGTAGTGGAGAGAACATTTTTCCTTTAGAGAGAAAAAAAAAGTTTGGCAGAGTTTTATCTTTGCCAAATTATAGATAGTTGTAAATACGAATTTATCGGCATATTATGTCGTTGTAGAGAGTGGCGCGATTTTTCTCAAAGAAGACACGGAGGGATTCCATTATACTGAACGAAAGAGTAGTCTTTATTAACAACCCAATAAACATCATTAATCCGAAGTCTCTTGTGTCTTGGGCAAAAGTACCTTCGCGAACAGAAGCGCTTGTCTTCGTTTAATGTATCGTGAAATATCAATCAGTCGCTTGTTCACCCGCGATTCTTTCAAAAAAGAAAGGAACATCTCCAGTAATCAGTTTAACTGCTCTCTGTGGTGAAGAATCGCTTCTCCATAGGATATTGCTTAGCGTTCCAAGCGAGTGGATACCGATGGTCCGATGCGTGTATACGCGAATGTGTACGAGGGTCAGCGGTACAATGAGACCGCGAAACACAGCCTATCCAGACTGGCGAAACGTAATTGGGCTCACAAAAAATGGAGCGGAAACGCCTGGGCCCCATTACACAGGTCCCGTAACGAGTTCTCTCTCCGCGTTGCTCAATCCGTGCTGGTCGGCTTGCGCGGTTTGAACGGCCTCACCTTAATCAGCGCTGTCTCGATTCGTATTTTTTGGTACAGCGAGCAGCCGTACTATTTCCGAAAACCATGAAATAACGTATAAATAACGTATTGAACACATTCAAAGGATACCGACTACGCGCAATAAAACGACATAGTCAGTGAAGACGACATTAAAACGACACTCGACTCTTTTCCCCTGTGAAGTTGATTTTTTTTTTAAAAACAAAATGAATACTACTATTCTTCTCAATTCATTCATATAATTTAAAGTCTGTTAAAATGTAGTTCATTTGAAAACTGAAGAAATTATTTGTAAAATGAAGCCGCAAAGCTGTTAATTTGAACTAAAATAATGTTATGTTTTCGAATGGACAAAAATAAATCGATAAAAATTTAAACTGATCGGAGGATCCACAGGTAAAAAAAAATGGTAATACGAAGGTACATCTATATACGTGCAAGAAAATTTTGCAACCGAGTTTAACGAACCGCTCGTTTCCTACGATTAAGCGTGCATTTTTCAACGGCGCGCGATCTTTTTCATCGCTCGGCCGCGACGCGCATTCTCCCTCTCGCTAAACCCCCCGGTGTCTCGCGCTTTAATTTCCAGCCTCGACATTTGCGTAACCCAGTTTCGCCATTGTTCAATGGTAGATCGTAACGTCCGCCATCCGGATAGGAGATTATAATGCTCGCGTGTACGTGGTACCGCGCATCGTCGCCTCTTGGTTTATATATATATATATATATATATATACATATCATGTATGCGCGTATGGATGTGTGAATGTATGTATGTACATGTGCGTATACGCGTGTGCATCGCGCTACCATAGACGAAAGTAGACTTATACATACGCCTATACGTGTGCGTGTTTATGTACATAGCAGTAATGCCGGTAGAATTTACGAATTCAACGACTTTCTCCTCTTATCTAAGGTCTCGACCTCGAGAACGCGGTTCGCACCAGTTTTATGTTGCGATACTTTTCTCTTTTCGTCACTGCCAGCATGGTTGCAGGTTCGATTCCGAATGATTCATCGTGGACAATTATGAAAGCGCGACAAGCGACGTAAATGTTAGTTGTCGACATATAAAACTAAAAAATGGAAATTAAAAAGTAACTCTTGTTTAAAGTTTATTTGCATTTATGTTTCAAATTTTTAAGTACGAGGTGGAACATTGAAAATTTGATTTTTATCAAATTTAATCAACATTTAACTAACAGTAATAAATCTAGTTAAAGTTGAAGTATTTATAACCTTTCAAATTTTTACTTTGTTATCGTGTGCTACATTTGGAACGTGAGCTATGTTAAAAAATAAATAAAAAAGTATAAAAGTATAAAAGTGTAAAAATATGAAAACATAAAGGTATAAAAGTATAAAAATATAAAAATAAAGTAGAGAGATATCAATTCAACTTTGATACTTTGAAATAACAATCTCGTATTTCAAAAAAAAAAAAAAAAAAAAAAACAACTATTTATATTTAAAAAAAAAAGCTTTTATTATATAGGAAAAATTTATATTAATTAAAAAGAAATATGCCGTTATATATTTCTTTGTTGTGTTGCATAATTTTGTCGAAAGTATTGCTCGCGATGCGTAAGATAACAATACATCAGAAAATAGCGTCACAAATCATTTTCGGGACAATTGATTTTTAAATTGAATTTCAAAACATTTTGCAATTGAAGATCTTTATTATAATCTTTTTGTAACATTGTAATTATTTATATACAAAAACATTATCCCACATAAAATATCAACCGACGTTAAAGACTTGAAGAATTTTACCGACACCATGTATCAAGAGGGAGCTCTTGGAGCTAGTTTTGTTCTTAACGCAGCAGAGCACAGCACAGCACAACACACGTGGAGAACCAGAAACATGGCTTGACCGGTAAAAGCGTGCTACTTTGACTCTTTCCGCTTTGAATGGGCATGGATTTTCTCAATGCGGAATTCAATTCTCTATACATATATATACACGACATGGCATTCTGATGACAGGAGAGTAGCAATAATAATAAGAGCTCGAAAAGCGAGAAGGATCTATTCGTCATATCGATCTACACCCGGATATTTTATCCTGATGTCACGTGTAAAATCCGATTGCGAAATTCTCTCAATGTAAAACGTGAATTTAATTATCTTTAAAAATAGCAAGAATGGAATTTTTAATTGCAATTTTTCTATAACTTCTTTATATCTGCGATATTCAAATAATAACAAATACTTGCCGTACTTTGCATCAATAATCTGCTGGAATGTTTAATACGACACTCTGAACGATCTCCACTTACGTTCTTTCTTAGCTTCCTACCTCGAGTAACACTTCCAGTCCAGTCATCTATTACATCCGTGTAACGCGCGGCACGAGACCCTGCCCGGCAACTCTTCAAGGCCCAAATAGAAGAAGAAAGAAGAAACGTGAGCGCGTAAGCGCGAACGTAATCCGGCCGGCCGGCCGGCTAGTACGGATTGACCCTGAACTTCAGCCGCTGCTTACTAGCATTTCCAGTAGCAGCCAGCAAACAGCGACAGCAACGTCGCCGCGACGGCGTTTGTTCAGCAACGATTTCCTTATTTAGCGATTTTCTCGGTATCACGCTGGCGAGTTTATTACGCATGCGAGCGAGCGTGCACGGCTATGCATTGCCGCCGCACCGTGACTCTTACCCAAAGGGATCGCCTTCTTCCTTTTAGATTTCGCATGAAATCGTTTCCTGACTTCTCTCTCTCGTCTGCGGACGAAATCGCGATATCGCGTTTCCTTGGGTCGAAACGGCTCGCACGCGAAAAGCTCGTTACGAGAAAAATTGATGTCCTTCTATTTAATTTATCGTATTTACGACTCTACACGACCGTAAAGATGGACGCGCACGATATTTGAACGCAAGGAAGGAAAAAAATGAGAGGAAAATGGAAGAAGTTTTGACGTCTTACTTTTTTACTCACTCACTTGTTCGTTTCCTGTTTAACTTTTACGTTATTGTTTTTGTAACATTAAATAAAATGTAGATATATATATATAAATAAAATAAAGATGAATATAAGATGAAGATGTAAAAAATAAAGATGAGAGAGATAGTCGAGTGATTTAAACGCGCGATATATTGTTCCACGTTGTCGATCCATCTCTCTCGCATGAGGTTTTCAGCGAAATGATTTTCTTATGCAAGCAGCGATTACAGGCGGATATAAATTTTCCAGTTACGTAATGCGGCGCTTTACGTCTAATACAAAAGGAATTCGTTCCGATGAGAGACGTCTCGCGAGAATGAATAAACGATAGCCCAGCTGCGAATCTGTATGCATACCTAATGTCGAAATTCGACGGAAACCTGTCGTGCTACTTTCGACGATTTAGAATTCCACAATAGATTCAGCACCTTCTTCGTGACTCTTACTCAAGGTCTTCCCTTTCGAATTCGATCGAACAATTGATCGAAGGTCATGGCTTCAGCGAATGTAAGATGCTCCTAGATCACTATGTGGCCATTGCTTTACAATTCTGAATTACTTCGATATTTTATATCTCGCAATAGAAAAATTTATCTTTTTATCATCAATCAAAAATTAATCAATGTGATCAAAAATTAATTTATTATAAAAATATACAAATCTGTCGAAAAATGGAAATATAATATATATATATATATATATATATATATATATTAAACAGAAAAGTATTTCTATTATTGAAGAGATTAATTTTTTTCATCATTGTTTAGCTGTCTCTTAGCTTAATAATAGCTCTTTAAGTTTTATATATATATTTTTTTGTATAATTTGTATAATTATATACTTTGTATGATATCGCGATAATTTTTATAAACTTTTTATAAGCGGTAATAAGGAAGTTTAGAATTGAATAAAAACGTATATTGAATTAAAGAATATACTGATGAATTAATATGATATATCCTAGAATAAAAGTTTATGGTAAACTGGTATAAAAGCATATATTTTCATTATTAAATGGATTAGACTCTTGAGACTCTTACGTTTGACATTGCGGAATTTGTTTCACAATATTAGTTATACATTTGCTCCTTTTGAGAATACAACGTGAAACTTTCTCTCTATCAGCTTCCCTTGAGAAACCAAAGGAATGTTCGATCAGCCGTTAATTCTCAATTCTTAGCCGTGGCCGCGTTAAACTGTTGCAAATCTTCGATACGGATGAATGAGATATTTCTTGTACGCTCGATATCGTATTAGACAAATCGTTTCTTTTTTTTTTTTTTTTTTTTTTTTTTAAGATCAGTGTTATAAGATTATGTCGTAACAACAATTCATCAATTGTTTTCTGAAATAAGTGCTAATTAGGAACGAATTATGTCCGATTGACCGACACTTGGTGAGAAAACATTAAGCAAAACCGGATTATGCGGCAGAACAGGTAGTTTCTCTGATAACTAATAAGATTAGTGAAATTTCTAGTAAAACAAGACAAGGTTCGTAAATTACATTTGAAAAAAATTATCTTAATCACAAACAATTGCATCATAGTTTATCTTATATAATATTAATTTAATTAATTATATATTAAATAAAAATATAAAAAATATTAGAACGTTTCTATTCACATTTTTATGTCTGTTATCCAATTAATTTAACGGGAGATAAATCATAAATTATAAATTTTTATGAAATAAAGAAAATAATATAATATCTGCATTCTTGCTTGCTGACTATCCTTAGGATAGTCACTGTGGATGTAATTAAATATATGTAAAGATAAAATTAAAAGTGTGAGTTTAGGAATTGGAAATTTAGGCCGCATAATTAGATAATCGGCATGCCGCACCGTTAAACATTGTTTGACATGGTCAACCGAGAGCTGCGTAGATGTAAGAGAAACGTGAGAAACATGATCTTGTGACACGTCAGTGCCTCTTCCGCTGTTTCTAAGAGACCCGAGACACGAAAGGAGGAAATTAGTGTAACGAAGCTGTCATCGCAACACGCAAGGCGACAAGACCACTTATTGGGTTAAGGACGCGGGATGCATTTTTTATCGCATAATTCTTTTATTGCCATAATCGCTCACAGCTACAATCTTAATTCTTTTTATTAATAAATTTGTGTGTGTACACGTTAATTTATTAATATATTGCAGAAGAATAAGATGTATATACTCCTTTTATTTACAAATATTATTTTGAACTTTTTCTCTCTGGGATCTGTTTTAGATCTTTTCTCTAAACAAAAATTTAATCTAATTTTTAAGCACGTATCTCATTTATAATTTATAATTCATAAATTTTCAACGTACTGATAAAAAAGAAAAGCACTGGTATCATATAAAATTTTTACCAAATTTTAAAATACTCTCTATTCTATTGTGCTATTTGTCTATTCGTGATTCTCCATTCATTCCTTATAAATGATGTATTCGATGCAAATTTTAGATTAACGCAGAAATCTATCCCAGCATAAACGTTTCTTATTCATGTTTCAGACGATGTATTCTGACGGTCTCCTGACGCTCCACTATGGGAAACATCCAGCGACCTTGGCCGCAGAGGTCGGGGCCTGGTACAGCGGGGACCGTCACGTGGACGTGACCCTGGCATGCGACGATGGGTCCGTCGTAAAGGCTCATCGCGTAGTTTTGGCAGCAGCCAGTCCCCTTTTAGCTAGTCTACTTCGGAATCCTGCCCTAGACCACGTGGTTCATTTATCAGGCGTCCGAAAGACTCAACTAAATCATTTGTTGGAGTTTTTGTATAATGGAGAAGCACTGATACCGGTACGAATTTTAAAAAGAGATATACTTTTTACCACAGAAGTAGAATATTTAGAAAAAAAAAAAATTTTTATTAACGCATGTGGCTTAAAATATGCTGAGCGGAATCTTATTAAATAATTTTATTCTCAGTCGACAGAACTTACACCGTTGAGGGAACTTTTTGAGCTTCTTCAAATTAAGTCGGAACTATTTGAGCCTAATCAACCTCAAACTAGTAACTCTGATCCCGAGAGAATATCAACTCCACAGCCCTCAGAAGGCCAGGAGAGTTCCAGTTATGAATCCCAATACGATGGCAGGTTAGTAGATAGATGATTTATCGAATTTGTAAAAATGATAAGAAATTAGAGTTTAATTGTCTTAAAAATTTTATGCTTTCCAGACAGTCCAATAACCCCGCGGACTGTTGCTCAGTTCTCATTAAAACGGAAGGTTGCGAAGAGGAACCGGAAGTAGATGTAGAAGGTGTGGAAGGCGAAAGTCTTCTTTCGGATAACAGAGAAAGCAGCATAGAACCACCTAGAAGAAGGGATAGCTCCGATCCTGTTAATCTGAGCCTCAATTCCGGCACTTCCGTCACAAGTGACGGCTCGCACGATATAATTCACAGGTCAGACAAATCGTTGATCGTATTATATAATTATACAGTACTAGTATGTAAAACTTTTTATAAGTTATACCGAAAGAAACGATAAAGTTTGTTAGTAAGATAGAAGAGAAGGTCTTCAGGTTTGTTTTGCATCATCGCAGGTCTGAAAAGCCGATATTCGAAAGGCGGGAATCTCTTGAAGAAGTTGAAGAAAGGAAGAGGCAGTTGGCAGCGCGGTTAGCATTAGGTTTAGAAGCTGGAAAGAGGAAACCTGAAGAAATACCAATCACACCTGCGGAAGCGTATGTCGTAACGCCTCATCGAAAACGAAGGCCAGGCTTCCACAATGCTCCCGCACAAAATCCGGCCTTTGTACCCTTCAATCCTGGATTCGAAACGCCCAGGAGGTTGCAAGCGCCACATCCCTTAAGCGTTTCGGCACCACCGTACCTGGTCAGTTATATGTCAGTTCAATAGCTGCTAGAGCTGCTCTCGATACATTTCGACAAACATTATTATCGACGTCTGCGATCAGTCAGTTTCTCAAACAACAAACTTATCTGACTTGGAACATTTTTGACACTTTCTCATTCGAATATATTCGATAGACATATTGCATGTTTATTTGAGTGTTTCCTACGTAATTATTTTTGATGGTTACAGCAGGACAGATCAGTTACGCCGCCATCTCATCGACCGCCGAGTGCCGATCCGGCGTCAGCAGCATCTCTAGAGCCATCATCTTGGGCTGCTTGGACTCTGCCACCTGCCAGAGCCCCACCGCCTCCCCCGTCGACGGACGACCCGCCGAAATCCACCCCCGTTCGAGAATATCGGTGCAGCTACTGCGGTAAACAGTTCGGCATGTCATGGAATCTAAAGACGCATCTGAGAGTGCATACCGGCGAGAAACCTTTCGCATGTAGACTTTGCGTTGCCATGTTCAAGCAAAAAGCACACTTGCTTAAGCATCTGTGCTCGGTGCACCGAGGTGTGATAGCGGCCCCTGACAATACGTTTTCGTGTTGCTTCTGCTCGTCGTCGAACTTCGTCAATCTGCAGGATCTCATCAGGCATCTCTCGGGACCGCACAACAATCTGCTACTCAGCAGAAATTTACATCGTGAATTTACGAATCATGAATAGCGACAAAGTCAAAGGCCGTCCGATGCTGAAGAGTGTTCCTCGAACGCGCAATGACAAATCCTTTGAGTGATTTATTTGATGCTCTCGGGATTTCATTAGATGAACGCGACTGAGACACAGTTTTTATTCAGGCCATTTTAAAAGATTAGATTATACAGGGTAATGCATTTAAAATTATCATCCTTCTTGCTGCTTTTGATGATACACAAAGAAATAGATAATTATAAAATATTATATATTTTTAAATAATCTTTATTATATCAGGGAAGAATAAGATGATATATTAATGATATGTCTTTTCAATTAGATGTCTTTTTGTTGTATCGTTGAAAGCAACAAAAAAATCTTTCATGTAATAATTTTAGATATTCCGCATATGCGAATTATTATGCTATTTGAAATAGTCTTTAATATTCGCAACCCATTTCTATGATATTTTGGTCTGAATTTAACAGAAAATAATTGCGTTTTTATTACGGGCGAAACACGATAAGAAACAAGGCAAGAGCAAGAAATGATTATCAATTTCATGTGATATTACAAAAATAAATTCACATACAGAATTTGTTTTTAAATATTGCAATTTGCTCTTCAGTTGTTTTCTTAATTGGTTACTATAATGAACTGTACATGAAAACCTATAACTCCGTCTTTTTTTTTCATAAAAAAATAATAGGATGAAAAAAATCGATACACAACTGCTTGTCTTGCGAATAAACGTACATTATTTCGGTTTAGATCAATTTATATAAAATTTTTGAAAGAAAGAAATATATATTGATTAAAAATATCGAAATAATGTTTTATATATTTTTTTCGAAGAGACAAAATGACATTCAGCATCGGAAAAGAGCCTTTTTTAATCTAAGAACTTTTAATAAGAAAAAAAAAAGAATAAGAAATCGATCTTATATGTCTAATATATATTTTCTCTATATATTAAAATTGTTTATATATACATATATGTATATATTATATATATGTATGTATATATTTATAAAATTGCGACCAAAAGTATCTTATCGGTATGGCACAAGCAATAACATCTTGATAAGATAACTTTGTTGAATAATCGACATGGTTCGAAATGAATATATCGGAATTAATTGTCGAAGATGATCTGGGAAAAGTACAAGGACGATAATGTGAACGAACAGAGAGTCAATTATTGTCACGCGCCAAATCTTGACGAGCTTGTAGAATCGAAGCCCAGTCTCTTTGTCACGTCTTGTTTGTTGTTATTTTATTTTAATCTATACGCGCGCGCGCGCGCGCGGACATGGCATCCGACAAGAAGTATCTTTTACCTCAGCGCGTGCGACAAATCTCACAGTGTAAATAATGTTAAATAGGAATGAGCGCAGACGGATTAGAATTTATTTATTTCACAATATTGGGACCAACCGACTTTCCACCGATTTCTGTCTTAGGTAGATCTTAGGTGTCCTGCCCGCCAATCGCCACGAGCTAACTGCTAGCAATTAGAACTACATATATATATATATATATATATATATATATACATATATATACATATATATACATATATATATATACGGTTTCGGTCGCGAACACGAAAGTATCGGGATGTTGAAACGTGAAAGAATGAGATATTGGAACATTTAAACGCGACGAAAGGGAACATTATCGGCGAAATCGATTGCGGAAGACGTGGTTACGATGTTTATAAATTGTTGATGCAATTTATTGTCTAGTAAACGTCGACGTTGTTAATGTTCTGTCTTCTAAAATATCGTCTTCCACATTGTCGCTTTTTTCCTTCATCTTCCCTCATCCCCCGTTCTGACATCCCATTCACACAGTATACACTCTTCAGTATAACCGAGCGACTCGAGTGCCTTGTCAAATGGGTCCAAATTGGTCGATTGGGCAGTGATTTCATGTGTTCATAGGCTTAAGAGACATAGGCGTTTAAGATGACGATACGAGTTCGCTTAGAAAATGAACGTTAATGAATTAATAGAAGAAGAATGTTAATGAATTCACATAGAAAGTTTTAAGATTCATTCGAAATTAATTCAATCTCTTTTAAGGCTAGTTAGATCATTATAAGTAGTAGCTTTTTTTCTCTCTAATCTCTTTTTTGTTTGGCGCAGGACGTCATATTTTTTTTTCTCTTTTAGGTAGGCATTATTATTACCTAAGGTGCCTTGAAGAAGGGCCTCGACCTCTTTTTCGCTCCTTAATTGAGCTTATTAAGCAAAACCATCTTGATGATGATGATCGGAAGTGATTTTAAGGAGAAGAAATAAGACACTCCCGAAATCGGTCAATTGATACTTTTGAAAGTTTATTCTGTTCAAAAAATATATAAAAATAAAATAAAAAAGATTATTTTAATTAAATGAGTTTATAATTTTGAGAAGAATATAAGATAAATGGAAGATATTTATGCATGTGATACAAAATATAGAATATGATATAGGCGCTCTAACTAAATATAGCTTCAATATAAATTCGCTCATACCAAAGACATTCTTATCTAAAAATTGAAATAATATTAGCCCAATATAAATGTAATATATCTTAAAGAGAAAGAGTTTTTAAATTATCATATGACATTTCAAACAATACGATTTTTACGCGTAAGTTCTAAATGGCACTGTACTTGAAGAATTATAATCTTAAGAATTATAATCAAGTATACTAAGATATCAATAACACATATGTATATATATATATATATATATATATATGTGTGTGTGTGTGTATATATACATATGTTATTGACTACAAATAAATAAAGCACGTAAAATTGATATCGATTAACATTAATTACAATAAATCGTCTTAATCACGTCATAATAGAATTATGTACAATACAAATTATATAAAGATGTAAATTTATATGAAAAAATAATTTTTTTACGGTCTATTTCTCTATCTATCTCAAAGAGCGTCTTGTATCAATCAAATAAAGCATCGCGAGGAAAAAGAAGACACGGCTGATTGGTGTTCTCTCTTCATTACATCCTCGTGTTTTTGCACGCCCTCGCAAATAATCACTCGAGGTGAAGACAGATCGATTGGTGCGTCGGTTTCTTCTCCTTTACTTTTCCACATTACAACGTTCATTTACGAGAACGTCGTAACGGGAAGGGGAGGGGAGGGGAGGGAGGGAGGGAGGGAGGCAAGAAACACAGAAGTACAACGGAAACGGAGCGAAAAGAGAGGTTGGAGGGGTGGTGTGCGCTCTCGCGAAGCCAGGCAAAAACGGCCAGCACAAAACAGTGAACGTAATGTGATACTAAATGATAATAAAGCTAAAATAATTATTGTTTAGCGTGCGACGCCGCGGCGTTCATGGCACGGGCGCGACTCGTGGCTCTCGGCGTGACCAGGAGAGAATCTTGCAATCGCGAAGGCAGGAGGATACCGACGAAGAATGATCTTGCGAGTCGCCTATAATAATTTAAGCTATCAGCTTTTTATCACCATTTTCTCCCTTTACCCTTCCGCCCACCCTTATCACGTACTCCCAACATCAGTCGTTCCCTCTTCTCGAGCCGTAAACGCACTAGGATTACGCATTACAGATTATTTTACTGTTAATTAATTATGTTTAGCGCGCACGCGCATCCGGATGTCCCTCTCGAGATCGTCTTCACACCGAGGAGGAAAGAAAAGCAAAGATCTCGAATTTCGCTCTCGATCGACCGAGTTAACCGAGACGCAGAAGAAGACAGATACTTTTCTGACATGATGACTTGACGCAGAGACTTTCTCAGGACTCTCATAAGTTCTCTGATCATTAGATAGCAGTTAAATGATAATTTGAATTGCGCATTTCGTGCAGTAAAGGGAAGATTTAAGGGATGTAAGATAATGTAATAATTGACATAATCATGTGAAAATGATAAGAACGTTGTTTTTCTTCGATTTTTTTTTTTTACACCGTTTCCGCGAGCCTGTGTCATTTCTACAAAGTTAGCTTCTTTTCCTCATTTGGACATCCGGATGAAACATCGTAGATCGTAAGCATCTTCCAAGCGGGGCGCGAGCTCCGAATGCTTTCTTAGTGTTCATAGGTTTATGAGAAATAAATTAAAATTCAGATGGAAACTGTGTACAACAAGATGAAAAGACGTGAGCGTAATCGAATAATTAATACATATTACCAATTTTCCTCTCCTATTCCTTTAAGACCTGTTGTAATTTATTAAAAGTTATATTATCTAAATGCGCAATCATGAGACATGTATAGATAGAAACTTGTAGGAGAATTGCAACTGCATTTAAAATTAAACATTAATAAATAAATCTAACTATTTCAATAAATTAGAAAATTAAATAAATTATTCTGAATTATTTCACGAATTGCTGTTTTCGAAAATTCTCGATAACTTATATTTCTTTATTTATTTTTTATAGAATTAGAAAAGAGAAGGAAAAATTATCCTTAAAGCACCTGCATGGAAAGGAAACAATGTACGATTTATTATTGAATACTATTCCGAGAATAGTATACATTGCCATGCGATCTTCCAACTGCCGTCTTATGGCAACGAACGAAAAGGTGAGCTCGAAGTCGAGAAATTAATTGTCATTTTCGCAAAAGGCACGTAGCGGTTTGCCGTTCGCAGAATCCTCAAAGAATTCTCGAAGAGAGGCGTAAGAGACATCGTCGCCTAACGGTCCGAAGATTTCTCGGTTTTGTACAAAAAGAAAAACCACAGCGAGACCCGTTACTAGTGGGCTACGTTCCAGCAGGATGCCGCGTACCATCCAATCTCGACGGTGTCGATTGCATAATTACGTCACGAGTAAACGTCCACTCCTCGTTTTGTTCTCGCCACAAGAATCGGTCTATTTGATCGCACCTGCTCTGCAGCCGTACGTAAATAAGCGTTTATGTGACGTCCAGATTATTGGAATCGGCTGCTAGAAATGACGACTGCAGGAAGCGAGCGGCACATATTTGCCTTTCATAATCCTACGCTCGAAGACGTTTGATCGTAATTCATGCGTGGTATAAGCAATCAGTTGTAACAAATGCGCGATAAATTAGCATCGTATAAGTGGAATCATGAATCGTAGAATAAAAAAAAAAAAAAAGAGAAAAAAGAGAGAAAAAATGTATTATATATAGAAACTTCTTAAGCATTCGACAATAACATGCATAATTTTGACACGTGCAAGTTTGTTTTGTTCGTAATTAACATTATCACGTATTTCAATTGTTGTGTTAGGTCTTATCGAATTTTCGCGCGCAAATATATGTCAAAGGTAAAGTAATGTAAATTTTGGGAAAGAAATTATTATATAATTAATGTGAGTATCTTTAGTATCGATAAAACTTTTGAAAGAGATCTATAAATATTCGTTGCCGCTTCTTTAAGTTCGTCATTCGAAGAAGGCGCAGATAGAAAGAATCAGAATTTTTTTAATCCATTCCAACATACGCACCTCGCGTTTAATCTGAGAAATCATTGACATTCCATGGAGTTGGTAGACCTCGGCGCTAGCGCTGGTTCTCGAAAGGGTTAGCGTCTCCAATCAGGAAGTACCGTTCGTCCTGAAGTTGCATAATGGATCTTGCATTTCTGGTTCTTGGTCGCATCGCCGATGGACTTGCCAAGAGATTCGTAGGCGCATCATTGACCAATGACCACTGTCTGCTCGAGACCAGCGTCTCGGGCCATGGAGAGTACCGTAAGAGTACTAACACGTGGGTAACACAGAGGGGGTAAGACCTTTCGGTCAACGCTCCTGCTTAATGTATATAAAGGTTGGTGCCTCGACCGCTGCTCGAGGCAGATCGTCATCAGACATGTTCGCGAAAATCATCCTAACACTCTCGGTCCTGGCCTGGGCCAGCGCCCAGATTCCTAATCTGGGTTTTTGTCCAGAATATATACCCATGGCGAACTTTAACATGCAAAGGGTAAGTAACTTAATCGTTCCATTAATTAATTCGGGCGTTATATAATAATTTTATTGCATTATTACGTTCTGTCTGATTTTATTTATAGTATATTTATTTTTATTTATAGCATATATTTCATGCACATTTATAAAATATACTTCAATTATATTACCGTAATATATCTTTGGTTATTGAACAAATATTAGAGAAATTAAATTTTCTCTTATATATTGCTTAAACAATTTATATTACTTGGTCATGTCAAATATTTCTATTTAATTGAATTTTTACTTAATTAAAAAGTTTAGCTTTATTTAATTGCACGAAAAACGTATGTTTGACCTTTTTACAGTTTATGGGTGTTTGGTACGAAGCCGAAAGATATTTCCAACTTAGCGAAGTGGTGTCTCGATGCGTCATGACAAATTATACGAGAGGGAGCGATGGCAAATATCGTGTAATTAATCAAGTTACCAATCGTTTGTAAGTACACATGTTGCATCTATCTTATTTAATAAATATAAAAATTTAAAATTTAAAAGATTTATCGCATACATCATAACGTATTGGAAAATAACAGAACTTCATTAATAATAATCTTTGGCATGTAGCACCGGTATAAAGAGGATACTAGAGGGCGAAATTAAGCCTCCGGCTTCCAAGGCCGAGGAGGGTAAACTTCAGGTTAAATATACTACAATTCCACTGACGCCCGAGACTAAGTACTCGGTACTTGAGACGGATTATGACTCGTACGCCGTTTTATGGAGCTGTCAAGGTATCGGTCCGGTTCACGCGCAGAATGCATGGGTCATGACGAGAGAGCGAATACCGTCTGGAAAGGTGCTTCAACAGGTATATAAACTTAATAAAACAAATTGTGTATACACAAAATGAATACATTATACACGTTTTACGTTTTAAAATTTATTAATGCAGTGTAACAATGCTATAACATGTCTGCTCTAAAATCTTCACATCGTTACTATTTTCAAATCATCCTACATACATTAGTTTTAATCAGTTTTACATACATTAGTATTAAAATCAGAGAAAGAAAGAAAGAGACAATCAGACAAAAAATAAAAAGTAACGAATTTCAAGTTCAAAAGAGTAGCGTCATACGGGACTATTCAAATCAAATATTCATTTTGCAATAATTTTTATTTTCCGATTCCAGGCTTATGGTGTTCTTGACAAATACAAGATATCGAAAACGTTCTTCGTGAAAACCGATCAATCGGAATGCGCCTACTTGGACGCACCGCCCACGGAAGAGCCCGAGAAGGCGGAAGCCACGGAGAAGCCCGTTGCAGCCCCTGCGCAGAAGCGAAAACAAAAACCAGCCGAATCGAATGAAAGCAGATCAGCTATCTCGCTGAATGATGCCGAGACCGAGATAAAGGAAGAGGAAGCAGAAGCTGGGATTACGGGCGAGAACGCGCCGTCCGATGTCCCGAAGATAATAGCGGAGGAATCCGTGAAGCTCGAGCAGCCCGTCGACACTGTTCCCGAACGGATTTTGAAGATAGCCGAGGCGATAAAGGGGGAGAGCGGCGACACCAGGGATAAAATGATCATCGTTGAGGTCAAGGAGGAGAATGTCGCGGAAAATCCAAAGGAGGAGAAAAGCGAGAATCCAAAGGAGACAAAAACGACTGCCTAGAAATAACGTTTAATTTAAAAAAAAGTCTGTTAGTTGACGCTGGCAGGGACATATTCATGGGGATTTTCGACGTCTTAGGCTCGTAGCGGTTTTCTTAGAACCAGTCTCGCTTAAGTACCGCAAAATCATTAATCATTGTTCCGTAGACACGTCGTCGTCGTCGTCGTCGTCGTCGTCGTCGTCGTCGTCGTCGTCGTCGTTGTGACTCGAGGATATGGGGTTAGCACGGCGCTTTGTTTTATAGGCTTACGTACAAATGTAAAAAAAAAAAAATAAATAAAAGAAACAAAGAGAAATAAAATTGTTATAAAAAATATCTTAATAAAATGTTTATTTGTTTATTTGTTATTTCCGTATCACTGTGCGGATGTAATTGTGGACGAAATAAATTATTGAATACGTAGCGTAATTTACTTGTAAATTAATGTGCATAATTATTTGATTAATGAAGAAGAATATATAATTAATGAAACGTCAACTTCACTAACAAAGGTTTTTTTTTGTGTGAAATTCTTTTATCTGTAATAATTTACTTTGAATTTATAAGTCACGCGAATAATTATGTTATGAGAGAAAATGTCTCTTCGACTCTTGGAAAGTCTTTTTAGCTTTCGCATCACGATGTGGCACCAGTAAAAGATAAATGTGTCATGGTGTTTTCAAATGATGAACATAAATATAAACCGGTCATATAACGGATTTATTTTTTGCATAATTAATAACTCAAATTTCAATAACAATAATATAATCTGAAATTATCGTTTAACATATAAACAAACATTTAACGTGTTATATCGATTATATAACACAAAATATCAATAATTAATTATTTATTTTGAATGCAAATGCAAATGCATTATAAAGTTCAAATATCTTTTTTGCAAAAGATATATAGAATAGAATTTAAATATCTATATTCAAAAAACATGTATAAATATAACAGAAAAGATTATATTATTCAAAACTTAATCTTTTCAAGAAACCAACTTTTCTTCAATGTATTATAGATTTTTCGTTTAATTTAATAATAGTTAGTTTAATAATTAAGCTTTATATAATTAATTAAAACTAACTTGACGCTCGATGGTGTATCAATATATAATTTACAAATCCACGTAAATAATTATCATCAAAATAATTCATAAATAATTGCCATAAATAATTAAAATAAAAAAAAAAACAAACGAAATTGGTTACAACATAACTACGATATTCAAATGAAATATTCAACATTCAACGCGTATTCCGTACTTAATAAAAGTCATTTTACTTTATAATAAATTAACATGCGGTTGTTATTTCGCAGATACCATCAGATACCTCAACACAGACTTACAACAGTTACGCGTGCTGCGTTTCTATGCGTTTCAGTTTCTATTTATCGTTTATCGCGATATTCGTCACAAGGGCGAACGAGCGATTTTCAAAAGTGGTCCATCGCGTCCGATCACGTAAAATGATTCACGTGCCTTCGAAATTGTCGATCGTCTATTTGTCAATGGCGAATTCGAGCCGGGTTTCTTGAACCCCGTGCGTACCGTTACTGACCCACTAACTGTCAGTTCTCTGCCAAACGCAGAGAGTCAACCTCCGCCGGTCCGTCCTCGAAGAGTGCGAAGAAGCGAACCGTGGAGCAGGAAGCGCAGTCATCTACGAACGATCCGTCGTGTGAGAAGTATCGACACTAACTCCTTGTCAGTTCTTGCCCCGCAAAAATTGATATTTTTATCGATTGATCGATTTGACGCGTACCTCTTTCCTGGATACTCTCCAGACGATACGACTCCGACGGTCAAGGCTATCAGGTGAGTGCCGTATTTAGATCGAACAACAAGATCGCATGCCGATATACCGCATTCAGGCTGTCTCTCTCTCTCTCCTGTCCTTTCTACTTTGATCGGATTTCCTAACGATAAATTGCTCGCTGAACTACTACTTGCGCAAATAACCTCTCGTCGGTAAATTAAAGAGATGGGAGAATTAGAAATCAGGTCGCGATCGAGCTTTAAATAAATCGCATCTATAGAATTTTTGCTTTAGAACAGCTTAACTCGCACGTGTGAGTCCATCATGTGATTACACGTCGTAAAAAAATATACATGTCAATAGTATTTCAAATTGTTAGCGTAGTAAAAAAAGAAAACAAGAGACGAGATACTTGAAATGAAATATTGCTTCATTCTTAGTACTTATGAGTGATGGTTAACGTAAAGCAAAATCAACACAGAATTACACAACGCAAATGATAAAAATTAGTCCAACGAGTAAAAAGCATTCATATGCGTTATGAAGTATGTCATGCGGAACAGTGTTGCATCGTGATATCATCAATTTAGAAACGCGTATACGCGATAACGCGATATAAAAGAGCGCACGCCCATTTCTCTTCATTTCCTTATGCGTTTCAAAGTTACGCGAGTACTGTGTGTACTTTGAAAACACGAAAGGAGTGCAAAGGAATATTCTCGAAGTGCCGAAGTCAATTGGTTCGTGAAATATACTCTTCAAGCGGTACATCGTTACAATAACACGTTATCATAACGGTGACTATCTAGCGGAAGAATTATTTATGATTATTGACTTACCCAGCGTGCGCGTAGGCATTCTTCAATATTTCAATATGACAGAATTTTTTTTTAAAATAAAATTTATATTACTCTTGTTATTAAATGAATTCAGGATAATTCAGAAAAAATAATAGCGGAATTCTACAATGATGTTTTTGCATTGTAATCGATTTTTCGACAAGATTTGTACAAGATTTCATCTATGTACGATTAGATGTGATTTCTCCGAATATTGCCGTCTGAATTAACATTTGCATGCGTTTTGTTGCGATAAAATAATTTGTAAACGATCTTTATTTTGCATACAAAATCCGATAGCATACCAAAACTGCGTGTTTTACAAAACTCGAAAATTTGTCTAAAAGAAATTGGTATAAATATTTTATGTATTTTTTCAGAGAAAAATATGTTCCGGATATTTGTAATCCTTATTATTGCAAATGCCACATTGGCTCAGGTACCATTTTTGGGAACGTGTCCGAATTTGGAAGCGATGCCAAATTTCGAACTTGAAAGAGTGAGTATAGAGATAATTATTCGTGTGAATAATTTGAAAGATGTAATGTATATATAATTATATAAAAGTAATTTTTAAGTCATTATGTAAAATCTTCTTTTCAGTATTTAGGCAAATGGTACGAGGTTGAGAGGTACTTTGCCTGGTTTGAATTTGGTGGAAAATGCGTGACAGCTAATTACAGTCTGAACGAAAATGACTCTGTGAAAATCATAAATAAGCAAATCTCTTCATTGTGAGTACACACAATGACACATGACTTGTAAAGTAATTTTAAATCATTAAATAGTGAGAGAGGTAGCGATATAATGTAGAATGATATCATCGTTGACAATTATTTGTTTGAAATAACGTGTTGTTCTCTTGCGTAGAACTGGAGTTGCAACGAGTATCGAGGGCGTTGGAAGGTTAATTGACAGATCCGATGATCCTAAATTGACGGTTACCTTCCCATCATTGCCATTGCAATTCGATGCACCTTACTGGGTTCTGGATTCGGACTATAAATCCTACGCCGTGGTATGGAGCTGTACGAATCTCGGAGTTCTCAAGTAAGTTTGCGTATCAAAAGAACGCAAAAAAATATATAATATATATAATATGTATAAACATTAGGCTTTTTAACGTGGCGTAAGTTTAAATTTTTGCATGATAAAAACTAATTCCAATTACCTTTTTCTGTACTTCTTATCATTATCATAATATCAACTTTACATTTTTTTAAAATAAATTTTAATTTTTTGTGAAGTTTTCCATTGTATTCCATGTTTTAAAATCGTATCGGAAAGCTTATTTTTTTATCTTTGGAAAATATCATGAAAAGAAATACTCCAAAATTATTATACTAAAACACTAAATAGTTTTATGTTGTTATATGTTGTTAAAATTACGGTGCATTCTGCTTGCAGCGTACGAAACGTTTGGATTTTGACACGAGAGCCAAAACCGCCGATCGCAGTTTTAGAAAAAGCTTACCAAGTTATTGATAAGAACAACATCAGCAGAGCGTATTTTATTCGAACAGATCAGAAAAATTGTCCGGCTTCGAATTAAGAGCGATCTATGGATTTCTACATGTTCAGTGAAAATATATTTTTTGCGACGCAATTTTGTGCATTCCTTGAATTACGGATTAGAATATTATACGGATATTTATTAATACGGATATTTATCGTCAGTGCACAAAAATGCTGGTTTTGTTCACAATTATGCTAGCATTATGATTGTATAACTATCACGAGTGTGTTGAATTAATATAATTAATGTGAATATTTATTTTGTATTCAAAGTTAAAATAATTAGTAGTGGTAATATTTATAAAGAGTTATAGTTCGCTATCTGTCTCTGTTTCTTTTCTCAACTGTGATGTTTAATGCAATATGAAAATTGAACATAATGTTTTATGACAATAAAATTGAACTTAAATCCTAATCTAACTTAAATCATTAAAAATTTAATTTAAGGAGATTCTAAATTTTATTACAATAGAAAGCGTTATCATCAATGCATAATGATCATAATTATGCATATATAATTGTATTCGTAACATTGTGGCTACGAAATACAAGTTAGTTTTTACGAACTGTTTTGTCTGTTTGTCATATGATGAATAAAAAAAAAATGAAAAATAAAAGAATAATTTTAAAGTGTAAATATACATTATTTAATATAAAACCTTAGTATAGATTGTAGAATATTACAGAAAATCCTATACAGATTTGAATATAATTTCGTTAAGATTAATAAATAAATTTTTATAAATAATTTTGTGTTGAAGATGATGATAATGTCAAGGTAACAGCAATCTTGCGGTCAAAATATTAAAATATAATACATTCATATGTATATCTACATTTATATTGTAATATTTACAACTATTTATGTTTATATTTTTTATGCGTTTTTTATATATACTTTATGTTAAACTGATTAATTTGTTATATATATTCTTATTTATTTATTTGTTGGCAATATTATGATTAAAACTGACACAAAGCGTTAATTTGTGTTAATTTTTATAAAATTGTTATAAAATCTGTGAATAAATAATAACTATTCTCAGGTCGAATAATATCCTATCACATTTATTATATATTCGACATAATATTTTATAATAATTCATTGTTCTATATCTATCTTTCTAGATATTTAAAAGTTCCAATCTTTAAAATGGCATATATGAATATTGTTGCGCTAATTTAATTATTGCCTTTTTTCGCTATGCCATGATTGGCCACGAAGATATTTTGATAGATTGTCAAAAGTTAAATAAGTTAATAATTGTATTTTTTATATATATATAACGACGATTGGTCATGTAGCATTCTTCGATTATCACTGGGCCCGTCGGGCCCATTTGCTAAACACGGAATCTTATCTTGTAAGACTGCAAGGGTCTTAGGCATCTTAGGTGAAGTTCCAGCAACGAGTACCAATCTCCATTGTAAGATCGCGCGACGTATGTCGGAAGAGTCGGAAGCTCCGTAGTCGTAATCGGCCGGTAAAAAAATACCTTCTCATGAACCAGTTATGAAAATCCAATTATGCAAAAACGAGAAATATTAGCCAACCATTAAGTTATCCGCATAACGATAATTTACGCATGAGCGAGCATCCGTTTTGTAATATTGCATGCATAATACATACCGCGATGGCTCGTATAACGTTTATTTATCGTCGGGAAGGGGCGCTAATAAATGGGGAATCATGTGAAAAGTTTCATTAATGGGACGGATAAAAGTTCCGGGTATAAATAATCGATCGCGACGAACGTCGTATCGTCGAGTCGCACAATTTCGCGGTTGCGGACGATGAATCGAGATGAAACGACAGCCGGCCGGCGGTGTCTCCCACGTTAAAAATGCGGGAAATGACCGTGGCCGAAATAAATCGAGCGGCAACCGACGAAAACATCGCGCGCGCAACAATACCCTTAAATTAAACAAATAACGGCGATGGGGTGTGGTCGCGTGCGAGACGGGCGTTCGGGCATTGTCACGTGCCATCCGCGCAAAACAGAACACACTATTCAATTGCGGACCTGCAGGATATGTCATCAGAGATGCATTGTGCAACGAGAGACAGAGGAGACGCGCGATCCCACGAATCATCCAAAGCAAAAACGGCAAAACATATGGATCTCTTTTTCATTTCAATATGTCCGCGAATTCTAAATTCTGGAACAAATATAACGTTAACGACACGACACAGAATATGCGGAAAAAACAGCATTGAATAAGTATAGAATTGAAGTTTAAAATTAAACATTCCAAGAAGTAGCAATAGCTTATCGAGAATTATACATGGGATGGAGCTGAAGTAAAAAAATTCGAGGAAATATTTTATTCTTTTAATATTTTAATAAATGCACTTAAATGTCTAAATCTTCTCTCTGATACTCTGTTTTACGAGCTTTGCTTTTCATTCCTTTAGTTATATTATTTCCTCTCTTTTTACTCGCATGGATAAAGAATTGGCGTATTCCTCCAAGCCGAATAGTCGTTTCCGTGTATAATCGTCGCCATCGCTTGTAATAAATTAAAACGCGGTGGAATCTAAATCAAGATCTAAAGGCAAAGAATCTGCTAGAAGCTAAGGGACCCCCTTCCGAATTTATCTCATCGTTCTTCTCCGCTCGAGAACTTCTTTTACGCATGAAATGAAGCAAGAAGAATTGGGAGCGATGAGACGGAGGGCGGAAAGGGGGATGCACGATCGGGCTCACGGCGGCCAAATCTCGGCATGGGCCTCACGGTTTTCGGAGGGCGAGAGAGGGGGGGGGGGGCACGGGCAGCGATCCCTAATAACAGGGTACACCGAGGCTAAACAAACATACACGCCCCTGGCATCTCTCGCTGAAAGAGTGCACGGGAAACAAATGGGAAAAAAAATGCTCTTTCGACACACCGTGCAACAATTTGACGATGAAGTGTATTTGCTTATTTCGCATAATTTAAAGGAAAACAGATATTCTATCGCGCACCTGCCGCCTGGTCGCTTCTGACTTCTCGTCTCCGCTTTGAAAAGGAGACCAAAATTCTCGAGGCGCATGCGCGCGAGGAATTGAGACGAACATTGTGTCGTAGCACAATTGCATTTAAGAAGACAACGAATAGAAGGATTACATAAAGACATAATATATATTTTTACTTGAGAATCCTTAATTGATACAAAAAAAAAATAATAACTTTAATCAAGATTAAAATTGATAAAATACATTTAATTATATTTAGTAATTTGCCAAGAAAAAATCGGATATCTAAAGAAGTTTATCTTGAATTTATATCAAGTAATAAAATCCAATTTCATTATAATAACAAGTCTTTTATATTTCAATTTAATTACACTAATTATAAATCTTTTTATACGAATTCAGATAATTTAAGTAACAGAAATGAAATAGAAATGGAGACGCTCTTCAGTAATTGGAGTGAATAGAAATTAATTGGTCTCCATTATGCAACAAAGAACTGAAAGATGTTTTGTAAAGCTGTCATTATAGTGCATGAAAAAAAACTTCAATGTATATTAAGTTGTGATATACCTTACTATTACATCATACAATGATATAATAAATAGAAACACAAAAAAGTACTAAATTTTGTTTAAAAAGGAAGTATGTTCATTTCTTCACAGAAATGCCTTATATTCTGTCATCAAGATAAAAATCAAGATAAATCAAGAATATCAAGATAAATATCAAGATAAAAAAAACTGCACGTTCCACATGATTTCTTTTTGAAGAGCGAGAAGAAACGGGTTGTTTGTGTTTCACCTCAGGGTGGTCCATGTCGAAGGATCCACATACATAGTTGAATTTAATAACGAACGTTCGGAAGGCATCCAACCTAAGTAATTTCACCTAAGTAATGCATGCCATATAATTAATTTAAACAGTTACTCATATTTCTTATCAACACTATGTTGAGTTACTCGCATCGTTTTAAAACCACGTTGTATAAAAACTCAATCTCGATCATGTTTAGAAAATATTATCTACAATATTTTTAAAAGAAGACATACATTTTTTTATTAATTGTAACGTAGATATTGCTTCAAGAGAATTATTTCACGTTTCTTTATTATATCTTCGCATCGAATGGATTAATCTTCGTCTTCTTAATTTAGAAATATGGAAACGGGGGAGTGAACATGGAGGTCGTTCCATTTGTCTTTAGCGCGTGTGAAAGGCCAGTAAGGGACGCGCGAAATGCGAGAGACCGAAGGTTTAAGTAAAAAGCCGCAAAGAAGAAGAGAAATGTGCGCGGAAAAAGAAGAACGGTAAGACGAACACGAAGAAGGAAAAGGAGGAGGAGGAGGAGGAGGAGGAGAAGATAAAGGAGAAGAAGAAGAAGAAGAAGAAGGGGAGAACGAAGGTAGATGAGACAAGAGGCATTCTGGTTTGTGGGCACAGCCGCTGCCTGCAGCCCACAATTATGATAATAGCCCCTGAGTCCTGAGTCTTGTTAGGCCAACGTGCACAGCCCCAGCTCTTTTATCTATATCTTCTTATTTTCAGACTTATGCTCCATCGCCCCCTTCGTACCGCGGCTTCCCCCACTACCTTCAACCCTTTACGTCCTCGCGAGGTCAGATGGGTTCAAGCTGATCGATTCGCCGGCGAAAAACTAAATCCGATATATATCCCCATCCTTTCTCGAAGGGCTCGCTATTCCGCTCGCTACGCGTATGGTCGCGATGATACCCATCGCAAGGCTCCACTTCGAAAGGATTCGAATAACCACGTTTTATGTCTCCCGCACGAGTTTCTGCGGTGTATCGAATGTCTTGTTGAAATGTGTCATAACGTTCAGGTATACGGGTGAAATGAGAAGCCCGGTACGTGCTTCTCCTTTGTCACGTTCGTAAATTTTTGCACTTCGACACTTCACTGCGGCATTGCGTTATAGACCGGATAGAGAACGGCGACCGCGCGGAACTGTCAGCGACTGCCAACGTACATATTGGTGTCTGTAAACGTTGTAAAAGATAGCAAACGGGCGCGCTTTAATTCATTTTCACTACTACTTCGTCGGGTCTTTTGAGCGCCGCGGAAAGCGTTAATTGGAGACCGCGCCGTGATCGGTGCAAAGAAAGTCTCGTAAAGCAGAAACCGCGTGATAATGCACGGCGTTCTCTCTCTCTCTCCCTTCTCGCCTCCCCCCCCCCCCTTCTTTCTCTCTCTCGCTCTCTCTTTTTCTTTCGGTGGATAGATGGGGACCTTCTTCTAGTATGCACGCGTGCACCCCGTCGCGTCGACTACGATGTGAAAGCCGCGGTCCAAAAGTGCGCTACCTCATTTCTACTAAAAGCCGTTCCTTGTGAAGCGCATAATTGCGTTTCCTTAATAAAAACTATTACGACGGCCGCCTAGAAAATGAGATTCCCGAGAGAAATACATAATACATTCTTACATTTGAAAATATATTAAAATGGAGCATCGTGAAAAATTGATTGACGCGATTATACTTTTAACGCGAGAGTATACTTTTATACGAGATTAGGTTGATGAATAAATTTTTAATTATTATCATATTTTGCTAAATCAGAACAAACGTGCAATTAAATATGCAATACAGACTGTCCTGTATGTTTATATATATATATATATATATATATATATATATATATATATAAATTAAAAAACATAAAAAGATATTAGTAAAAAGATGTTAATACATCTCGTAACATTTTCCAGAAGCTGCTACTAGGATAAATTTGGATAAACCGAGAGCTTGGTCGACGACTGTTAGATATACGATTGTTTGTACAGATTAGAACCGACAAAGGGGTCCGTTCTCTCTTCTTGACATTGCCTTGATTTAAGTGAAGCGCCCTGTATTTGCAGTAGATTAAACCGCGCTTCGTGCCGCGCACTGCGGTGTCTTGTTTATGATATCAGCTGTACCGCTTTAGAAAACCACTGTATATTGCGCTCACGTGCCAACTATCACAAGCAGATAGAAATTTAAACTTTGCTTAGATAATCAGGATTACTATAATTTACGAGTTCTTTATAAACGGCGTTCGTAAAACGCCGTGGCTTGATTTTTATTTTTTATTTCATATAAAAATAGGAAAACTTACAAAAAAGCGGAAATTCCCCAGATGATAATATAGATATTTTTTTGTATGTTTCTAATTAAAACCAGGCATAGTCAGCCGCTCGGATTAAACATGGAAAATTAGTTATTTACTATGATAAGCAGTTACACTGTAATTTATTTAATATAAAAAATGAAAAATTATTAAGTTTGATTACTTGTACAGCTCTAATTTAGTTTTATCCGTTTTATTATGTTCATCTACTGCATACTTCTTTTAACTTTTAGTAATATAATTCGTATCGATGTTACGACATCGATACGATGCGCAAACGAGCTCTCGACGATAAAATATTAAATGATAACTCATGTAATTGTAATAATCGTTGAGATTAAATTAATAGCCACGCAAGAACGATGCGGACGGAAAAGAAGAAGACGCATATACGAACGTACTCCTCGTCGCACATCCATCGACCTCCAATCAGGCCCGTTAACAGACAGAATCCTGTGAATACCTGGGCCATGCTACATAGGTAAGAGAGTAATCATCCGGACTTTTTTCTCGTTTTTTCCCAGCCGCAGTTATCTCCCTCAGTTTTTATGCCGCACGAGCTTTTCAATCAACCGCGAATTTGCAAAACGAGTCTTGATATTTCCCCCGCGCCTCCCGCCTCCCGTACTCTCGCTCGTGCATCTCGTCCGTAATAACGGCGTTCAGTAATCAAGCACGTCCTGGTAGACAGGAAGAAGGAGAGGTGGACCCGTAAGACGATTCGTGATTCGACGTGGCTACGTGGGCGTTCTCTCTATCCGTCGTCGATCTCGAATTATGCAAATGCGCGATGGATATTCCAATTGGCCCCGATTTCTTCGGGATGAATATTCGAGAGCGCCTCGCCTTCCACATTTTGCGCGTTTCCACCAAGCACGCATGCCCCTTTTTGATGAAATACGCTGCTCCCGCTGATAATGACCGAAGAGAAAGAAATGTGAAGTGATCGTGGGTGATCGTGCGTAATTCATCGTCAACAATTTGTCGAGCGTAGTTTATCAGCTAGTATATATATTCCGCGACCAGAACGTATGATCTATAAACCCAACATCTGCATAGCAATTTTCGCATGGATATAAAGATATAATATCGGGTTGTCTCATAAGTTTATTCTGCTTCTTCTCGACTATGATTTTTAAAAAAATTACATACTGCCGGGGTATTATGTACCAATTTGTAATTCCCGTTTTCTTCTATCAAAACGACTTATCTGTTTTTCACTTAAATTAACCATAAAAATTTTTTAAAATTGAAACTACAAGTAAATTGAGAAAAACGAACGTTTCCGCTGTTTTTTCTTTTTGAATTCAATTGAAATTTTACTAATAAATGGAGATCATTCGAAACATTTGTATTGCACGCAAAAAAGAAATTCTATTGTTGGAAGAATAAAAGTGATTTCCTCAATTAAAAAGAAAGTATGTATCGGGAATGTTCGTTATACGTAAAAAAGTAAACATAAAAAATTATTAAAAGAAAACAAAAAGTATTAATTAGTAACTAGTATGAATTCTTTTTAATATAAAATCACTATTAAAAAAACTAAATGATTATGAGACAACTCAATATGTAAACGTAATTTTACTTAATTAAGTTTATATTAAAGTTTAAATAGTGTTAAATTTAAATTTTCGTAATTAATTGTATTAATTACGAATGATACGCAAAACATTAAGAAAATTCGATTTGTTCTTGAGAAAATTGAATCCTTATAGAGCATGATATTGATGAAAGAATAAAAAAAAAAAAAAAAAATAAGAAAAGAGCTTTTCAGTTTGTTTTCTTTAGCGATTGGCACCGGTTAATTGGATAGCAAGGTATTATACGCCTCCCGCAAAGAAAAGGAAGGAAACGAAGTGGCCTACCTGACAGAATGAGGTGCGACTTTCAACTTCAGGTAACACGTGACGGAGTCTGTAGCCTGTTACCGAAGTACCGTGAATAAAGGACCAGAAATTTATTGCTCGCGAGAATGCTGTTACGCTTCCGATTTTTTACGGTTAGCAACGCCAATATTACAAGTCAAATGACCATAAAAGATGTAAATACTTACTTGACAAAAAGAACATCAATGAACCTTATTGCTCATTGATACTATGACATATTATCTTGTTTGGATCGTTTTTTAATATACAATTAATTCAAGAATCATCGATTTTATTCATACTATCTTCATATTCATATACATCGTTTTATCAAAGGATTCATCGCAGTAGACTCTTTGACTCTTATTATTTATCTCACTATAAATCATACAAATAGCATAGAATCAAATTTAAAAAAATTTTAAAACGCATTCTCTTTCACCTTTCAGATCCTAAATTGGTGATGGCTAAAAAAAAAGTAGAGTAATAGAAGTTACCGCTTGAAAACCAACAATTAATGACTTTTGCAAATCATCGATCACATGATCCAAATTGAATTTTAGAGTTTTCCCTTTGTTCCCTAGGATCGCGCAAAAAGGAGCGATTTCTCGAGCAATTTTTTCCATTGAATTTGTCACTCGGACATCGCAAATTTCAATCAAATCGCAAACAATGAGAGAGAGAGAGAGAGAGAGAGAGAGAGAGAGAGAGAGAGTTGCGTCCAGCGCAGCATTCAGCGCCCGCGCGATATCGCCGTCGGTGAATTTTAAATTCAATTCCGGTCTCGTTCGAGCGTGGCTGTTCGATCTCCTCCTATGGACCTACCCACGACCACGACCATCGTTGAGTTCCCTCGTAGGTGGACCTCGGCAAGTCTCGGCCGAACTCGGTCGCTCTCGGTAGACAGGCTTGCCCCGACCCCAGACGACCCATGGCGATGGTAGCACACAACTGGTTGTGGCTTTCACGAGGCAGGCACGCCGCGCGCTCTCCATGAGAGCGTCTCCGCTCCGCTCGCACCATTCCGCGTTGCTACACCGTCCTGTCGATTTCGTCGTACGCGCGTCGCTCGACACGCGTCGAGGAGCATCGGGACGTCGAAGCGAAAGTTCCGGAGAGGAAATCGCGTTTCTCGCGTGTGGGAGTGCCCCTGCGTCGGATATAACGCGCGTGTCGAACGTGCGAGCTGTCAAACGGGAGCGCCCGGACCGGCGCGCTTTCGCGCGGAATCTCACGCCGCCAGAAAAAAGGCGTCACGTGCAGACGCCTTTGCGGAGAGGTGGTGGTCCTGGGTTGGTGTCGCGGGGTAGTCGTCGCCGTGTCGCGGATTTGCATCGCGCGAAATATGAACGGCGCGAGGGACAACGCGTAGCGAGTGTGTTGTGCGGGTGTTCTCGCGCGTGCGGCCGTAAATATACAAGCCAAGTGTAAGCGTCACGTGGCGATCACGATGCTCTGGCGACTCGTGATCCTGCTGATCGTCGTCGCGCGGCCAGCCGCGAGTTACTTCAATCTCTTCCTCAGCTTCGCCGAGGTTCGCAAGCTACTTGGTAAGACATTTTTTTCTTGATGTTTGTTGTAGATTTACGGAGCGGCAACAGGCCGGCATTGCGTTTCGCCGGTTATACCATTAACTTTTAACGAAAATCCATGAATGTAACAATGCCCCGAAGAAATAATCGCTGTTCTTACTTTCTTTTTGTTACATGTATGTACGTTTTTTTTTTTTTTATATAAATTAATTAAATCGAGTTGTTGAAAGAGTAATGGAGAGGACATATAAATTGAAATATAAAATACACTTTTATTGAATAATATGGATTAATCAAACATTCAAACATATTTATTTATTTTAAATATTTAAATTTAATTTAAAAAGTTTAGAGAATATGAAATAAATTAGTCCGTATTATTACAATACAATAAAAAGTTTCGCCACTATACGCATATGCTTATTGCAGTTTCCTTCGACACGTAACTTTAAACTTATCTCGTCTCATGGAAGATAGTGGTATCTAAAGAAAGAGCGAGAAAAAAAGAGACAGGCGTGCTACTGTTTCAAAACTGCGTAGTAAAACGGAGTTCAATATACTCGTAAAACAAGAATAATATAAAAATTTATATTTAATATTAATAAATTTTTGAAATTTTGATCGCACAGAATTACAAAAAAAAAATTGATACATAATTCTTAAGCAATATTGTACAAATATATGCGCTCCACTTAGCATTTTATGATTGATTCAAATTTCTCATGCAATGCTCGATATACAATATTAGCTCGGAAATAACCTGTCAGCGTGCTCGTGAAATAAATAATCGATTATTTGCCAATATCTCTGTACTGAATAATAGATTTGGATTGATCAAGCCATAGATCAGTCAAAAATTAAGCTCTGTTGTATCTTTGACTCTCTTATATATATTTTGTAGATGTATAAAAAAATATCACATTAAGCATCAAAATTAAAGAAAGTGAACTTTCTATTCCGTTTCTATTTTTTTAAAACCTGTTTTTAGTTTTTAAAATCGAAAACGTAAGCAGCCTATAAAACTTATAAATTTTTATTAACAACCTCACATTTCAATATATAATCAGCAAGTGTCAATAACGGCAAAATGGATTATTAAAAGTGGAATTTATCGTGATATTACAGTACGATTATAAATTATCAGACGTTCTAAATAGTTACGAGAAAATTCTAAACTATTTATAGCTGTAAGTTATCAAACACGGACCGAAATATCTGAAAGATAAATAAAACCTTTCATTTGTCGAACATCAACCGATTTTCTCGATTTATCGTCTTGTATTCATGGGAAATTGATTTTATTAAACAATACTAATTTTTCGCGTAATTTTTCTCTATAAAAATTTCGTTGTGGATATGATCTCTCGTTTATGTATTCTTATATTTCCTGCAAGTGGACGATTAAAAATAATCTGTATATATATATATATATATATATATATATATATATATATAAGGAAAAAAAAAACATCGTGTAAATGTTAAATAAATTATATATTACCTAAGGCATCTAATTTTATAGTGCGTGACACAACCTTGTAAAAGCAATGCGGCGTAAAAAATAGAATTTTATATAAAAGTAGATCCGTTAAATTTGCAAAAAGATATCTTCAACGAACTAATGTACCGACTACAGAGCAATAAATTCAAAGCCACGTTTTTAATTCAAGCATATAATGATGTCAATTTCTTCCGAGGTTACGTATTAATCGTATTCCTTTGACGAGAGCAAAACCTGGTACTTCATTCGTCCCTCATTTCTCGAATGCCCGGTAATAACTTCAAGTATAAAACCGGTATAATTTCAAATATAAATCCCCTCGGTTAAGGACGACCTGAGAATAGGAAAATTAGCCGTCACGCGTATCTCGCGTCGGAATTCCCCTTTAAAGTGATCGTTTTCCACTTTTGTGATTATTCTCAACGTAGCACGCGCAATTATCAGATAAGGCTGTTAACGGCATATTATCGATCAGTCACATTTAATTCGAACGAGCGGTGTTGCGGCAAATAGGGCTGTTGCGATGAGGTCAAACAGAGAACAGTGAAGTTAGCGTTTTTTTTAAAGCTCTCGGAGTGTCATGTGGCGAAACAAAGCTCTATCGAAAATTCATTCCAGATACGATAAGCGCGATAAACGCTTAGTACGCGTATAATTGAGTATTGGACGTTAAATAATCGTCCATCAGTAGCTTATATCGCTCCAAACTTATCCAACGAATAATCGCCATCGCCGATACACGCAGTTGTTTCATTAACCACGCCGTAATTGAAGCATACCGTGCGTCGCGCCGCATAATCAGCGAATGTCAATAGCGGCAAGGTAGGGTGTTGAAACGTTCGCCGCAATATTACGAACTCGACGTGAGCTATCGAATTGTTGCGAGAGAATTCGAAATTCTCTCTATAATTCCCAACCTATTTGATATCGATTGAAATATCTGGAAGATAAATAGAACCATTCACTTATCGAACATCGATCTACCTTTTCCTATTACTGCCTCCCCCCTTTCACGGGGAATTTCATTAAACAACGCTAATGTTTTTTGCGCAACATTTTTATAAATCCTATTGAGAATACGAGGCATCGATTTTTGGGATAACATTATAGCGAATTTGTCTATTATTTCTTCAATTCGTTATAACTCTGAACATATTTTGTTGAACTTTGCGATGCCAAATATTTACTTCGGTTGAAATATTTTGAAGAACAAATGTTAAAGTTATATATAAATACATTTACAGTAATATTGATGTCACTTTCGCAGGAAAAATATATTGTTAAAAAGGTATACAATAGTACATTATTAATGCAGAAATGTATTTCAAAATAATAATTTAACAACTTCCGAGAAACTGTGGCACGCGTTCCAGCTTTACACGATAGTGTTTTACATAATGTACTTTAAAGGGATACGCTTACAAAGAATAAACGTTGTAAACTCGTTCTTCGTACGTAATCTTACATTCGCTACCCTTTATCGAACGCGATAAAGCTGTTTCCTGTTCCGATCTTCCTATCCGGCTGTTCCACTCTCACGTTTTCAATCCTCTCTATCACCGTGGCACCACGTTCACTTCGGATTTCGCTTACGGGCCACGTTAGTCAGAAATCGTTGCTCAGCCCAACGCACACGAATCGTCGCGCCGGAAACGAATAGGGGCCACTCGAGCCGCGGCGGGGCGGACTTTCCAATATTTCCTCGATAACTTCCACGACGAAGGATAATTCGTTTTCAGGCCATTGGACCGCGAAAAGCATTCGCTTCGTTGCCTCTCATCGTGGGACACGACGAGGATACAGGGTGACACGCGGACCCTGCGACACCTGAACCCGTTCAGGACCGCCCTCGAGAGAAGTGCGTTCGCGCGTGGGATTGCGCGTTTCGCCTCTCGACTGACGTCTCGACGCACGTTTCGCACGCGTCAAAGTCGTCCACAACTTGTCGAGTACGCACACAAACGCAATTAGAATGCAATCTTGCCGCGTGCAAATTGGATAAACACGATTTGAGTAATGATACGTACACTGAACTTTAATCACTTGAAAAAGAGAACAAAATTTAATGAGTAAAATAAAAATTGTAGTACAAAAGTACTACAATATAATTAAGCACCCTCTCATTACAAAACATAAGCAAAGGTTTTTATTAGAATATTAATAATTATTTTTTAAATGTTTTTGATTCGGTGACATATCGAGCATCGACTGCAATATTGCGAGAATAAGAATGATGTAAGAAAAAGCTACAATGCAAAATGAGCAGTTATATTATTTCCACTTCAATAATTTATTACAACACAAGGGGTATCAGAGGCGCGATCGTTGAGCGTTTTAAATCACGCAAATGATGCCTTGTAATTAAAGATAAAGATTTATGGTTGCACACGAAATTACATGGTTGCAATTGGCCACGCCATTTATTGTAGCTCTATGTATTAATATCCGTCACAACAATTTCGTTGACCTCATTGCAAACATTGTTCGACAAATCATGGCGTAAACAATTAGAATTAAATTACCGATTCATCAAATATCGATGATTGCTGCATACTGATAATGTAAACAAATACTTTAATTTAAATATTAGAAGAGCAGAGCTATTTAGCAAATTAGATTTTAAATGAAAATAGATAACAAACATAGTTTTTAATTCGATTTCTCAATAATTTTGATTGAGCGAAGAACTTTTATTTGATTTTTAAGAGGGAAATTAATTAATTAATATTTTCCTCGATATTTCTATATTCAAAAAATTCACAGATGAAAAATTCACAGTTGAAACTGCGCAAACACAGTACAGTACAGTATAATATGACGACGTTAATAGAATCGGCAAGGAAATACGTCGCGACGTACCAATTTAGCGTAAATAGGTATTAATAGATACGTTCTAGTCGGGTGGAGTCACATTCTTCGAAGTTCACGCGTGGCGTTCGAACTTGCGATACTTTAAACTTGCATGTTTACTCGACCGAGCCGGCTGAAATGCGAGATACATTCTCGTCAATGTATGCGGATCCAGCTGACAACGCGATAAGTCATTCGTACCGGCGTTTTCAATCATGGTTCCGTGTTGATCACGACGGGCCCCGTCGAAACATACAGGTACCCGGTTCCTTCTACGAAACACAGCAGTAAATTTCTACATCTACATGACTGCGCGAAAGCTACCTCGACCTCTCGCCCGCAGGAAACCTTGCGCGGCACAGCGTGGCATTATAATATACGAGAGGCGTAATAAAATATTATAACGAGGTCCTTGTTAAGCGACGGCGGCGTGGGGCGCCGCGCCGCACTTTGCAGGACCGGCTCTAGTTTGTTTAGACACCGAATAATCGACAGTCACTCCTCTTCGTTTTGTTCTCGCAAGGTCTTCACGTCTTTCTCTCTCCTTCTCTACCTTCTCCTCCCTCTTTTTCTCCTACTTCTTTTTTTTATATCTTTCCTTTTTTATCGCTTTCTTGTCTCGGATACCGAGGTAGAAGGGGGGAGGAGCCCAGCCGGGGCTCAGATGGACCCCCGGATATTGATTCCAAAACTTTGCCTCCATATGGGCCCCGAGCTTTCTAAACCCCCGTGGAACAAGGAGGTTTCCAGTTTCCGTATTCACTCATAGAATTTCCTGTTTCTTCCGCCTGTTTCTTCACGATCGACCGCGATTGAGAAATCGATCTCGATCGTGCACGGTTTCGTAAACGGTTACCTGCGCGTAATCGACAACGAAGGGGAGGAACAACCTCGGCAGTATTGAATATGAAAAGCGATCGTACATCGTATAAATTCCTGCAGTAATGGTGGACGATAAATTGCGCCGCAAGTGGTAAGCAGGTGGCAAAGACACGGTCTTAAAATTTGGGACTTATCTGGAAGCGAAGAGGCCCGCATGCACATCCGCTACCACCTCGTGGGATCGTATGGCGTTAACTTGGATAAGATAAGTCGGAATTTCACCGGTACCAAGTTACATTCTGCCTTCTCCGATTTCACGCTGCTCAACGCGCGAAGTAAATTATATTTAATCGCCGATCGATTCTCGCGATCGTGTTGCTCGTTGTGTTCATCGTCGTTGCAAGCGGGAAAGATACTTTCCATTTCCATTTATTTCGATCCAAATATCCATTATTTTACTCAACTCTTCGCCTTTTTCATGCGATCGTTTTAATACGCACACCATATCATTTTGTTGTGGCGAATTGTGCTCCTTTCATTCGGATTGGTTTTCCGTCCTGTTTAATAAGTTGCCTTGCCGACTATAAATTCAATTCGATATTGCTGTTCTCGTCTTTCTGTTATCTCGTCCCATCGTATTACTCGGATTCAATTGCCACGTATAAAAAAAATACAAATTAATAGAGATAATAATCCCTTGGGATTATTTTCTTCTTAACCATACAGTCTTATGAGATTGATTTATTTATAAAATGTTATACGCTTTAAAAATAAAAAATCTTATTTTATTTTATATCATATGTTAAAAACATTATCTTAAATGTATTACTTACATTATATGTTTGCTCAATTATTGAATATTAGTTTAAATTCACATAACGTAGCGAAACTATAATAATACAAAATTATAATAAATATATCTAAGTACGGTCGTTTCTCCGCGACTATTTAATCAAGTAAATATTTATCATTTGACTTATAAGTATCTAAATTTACCCGCGACGCCATCCAGCAATGTTATATTTGCTTATAAAATTAACAACATGACAAATACATTAAATACACTGATTTGAACGAGCGTCACCCGTCAGAAGGCCGTGTCAAAACACGAAAACAGCGTACACTCGGCCCGAGGCGTCTCTTCGTTCGTGTGAGTCCGGCTTGGGTCCGACCTTAGCTAGTTAGGGCCTGACAGGCCCATCTTGATGTTACCCGTAGAGTAGGGCCGCTTCAAAGGCTCCGACCAGGGCCCCGTGAAAACGTTTATGCTCGTACAATGGCGTAGGGATTGGTGTGGCTGTACCTGCCATCGATGCATGCCACGTGATAACGATGTGCATTAATCGAGAACGAGTCGATGGACCCACGACAAGAGACCGTCGGTGACCGGTAGCGATAAATATCGCGATAGCTCCGTGAGAGTTGTTCATCGCTGAAGAAACGCGAGAACGCAGGACTACAGATATATAATGATCAATGCGCCGTGCGAAGGGCGAAAAGGGGGATGTGCAACGACGATGCATCTATCTACCTATGCGCGCGGATGACAGAGAGTGATGAGGTACCAGAGAGGGGTAGACAGGAAACGCGCGTGTACGATTTCAGGATGGACCGGGCCCGAGCGGATGCTGCGCCCGTGTCCGCATCAATCTTCGGTTCCTCGTTAAGATCCGCGCCTTAAGTTTTCACTTGTGTGTGCGCGCGCGCGCGCGCGCGGGCTCGTTCGCTCGTTCGGCATCGTCCAACGTACGCACCAGGATCGCGTCTGCCGCTGTATTGGTAGGACATTTACATGCCGTTGTAGGGAGAAGAAACGGAACCCCCGTGGATTTTCTTCCGAGGAAGAGAGAGAGAGAGAGAGAGAGAGAGAGAGAGAGACAGCGGGAGTGAGAAAGATAATGTAACACTCGGCAGTTTCTCGGGGTTTTATTTGTTCTGGAGCGAAAGAAGGAAATCCTGGAAAGGAAAAACATACAACCTATACATGCGATTTGCCCAGTCTCGATTCTTTGGCGACATGTGTTATCTTTCTCACAAAGACGAGGCTAGAGGTACTGTCCAAACCTTGGCACCTCGGATTTTGTCAATTCTCGGATAATGTGCTGACACAATCCTCTTTTATCAAAGGAAGCAGATGATGGATTTCTTTAGAAGTTTCAACATTGTTTTCACGCTATTTTGTTTCTCACTATTTTATTTCTCTTTAATCATCTTACCTTCATTGAATTTGTTTTAATTTGTATTACATATTATTAAATGTTAAAAAAAAATTTTTAAATATGTTGCATACGAGTATTTTCTTTTAACATGAAATTACAATCGTTACAAGAAGTACAATTCGTAATTGTCAAGTTGGATAGTATCATCAATCGGATCATCGTATAATGGAATAGAACGAGATCTTTCGCAAAGACCTCGTTTGCCCCGAGGGTTTTCAAAGACATGGGGTGAAACGAGCGCACCCCAGTTCTCTCCCAATGCTTTTAGAGAGATTTTTCTCTCTTGAGAATTATCACGGAAAGTACAAAAAGTTCGCGTCCGCATTTGCCACGAAGCAATGTCTTTGTTAATACCGTCCCATTTTCTATTTCTCGAAATATAAGATGACTCTTCTCTGTGATTCTTTGATCCCGTGTTGTTACGCTATGTAGAGCTGAAAGCATGTTGGAAATAATTAAAATGTGCTGCATTTTTATTCCGCGGTACATTCAAACTGCAAATATGAAAATATTATATATTATATATTATACATCCCTGTGATTAAAGATTTCTAAAAATATACAATATCATTCGCGTAATCTCAAATTAGCAGATTGAAAGAATTTGTACTTATCGAACTTCAATATTTACATCAAGATCTGAAAGCAAAGGGCCAATCTACTTAAGTTTAGCTTTCGAAAGATTCGAAAAGCGTGATGTCGATTTTATTTTTAATTAACTAAGAATCACGACACATGTCCCTCTACCCCCGAGTCGTCTATACTTCGTTTCATTGCTCCGTAGCGATGGCAATATCCATCAATTTCTCACTGTTATCCTCGCGGGGAATCTTTTAATCCTCGTCCACGCACGAACCCACTGCAACCTCCATCCAAGCGAGTTCTCTGAGTGACAGGATCTTAACGAGCATCTGCTCCTCGAAGATGAGTCGCCATCTCTCTCTGGTCCTCTCTGTGGAAAACACTCGAAAGATCCGATAGGTACGTGGCCCTCTTCGAATTCAATATAAGAACGTGATTCCAACATTTCGCTCCGTCCTCTCGAACATATTCGTTCGTACTCTCGCGTATTCTCTCGCTCCGATACTAACATCACAATCCTGCCGAGAGAAAATATTTTTCCAATGTCTATTCGGACCATCGGCCCTTATAGAGGGTGACTTGGCAAGTAAGAACGCAAACCTGCTTTCTCGCGCCCACAAACAATTTTTGACAAATGGGCCTCTAAGCGATAACCGTCCCTTGTCGCTCAAGATTGTGAAAAAAAGACTTCCACAAAATATCTTTATTTTCGAGAAAGCTGAATGATTATGTTCCGAGACGACAAGTTCGGTGCAAAGTATGCCATAGTATAAACATCGTGCACGATCTCGAGATTCACGTTTATTCTGAATATGCATCTGAATATTGCATCTTGACGTTCGTTTTAATATTCGCCGTGCCTATAGAAGGATTATGATTTAGCGCAGGCTGTTATCGAGTCTCGAAATATATTTCGGTATTAACGTTTTTTTTCTCATCGAAGTCGCGTTGTGTCGAGCGATTCTTCAGATGACTTATCGGCCGCTGTGCTACAGTAAAAATAGAAATCGTTGAGCAGTTCGTGCACTACTAGGGTTTTGCGTTTCGAGTATCCTGTCGTGTTCCATATCATCTTCGTGACAGCAGACGAAATTCGAAATGTGTCCCTCGGGTTATCGGGCCATCGGCGCCAGGAAGAGAAATCCTCCAATAGATAACTTAAAAATTTCGAAGCCTGCGGTCTAGAGATGCCATCACACTCAGAGCCCACTTCGAAATTCCCTCCGATCCCACAGCGGGGGATAGAGAGTCCACTTTTTACGACCATCGTATCCTTTTCTTCTCGTTTTTTTTTTTTTAAACTTCGCGTAGGAGTTGTCCCCTGACAGACTGCAGTGATAAATCGTGCTTGACAATCGTTCCACGCTGCCAACGAAGAATCCTTCGAAAAGATTGATTTCTTCGGGGACATCTCGCGAAGGGAGATGTTACACATGTATCTTTAGGTCAGTTTTTTGCATTGTCGAAAACATTCCCGCCTCGTTTTTGCCACGGAAAAAGAGAAAAGCATGTTAAAAATTAACTTATAATTGCATATGGCTGTGTGAATTATTTAAAAATATTGTTTAATATTAGCATTATGTATAAAAGAAATAAATTAAATTATTTTACTCACAAATGATAGATTTTAATTTTCACAACCTTTTTAATGTAAGTAAATATTCTTTATGCATTCATTCATGTTAAATTCGTGAGAATCAAAACGATAATTTTGGATTTTACAAACAAATTGAAATAGTCATTCATAGCATTCACACGATCGTGTTTAACAATGCTACATCAGGAGATTATGACTTGAAATAAAATATATAAGAAATAAAATTATACAAAAAAAAAAAACATCTTAAAGGATCAAGAAACGTTCGCTACATGCAATCGGGAAATGAAGCAGAATAATTGTACGACGTGATCCGGTTGACAGTTCGAAGGATTAAATTCGAAGAAAGCCGTTTGAAACGGATTTAAAGGATCACGCGGATCGTTCCTTCTCGACATTCTCGTCTGGCCTTAACGAGCTTCTTCGATCTCGCGGATACACGAACATGTCGAGAGAGAAAAAAAGAGAGAGAGAGAGAAACTCGGACAGAGATAGACACTCGATTCCGCTGTCATGATAAATCCAGTCGTCGCGTAATCCTCTTCATGTCCGAGTCTTGATTGCCAGCTAGTGCTGCCATATGTCGTAGCACCGACGACGTCTCAATCAACCCACCCATCTGTCAACCCCTGTTTAGTCGCCTCGACAATCCGTGGCTGGTGTCCGATATAACGATGTACTGTGCAATCGCATCTCGAGCGATCGCCATGAGGGTGCTTGCCTCGCGAACAATATTATTTTAGCTCCCGATGTGCCAGAATCACGTCCTGGCCCGGCAACATTTGCTTTGGTTCCTGTTTCGCTACTATTCTCTCCCCTCGACAAATAAACCTAAACCACGGTCGTTATGTATGATGCATCGCTCGCAGGATCTATTCGGAGTTTATTCCATGCCGCGATGCGCTTTGTTCGGGAATACTTGTCACTTCTGAATGTAACCAAAGTAAGAATGGACTTCTGATCATAATAAATGACTCGCGGGTTGATGATGAATAATGTTTACAGTATATATATATATATATATATATATATATATATATATATTACCTAAATTGCTTAAACTATATTGAATGTACCCTAGTAGCTTTTCGATTTTGTTACGTTTTACGTTATAATACATAAAATACATAAAATAAACATGTATGTAAAAAACATCACAAAAATTTTATTTGCAAAAATATTGCCAGTGGAGTTTTTTCTCTATGCAATATTAAATTTTTTTTTATGGCCATCAAAAATAGTTTTGTAAACAGTAAAAATGTAAACGAAATTGTTCATGAAGCATCTATAGCATGCCATCCCAATTTTCTCACACAACCTTAATAAATCCATCTATGCTTTACACACAGATGAATTTCGAAGTAAAGAAATACGATTGCCGAACGACTTTTTCTTAATCCTTTCAAAGTCGTAGAATTATAAAGCAGCGGTGGAACTTCATGGAACCTATCGAGCGTTCTCAGAAACAGCAATCTAACTGTGGTTCCTTCAGCCTCTCTCTTCCTCTATCTTGCCTATCTTTGCTTCTCTTTAACGTTATTCCAGAGTGAATTATAACTGATGTCGCGTGAAGTTACGCCTTCCTGGATTTAACCTATGGTCCGAGGAGAAGAGCTCACGGAGTACGAGAAAGCAGATGGAGAAGACAGCAGGGAGTAGACCGAAAGACAGAGTAGGAGGATTCGACGTTGACCGAGGAGGTAGGGAAGGCGGCAGGAGAGAGTGTACAAACGACGCTCAGGACTTGTCCAGGACTTATGGGTTATTCAGGAGACCCCTGTCGGCACAGAGGGAGGGAGGCCGTTCGATATATGCTAAGCAGCCAGCCTCCTGCATTATATACATGCACTCGGCTCGCACGAGTGGATGAGGGAGTCGCGATATGTAGCCACGGGTGCGTGTGCGTTAGGTACGCAAGATATCTCAGGAGTCACGTGTTGGAAAAAGAATAAACAGAAAGGATTATTTTAATTTCAAATCATCAGCAGTTGCACAAAGATAGTAAGTGTGAGAGAATTCTGGCAATACAACCAAGCAAATAAAGTTTGCTTCGATAAAAATTTATATGAGTCTCAGTTGTCAAGATGTTCAATCGGGATGATATTTGCGACGAGAAAATTTACTCCAAGCCCGAATAAAGGATTCGTAATCAGGAAGAAGGGCGTGGCATCTGAGTCACCCTGTATATAGACGCCCACGTCGTTTGCTCGCGATGGCGAAAGTGAAAAATATCTCGCGCAGCGACGGCAGCAACACATACACTCGTGCGTTACTCGTGTACACGCGATTGCGTGTACACACGCGGCATATAGACGCGAGCGTGTTATTAGATCTCTGGAGGCAGCGAGCCGAGATATCGGCGAGTATATGCCAGCTGGCGCTGATCTGGTCGTTAACCTCGCTCGCGGATCATTTTTGGAGCACGTTAACACCGGACTTTCCTCAGAAAACTTCGGTCTTTACGCGCGGGGCGGAATTTGTCGTAAATCACGGCGCGCCTTTGCGCGTTCGTTGCATGCTGCTGAACGTGCGTCTCTGCAGCAGCGTTCAGATTCGGAATATATCGAGATTTATCGCTGTTTCCATCACGACGCGCGTGATGAATGCAATTGCGAGTTATCCCCGATGCGAGACAGAATCGATGTCGTAAAATGCAAAATTCCTGCATACGATATTTCGTTCGATATTAAAAAATAAAGGCAAGACGAGAGATATTTTATGTTAAAACGACGTGTTAATAATTCCTTTTAAAAATCGCATCTCTTCTAGACAGGACATTCTGCATTTTATTTCGCTTTTACTACTAAATTAATCCCTCCGTAATATTGTTGCGCTGCTGGACCGTAGACATTTGAGATATCTCGATATTCCCCGCAGCGACCTGTCGTTCATGCTATTGATGTACCAGACGCGACGGCATGGAACGGGAATCGACTGAAAATCGCGCAGACCGCATTGTGAGTAGGCGTCGCGTGAATCCAATATTTCCTGTTCCTTCGATCCGCGCTTCCACCCTCTCTCTCTCTCTCTCCTTCATTTTCGCTCTTTTTCTCCCAATCTCTCATTCCTCGTCCACGATTGCTCTGGGTCTTCGCTTTTAAGAACTTTACCACAAGAGGATCTCGTTATACCCGTACCGGATTTCATATTCGGAAAGTGTTGGGTTTCTGACCCAGAACTTCTCCCTCCCGCCGATGGCAGGCCGTTGAAGGCGATTCTGCATGGCCCCACTCTCCGAGGTCCGGCTTTTTATTCGACCAGACTCGGAGTTGCACCCGTCAACTTCATTCAATATCGTATTTTGACAGCGGAGGGACACATCGCACCGCAAAATTTCGCGGACGGTTTCGCGCCTTCGCGTTACGCACACATCCGCTCATTTTATTCGTTCGAGATTCATTATTACATATTATAGCCTTATAAGCGGTTTCTTTATATCTGTTCCGAAAGTTTTAGCCGTAAAGTCATGAACATATAAAAATCTTTTGAATATTTTTACATATTTTGCTGGTATATTTGCATATCGCCATATCGAGATAGGATAACGTAAAACGAAGAAAAATTCTAAATTTTGATGAAAAATTCCACTATAAAATGTACAAAAAAGACCGCGTGTTATGTATACGTTACGTTTTCTTTGTATGTTTTTGATTCTTTGTGGTTCTTTCATTCCGTGTCGGCTTATATGTGTGTATATATATATATATATATATATATATTATATTCATATACATCCTATCACACACAAATGTTAGCAGCATTAGAAATATTTAAAGTTAGCAATCTATAAACTTGTACAATTTTATACATATCAGACTAAAAAGTAAAGATCTATATCAAGCTGAGTTTTAAAAACATAATTTTCTATAAATTTTTCTATATTTCTTTAAAGATCATATGACTGTTCCTCTTAATAATACTTCACTGTTTTAAACGTCTTATTTTCACCCTTATCCGCTCTATTATTTAGCGACCTCTATTCGTCAACGTGGCTCAATGCCGTATTTTGACAGTGCGGAATACCGTGGCGTGTGAAATTTCTCCGGTTGCATTCGTACCTGGCAATATTTTTCTTTTATACGCTTATTCGGTCTTTCCAAGGGGAGTAAAAAGTACTTCTTTAGAATTATTGCGTCTCCAGACAATAATAGAGCGAGCTGGAGACTGTACCACAGCAATGGTTTCCTTCAAATAGCTTGAAGTATTCAGGATATTGTACTTTAGCGAGTTTTGGAATAGTCTTTTTATTTGTCATTTATCTGTTTCTGCTTTCTTCTTGCTTCGCTCATTTTAATCTTTAATGTTACGAGTTCGTTCTGTGCGATTGCGTGTTTAAGGAAGTGTCTCAAATGTCTTCACTAGATGGCAAAACTAGCTGCAAAAATAAGTTTGTAATCTGATAATTGCAGTCGAAAAGTTCTTAACAGAATTTCCTAAACATTCTTGACGCGTTATTTTAATTTTATTTTATTCAAAATGAGTTTTTAAAGACGATTAGACTGAAAAATCTTTATTAAAATCTTTATAACAGTTTATTAAATTAATTGTTAAGTATCATTCTTAATATCCATTTCTATTGGATAGTAAATAATTCTCAATTCTGATAAATATTTTACAAAATTTTGTTATAGAAATCTTTTTTTGGAATTTTTTTTATTCAAATAATTTATTGATAATTTTTTTTTTTAATATGCGCTATTCTTTTGCTTGTTAATATAAAAGAACCAAAATATAAATGTAAAGATTTAGTCGCATTTTCTTCAGATTATATCAAAAAGATATAGATCCTAGATTCTAGATCCTTTGTATCTATTTGAGAACAGGCTGGCTAAATTCAATAATACGCCGAGGAATCTTTCTGCTTTTTATCTACGATCTTAGCTTATGAAAATAGCAATAATTCGCTATTTGGCTCGACGCTATTTGATACGATCGGTAGACGGTAGGTAGAAGCGATAAATGCAAGTTGTGCGAAAAGAGAAGCCTATAGTTCTGTACGATCCCTCGTGACAATTGTGCCTGGCAGCAGTTGCAAGGGTCGACGCCTTTACTGAAAGGGCTTTTTTCCTCTTTGAAACCTCTTCTTATCCTTCTCGCCAACTCGCACTTCCCTCGTCGCTTTCTGGCTCTCGCTCTTCGCGCGCGGTAGGCATAGCAGACATCAAAGCAGCTTTGGTACCCGACGACCTGCTTCCTGCACCCGCTTACAAAGTTCCCGCATAATCGGCACGGGAAGAGTGCCGAAGAGATTGGTGCTACCCTTCTTGACTAGATAAGAGGCGGGGGCAAGCCGCGGTAACGAGGTCATACTTGGAACGTCGTCGGCGATGGGGAGAAACGATGACGAGGTAAAGTTATCTTTGATGCCGGAAGGATTACACTTTACCTTCCAACGCGCGAGAGGACTGCGCCGGATTAACGATCGTGAAAGACTCCCCCACAGAGAATTCACGCGCGAATTGGATTATCTAGAAAATAGAAAGCGCAATTTACCGAAGCGCAATTAATTATTATTCGTTGGACCTTCAGCTTTGTGAATCGAATCGTATATTATTCGTAAAGCGGTGAATTTCTGAAAGGAAATAATAACGTTATTTATCTTACGCCACGTATTCGCCAGTGTATTCGTCGTTTAAAGGTGTTAAACGCACCTGTCGTTGGTGTTAGCTTCTTTCATTTCTCTTATTCTAGACAAATCGATTTTGCGGCAGGTAGTCCGAAACGGAATTCGTAGGCTTTTCAGAGCTCGGAATTACTATTTTTGAGGGAACGCTCGCAGGCTCGTTCCTCGTCCTTTTTACGACGACCGCCGTGACCGGGCACCCGCACGGCACCGGGACGGCGAGAAACCTGGTCGCAAAAACAACCGGTACTGAGGTCTTAGGTATACGATATCTGATGCAGAAAACCGGTAAAGGCCGGAGGGCCACGGAAAGAGGCGAGGCAGGGAGACGCCGAACGAGCCAGGCAGGAACCGAAGGCAAAGGCATGACTGTGGGGGCAGCGCGGCACATTGTCTTCTGGGTGACTTAAAAATCCAACTCGTGCCTCGTTAAGCACGCTATCAGATGCAACCGCAAAGGATAGACCCTCGCCGAGGGAGAACATGACGTGTGCCCATGTCCTGGTCCCTTCTACGGCAGATTCTCCTTCTTAACTCTCCGATACTCCACCTTCGCTAGCTCGCCCACGTAACCTTGCTCCTGCACACCAACCTTCGCTTCGGTTGAATCGTCCGGTAGCATAATGTGTATTAAAGTGTGGATCCGATGGGATGGGCGAAAATTTAGCGAAGCGAACACCCATTACGCGGCAATTTGTTGTTCTGTCTCAAGTGTGCTTTATATCTCTGCGGATATTAATTATTTATGTGCTTAAAGATGATTTAGACAAGCAAATTTTCCATCTTTCAAATAATTTAATATAAATTCAAATGAAATTACTTGCTATATATATATATTTTTTTTTTAATTATTTTATTTATAATATGTATTATTAATTTTTCGATATAAATTAATAAAAATAATATTCCTACGAAAATTTTTATTAAAAATGGGAACTATCCTTTATGTTTCATTTAATATGATTTAATTAATTTGCTGAACAAAAGTTTCATAAATATAACAGATTTATTAACTAATTATAAAAATTATTATGCCCTCTCTTTATTTTTCTATTTTATTTTAAAATGTTTCTAGTTCTTAATACTAATTTAAATTCCGTTGTTGGTAACGACAATAATTTCTGAAAACCATACAGTTTTATTTCCAAATATTTGTCATGTCTTTGTGACATATGAAATATATGAAAAGGCATTTTTAATGTTGGAATCACACAATGCACATTGCTCTCGTAAATTTGTGCGACAAATGCACGCTACGTTAATTGTATCATGAGTGGAGCAGAATGAATCATCCACTCGTAATCTGTATCAGATAATTCCTTATGTATGGGGGAGGGGGGAAACAAAACCTGCGAACAAATATTCTTTTTTTTTTTTTAACTCAACAAGTCACGCTATTAATTTAATATATTTGGAATATTTGTCAAATTAAATACATTAATTTTCAAATTCATCAAATAACGCACATTAAATCACATAAACATAAAGAGAGAAAATTTGAATATTCTTATATAGCTTTTTATGAAATGATATATTAAAGATAAATTTGATTTACATTTCAGGATTAGATGGAGAATTATTTTATGTCAGAGAGGGCGTTGTAAACGAGTATGCTATCAAGTTCGTCGTTCCTGTACCAGCTTTGATTGACAAGCTTCATTTCACATGGGAAAATCTCGCCGGTAGACCGGTAAGTTCGTATAATAATATCATATTAAATATTTTAATGCTGGCGCAGTATTATACAGACTACGTCGTAAAGAGGCGTCGTAGTGAAAATATAGTGAAAGTTTCAGTGAAGATATAATTATGTAATTTTTAAGCTGTATATCTTAAAAGTCTAGCAATTTAATTTGCATTAATTGTACACTCAAATGATTCTCATAAGAAAATTTAACTTTAAAATGAGTTAATTATGAGATATTCAGAGCAGAAAGAAATTTCTTTTGTTAAGATCTCGGTTAATGCGTGTTACGCAAGAGCGAGTTGCAAAGGGACTTTGATGGAATAAAATTTTAAGCGAGCGGATAATACAGTGGTCGAGGACAAGAATTATCCATGCGCAAGATATTTACGTGCACAATATTCTTGGCGAGTACTTCTACATCTTTTTATTTATGTTCCTCTGACTTTTCTGCCATTCCTCCCGTGTCTCTTTGCGTTTCTTCGCCGGGATTAAAGTCGCCCGTGGCTGAGAAATGCTGAAATTGCTCGTTAACGTAGGAATTCGCGTCACCGCATATAAGACTACTTCAGAGACGACGGATCTCATCTGACGAACCTCAGCGAGCGTTTTTCAGGGTTCAGCGATCACACCGTCCAGCCATTCAAGACCTTTAACCAATCTTTATTCGCGTTTCTCTCATGTCCTTATGGCGTGCCGTACTTATCGAGATTATCGAGGCATATCGTTCCTCACAGTTTTTTAAATTCTCGGCAATGGCGTAGTCTTTTCGCCGAGGAAACATGCAACATTCGATTTCAGCGCTAAAAATTACGTGACATATTCGTTTGTTAGGAAATGATTAATCGCCTCTGATTTTTTTTTTTTTGTTTTACAATCGTTATTTTTCTTTTCTTATTGCGTCAGTAATTCTTTCTCATTTTTTACATCGTACGCGTTCATTAATATTACTAAGAATCCACCGATCAATCCTTCTCCTACTTTTTGCCTTAAATAAATAACCAACTGTGCGTCCCACTGTGCGAATTAATTTTATGTTAGTCTTAATGTAACGACACTGCAGACGCCGCGCGAGAGATAGTTACGACGATGAGAATCAGCAGCTGCATATTTATGCGGGATATAAAATCGAAACCAGACTATCTCTCTTTCTCTCGTCCGATGAGTCATCGGTGAAGCCCCGCAAACCACCTCTACCCGTTGCTCGCCGTCGACATCCGTGGTACATTGACAAAGTGGCGGCGAAAAGTGGGCAGAATGCGGCGGGGTGTCCGATTGACTCGTCGACGATGCGCGGAAAAAAAGGATGGATCCAGGAGCGGGACAAAGTGGTCCATCCACTTCTTTCCAGTTGTCTCGGCATATAGCAGACAACTAGGAAGGAGGAGGAGGAGGAGGAGGAGGGAGGGGAACTAAAGAAGGAGATGAGGAAGACTGACGAGCGACGCAAAGACATCCGTCACCTCCGCGGCAAAACCGAGTGGCTTGAATGGTACTTAAACCAGCGCCTGTCCGTCAAGCCTGCGGGAATTGTGTCTCGATAAAGCGGTTTCCGGACGCGACGTCGTACACGTCGAATTATCGGGGGGGAATCCTTCTGACGGCTCTGCGCACCGCAGGCAGCGCTTTCAATTTCGATCGGACGTTTGCTGCGTGGGCATTTGTATAGCGCGGGCATAGCAATTTTCCTTCCCTCGCGCATCACGCAACGCCGTTTTGTGTTGAGGATGAAACATATGGAGGATTCAAAAATTAACGAGAAACAAGCGGGAGCCGTATATTGTGCGAGGAGTATATGGGAATTCTTGTCAGAGATATGTATGAAAATTGACATCCTCCGCGAGAAGTACAAAGGTAGCATATCCGCGCAAGGACATTTTTCAAGGATGTCCCATCCATCATAGTGTCCCTGTCGTGCCATCTGTCATAAGTAATTATATAGTATTTACTGTTAAAGAAAGTGCAGATGATCGAGCACATTTTATATTTTAATTAGCAGCATATAATGACAAATGTTTCTCTTTTCTTTTATAACAATTACTCCTTTATCTTCGCGGAAAAAAAAATTTTAACAAAGTTATCAACTGTAAAATATATTCACATCAGGAAATCACATCAGGATATCACAAAAAAATCACCTCTCGACCATCCAGATTCTTAAGTGAAAAATCCGTTAGTCGATTCGATAGAAATTATCTGACTGGCCACGTAGTGAGACACCAGCGATCTTCGCGGCTGTAAAAGACTGTAGGAGAGGGTTAGATAGTAGTAGCGACAAGCCGGCAGGTTGACGAGGTACTTTCCTTGTGGCCAGCCGAGAACCGATCATCACTGCGAGCTAGTAATAAGCTGCGAGCTCGCTGCTGCTTCTGCATCGCTTAGCTTCGCTTCCCCTCCATCGGCCTTTCCATCCCTCTCCCTCCCCGTAGCCGCTCTCTTTCCACTCTTGTTCTCGCGAGTCCTCTGGGCTCGCTTTGCTCTCGCTGAGCACAAATTGTCTTCCAAGAATGGTACGCTACAGATTATAGGAGGTTCAACGTTCTTGAGATTACGACGAGCGGTAGCTTACCCAAATCTTACGTCCCTCGACATTGTTCTGTCTGTTTTGGGTATCTCAACTCCTTTGCGAATTGTGATTCAGATACTCATACGAACGTTTGTGTGGACATTTCTCCTCTCAAATCTTTCACTCGTTCGTCATATTACATCTTTTTGCTCAAATGTATAAATTGTATTGAGTATATGACATACGCTTTTACTATCAATTGACATAACTTTTACATAACTTTTTTCAAATTTCAAATTTTTTATAAATAATAATTAGTCATAAGTGAGGCAAAAGTGGTTTCTTTTTTTTTTTTCCAGCTACCATATCAGATGTCTGTGGATATCAGTAATCCTTCGGTGTTAAGCAGTTCTCTGAACATCTCTCAAGCCGGCGAAATACCTATCGGCAGTCTGCAAACGTGGGCTTTGTCGTTGCACTGCGGACCCTACAACGTCGAGGTCGACCTTAGTCTCCGAATAACTGTTTCGTTATCAAGAAGAAATATCACCAGCTTGGAGTTCAAGAGAAAAAAGATCTGTATGAAGAAAGAAAGTTACACCGAACCCGAGGAAGTTCTAGTCGCCGCCTCCGGCTCTACTTCTGGCGGTCAAATCTTTTACGCAGCGATTGGTTGCGCGTGTGCATTTATCGCGGCTATTTTCGTCTTGATTATGGCTTACTACGTACGCGATAAGAAGACTAGAAGACATCGAGATCCTCTTCAGTGAGTGAGAAAGTCGTTAAAAAGAACCGAAACAATCGGCTAATTTTTTTCAATATGCACGGAAAATATTCATGTCAATGGTATGAATTCCAGAGAATCTAGAGGACTCAGTTCGGCATGCAGTATGGAAAGAGGCACCGGAGTAGGACCTGCACAAACTTTCTTGTCGCCGGAAACACCTCCACCTGCGTCCGCTGCGTCAGGATCGTCTTACAGAAGGCTGGATGATCGTTCTAACAGAGAACTTCATGAAAGAATCCAAGAAATTACCGTGCAAAGGTGACTATCGCATTTTAAAATTGATAAATAAAATTGATTGAATTTAATTTAAAAAAAAAAAAAATATCACGAATATCAAATATATTCTGTTCTATTATGAGAACTTTAATTGATTATCACTTTGAGAAATTTATTTGTCACAGTAAGTGTCATAAAGATCGATCTTTCTGATTCGCTTAATATCAAAGAAATATGCAGAAAATTGTGAGAGTGAAGTAAAATAATTTATCTTTTTCATGTTACAGATGTAGGGTGCGTCTCCTCAGTATCGAATTGGAGGGAACATTTGGGCGCGTGTATAGGGGCAGTTACCACGAAGAAGGCGCTTCATTGCCGAAAGATGTACTAGTGAAAACTGCTGCCGAGCACGCATCTCAATCGCAAGTAGGTTAATTTGAAATTATTCTCAAATGATTTTTTCGAGATAATTAATCAGTATACAAATAAAAAAAATATATGTGTGTGTGTGTGTGTGTGTGTGTGTGTGTGTGTATTAGTTATTTTTTTCACATTATTAAAAAAAAAAAACAAGATATCTTATTTAACACAAAAAGTTATTTTTCTTAAAATATAGTCAAGTTATCTTTAAATAAATTTTGTCTACATTTTGTTTTAAAAAGGTGGCTCTTCTGCTACGAGAAGGTTTAGCCCTATATGGACTCAGTCATCCAGCGTTACTTCCAGTTCTCGGTGTTTCCATCGAAGACAGAAGCGCGCCTTTCCTGCTGTACCCACACACGGGCTACAAAAACATGAAGAGATTCTTGCTGAGATGCAAGTTCAGTAACGAAGGACCTCCAAGGGCTCTTACCACACAGGAAGTTGTCGAAATGGCACTTCAAGCTGCCAAAGGTGTACAATATCTTCACAGAAAGAGGCTCGTTCATAGAGACTTAGCCGCCAGAAATTGCGTGTACGTAAAAAACAATAAATCATCAAGTCTTCCCGAAGTATACGACGTAAACTTTGACGTGAACATATTTTTATATTGCTTTCCTGATCATTTAATTTTACGCGCTCTATAAATCTTTGAATTATCTCTTAAAATTTTTATTAGATATATTAACGTAATTTGATCGGCTTCGGATTTTATATAGCTATACGAGTTGAAGTTATTACGTATCTCGTTATGGAATTAATTATGTGCATAGATTTAATAACCGGTACGTTAACGCTAATTACGTAATTACTGCTTGACTTTCATTTAGGAAAAATATTTATAACGATGCACCAATGAAATCGCGTAATTTCCGCTTCTCCGACAATCATCGGCTCAAATTCGATTTTCGTCTTTCAGGGTGGACGACGATTTAAGAGTACAGATCACGGATAACGCTTTAGCTAGAGATCTGTTCCCACAAGATTATCATTGCCTTGGCGATAACGAGAATCGTCCCATCAAATGGCTAGCGATAGAAAGTTTACTCAGTAAAACCTTCACCACAGCTTCTGACGTGGTAAGTAAAGTAACATATATGAATCAAAATAAAAAGTATAATAAAAAATAAATATTAAATATTTTGTATTTTATCTGTCTTGTATTTTTTTTCCTTGTATAATTTTTATTTTTTAATAAATTAGATAGTGTTATAAATTCCATTTTGAAATTTTTATTCTACCGAAACTAATTGCATTCACAGTTTATATTGCAATAAAAGTCATTTTAAAATTATATATGATATATAATAAAATGATATATGCTGTAATGTACTATTTTTATTTTATTTTATTCTATTCACATTCCATTTTATTTTGTTTTATCACATTTTATTTTATGTTATTCAATTTTAGTGGGCATTTGGCGTTTTATTATGGGAGCTAACGACGTTGGCGCAACAACCATATGGAGAAGTGGATCCATTTGAAATGGCATCCTATCTCCGAGAAGGATACAGGTTGGCGCAACCGATAAACTGTCCGGACGAGCTGTTCGCAGTGATGGCATATTGCTGGGCCATGTCAGCGGAAGAAAGGCCAACGTTTAGTCAACTCATTATCTGTCTACAAGATTTTCATACTCAATTAACGCGATATGTTTAATTGAGTAGTATGCTTGGCTGTAAAGTAGGACTGAACCTTTCTATTAACGTGTCTCCATTAAATTTTCAAACATATCGAAACTTTTATCGAAAGACTATTATGTAACGAGATGCGCGTGTATATATCATTCTAGTTTATTTAAGATCCTCGTATAATTTAAGCATTTTTATATATAGCAGTCGTGTATAATTGTAATAGATTCCAATGTACACACATTTTCTCCTCAAAATTGTGCAATTAAGTGGAGTAACTGTCGTCGTCGCTTAAAAAAATAACTACTATTTGGTCAAGATCGAATTTAGCGTAGAATTCTATTGTTGTGATAATTTTCATATAAAAAAGATTTTATAATCTCAGTCAGGAATATATCCCATCTTTTTCTAATAGAGATATATCCACAGGACACTCTGTATAATAAATAAGCACAACGTATAGAAATCGCGCGAACTATTCGTATCGTAACTTAAGACTGAACTCATGCTGCCACTCTTACGTATTTGACACTTGTTCGACCCGTATCACCCATGATTACCAAAACCGGCGAACGTACGTCATCGTGCATCGCCAGATCCATTTTCGGAAACCTGCACTGCCGGTGGTGGAAACGGCGAATCCGAAACTATGTGATACGCGTTTTGCTTACCTACGTGAGTGTGTTTCGAGTGTGCCAATACCTTCCTTTCTTTTCTCTCTTTTTTTTTTTTTTTTTGTATTTTTTGTACATACTGTAGTTCCAGTGCTTTGTGCATACGCTATCGTTAAGTATACGAAAAATGCGCCCAAACGAAACGAATCCCGTGTACATAATTAATTAATGTAATGTGAGAGACTATAATTGTACAAACCGCAACCGTTGCGAGCACAATAAATTTCTATCTATACGATACAGAACGACAGTGTGGTTACTTTTGTCTGCGTCTCCACTCTTTCACGGCTGATCCGTCACTACAAAAACAGTCGTAAATGTCATTCTTTCTAGGACGAACCACGGTTTTTGGAGCCATCCACTGGTTATTTCTGGCGATCCTTTCTTCGTGGCGAAAGGAAGGGTGCGAACACGCGGAAAGAGTTTCTGTTTTCTCGGAAACCGTTCGTCAAAGCCATATGTCACATCCTAAACGAGTCTTGTAATTCGTATGGCAGCACTACGGCTGTCATGAGACGAAATTAACGGCAGTCTTCGCGATGTCTTGTTCAGAATGACGAACGTTGTTAAATGCATTTTAAATGCATATTTTGTCTTCTGCATACATTGCTTATACATATACCAAGCATATTATTAATACATGTTTTTTAATTATAGATAAATAAATTGAGCATAGTAAATCGTGACAATATTAATAAATTAAACCATTTTCAATAATTTTAATATGAATTATTTTTCAATCGTTTCACATATAAAAATAAATATAAAAGAAAAATTGTTGCCCAATATTATAAATTTATATCGACACAATGAGCTTTTATTGATACTTTACAGCAATTTGCGCCACTTTGTGAGCGATTAAATTATATTCAAACGCGTAATATTCTGAAATTATTATAAAATCTATAAACATTAAAACAAATTTATTAATAAATGTAAATTTATATTGGCATATAAATGCATGCATATAATGTATGTAAATTGCATACCTTATAGCTATGCAATATTGATCAATCGGGAAATAATAATCATTTTTATTGCAATATTTTTACTCGCTATATAAATACTGCGTATCGTAATATCTTTTTGTGCAAATAAATAATTTTATTAATAATTTGAAACGAAAATATTGCAATCCATTAGGCATGTAACTGTACTTAGCAGTCGGGCTAAGACATGGACGCGCCATTACACAGACTATACTCGAGCTCTTCTCCTCAGCTATAAACCGTTTTATCCGGAATTCACGTTGTTTATTCTCGCTATTATGTGCTGTTCGGCATCCACGAATGACGACGCTCCGCTAAGCACGTTTCGTGAGAGCATGAACAGCCTTGGGCTGCCAGAACATTAATTTGCAGCATATTTACACTGTCAAGATTCTCCGGGTACGCTCTGTCGGTGATTCCCCAATAATGTGAGTCCGATTAGGCACGCTACATTAGGCACTCCGTTTTCTACGCTCCGTCGACAGCAAATGCGCCTTCTCGCGAAATCGGCCGAGGGTGCTTTAAAAAGCCGGAAACTGGTGAAAATACGCACCATGCGCGTGAAAAAAAAAAAAAAAAGACATCTGTACGGCTTACAGGCAAACGCGTTTAAGGTTTAATTGCGCGAGAAACGGCAGGAGTTCGTTTGAAATGCGCTTTTTACGACGCAGCCAGTGTCGCGGTAATCGTTACTCGTCGAATATTTCTTCTCGAGAAACACAGATAACAATCCGGTGCAGCTCGAAGAATCGGTTACAAATTAGTCGTCGGCGCGTTTCGTTTCCACGGAAGTAGGCGTTTCTTCGGTCCGCATAGCGGAATACTCTCGGATACGTCTTAACGAGAAGAGATTCTGCGTCATTGCGCGACCGTGAGTCCCGAGAGTCTCGTAATCGCCGATCTTACAAAGAAGGTTTTACGTAACGCGATATCCTGCGATTGCCCGACAATCCGCGACTACATAATTGCATCTTTGGCACGAACGACTTAAGCGCGCTCGTGACATTCAACGGCACGAACGATTAGCGCCCGCCTACACGGATGAATCATTACTCCGTGAAGCACGAAAAAAATGCAAGGATAAAAAAAAAACCGTTAGAATTTTCTCCTCGTATAACTTATTTATCGCTTATTTGGCGTGCAATCGACCTCGCATTACTTTTAATAAACAATTACAACGAACAACGTTACGGGGGTAAAATTTTTAAAGCTTTTAGCGTTGCGATAATAAAAGAAGCCCAAGGAATAAAGGGTCTCTCTTAGTCGTAGTTTCGTAGAGCTGAAAGGAGCAACAAGGGTTTTAATGAATCTCAATGAAGTCCCTGCGCTCCTTGTTTGCACTTGGGATTTAACCAAACGTTGAGGGTGACAGGATTCAAAATTGCTTTAGTACTGATGTGCTGGCTGCAACGGGGCCATAACGGGGGTGCATTTTAGAGCGAGCACTTCGCTCATCGTAACAGACGCAAGATAATGTCATTCACGAGCATTCATCGTACTCTTCTCTAAGCTATTCACAATGAATCATTATTACAGGGAATACCCTTGTTCAGCGCGAAGTAAGTGTGCTCCATTCTCCGAGAGATAGCAATAAACATTATGCATATATTATTCTCGTTCCTGCTTGTTAATATTAATCATATTAAACTCGTAAGATCTCTAGAATATACTAGATGATAAATCGACATATAATAAACGATAGATCTCAGAAATGTAAATATAATTTGCTTTCAAGAAGATATGACCAATTGGGAATGTAAAATTTTTATTTATCAATTTCTTCCAAATTAACGATCTTATTTACATACAACGACGACGTTCATTTATATCAGTTACGAGCTTTTCTGCAAGTCTTGCGATATTGATCTCAGGAAGCAATTAAAATCACTGGTCCGAATCCTACGAGAAAGGTATATTTTTGCTTCTACAAGACCATCTTTGTTACGCTTTACGAGTTGGAGGCCATTGCAATTTTCTACGATAATGATTGTCATTACTATATATACATCCGCTTTAAGTATTTATCCCTTCCTTAAAACAACAGGTACAATATGATATGAGTATTTTATGAAAAATCAGTATCCCCTGTGTATTTGCAAAAAAACGAACGATGAAGATGCTAGCAAAAATAATTCTCAGCGGTTATTTCGCGATCGTGACGTTTAATAATTTTAGCATTGGTGTCAAAGTTTCCTCGAATGTCGATTTAGATTCTAACGAAGAGACGATTGCATTAGACAATACAACCTTCGATACAATCGTGAATCTAAAGAAATCTGCTAATCCACCGGAATCAATCTTGCACGCGTCAAAAACGTTTTGGCATGGAAGCGAATTAATAAGAGCAAGTGAACCCAGAAAAAGAAGGATCTATCCATCACACGTGAGTAACAGATAAAAAATAATTTAAAGAAAAGTAGAGTAAGATGACATGAAATGGAAATTTACAATTAATAACAAATGAAGATTCGATGACCACCTTATTAGAGGCGGTTTCAACATATAATATTCAACAATATATAATCTTCAATATATAATCTTTTGTAATTTAATTTTAATCTATTTATAAAATTTATAAAATCTATTTATAAAATTGAATAGTATATTAAAAGCTTTCCTTTTAACGCATAACATTTTTTGTGGCTTGTTCATAAGAAAATAAATTTAATTTTTTTACGAAATTATATTTTATGATATAATAAAAAATAAAATCAAAAACATATAAAAATTCATACAAAAATTTTATACTCACTGATACTGTCATTATTATAAAAGAAAAAGAAGTCACAACCAAATATCAATATTAATATTATTGTAGCTTTTCAACATTCAAATTACTTTTTTACAGGATGATTCAGCTAAACAACCAAAAATAATCAATAATATTCAAGTCGTTGTGAATAACGATAGCATTCCAAATGAAAATTCTTGCGAGCATGGTATATGCAACGTAACCGTTTCTTCAAAACAAGACGAGAAAGGAAATATTGTTACCGAGGTGCATCTTAGCATTATCACAAGAGCAAAGTTAAACAAGATCGATGACGTTCCGGTAATCACTGGATTTCGAGGTGTCAATGAGGATCATGCTAAGCAACCAATTTTTCATTCAATAAATTCACCACGTTTAATGCATACACATTTACATCGCGACAATATTCCACAGGTGAGAATAGTCATTTATTGGATTTAATGTTTTGTTGCATAAGAATTATCAGTATCAATAATTAAAGCTCACTTTCGATGATCTATAAGTTGTATATACATTCTAGATAGATAGAATTTTCGATTTACATTTTACAGATTGGATGCTTGAATGTATATGTGTGTTCAATTATACTCTTGAGGCTTTCTCGAGTATTTCTTTCAAAATTATATTATAGTTTGCAAATTATCACTATGTCATAATAAGTGCAGTTTACTTCATCAGGACGAGAAGCAACAATGATTTATGACACAGTGGTAACTCGCAAACCACAATACAATGTGTGTGTTTTTTTTTATTTTTTAAATATATATATATTTTAGATGTATACACCTATCTTAATTAATTCTTAAAATTTTTTTCATATTGTGCATATAAAATCATAAACAGAATTTTCCTTCAAGTTTAAGACATAAAGTCAGATAGATGATTTGAAGTTTGTTGAAAAATTTTCTTAATATATCAATACTTAAATACTTAAGTACTTTTCTCTCATCGTAATAGATTCAAACTAATTATCAGAAATATGGTGAACCCTGGTATGGACGGGCTTTTCGACGACCGCAAATTTATTGGCGCTATCATCATTTTGGAAGTCATGATAACGCGGGATTTCAGGGTCATAAAACATGGTTACGAGATAAACCTATAGTGGACGATAAAATTGAACCACCACTCAGTAAAACTAAACCTAACGATGACACATAATTATAAAATAATTTTTTAATATGAAATTTTAATAATATAAATTTCGCCATATAGAATGGTATATTGAATCATTAAGATTGATTTGTTGCATAATAAAATTCAAGAAAATCATAAAAGCGTCAAGAGTTTAATTTATGCGTACATAATAGATACAATAATATGAATATATTTTAATAAGTAAATAATTAAATGCGCAAAATTGTTGTGCCTATTCGGTGTTCCTCGAATAGGACGTAAATAACATTAATACAAGAAAATTTATTAAAATTTTAAATATGCATAATGAGCGATTTTTGCTCGTGAGTAGATAATAAAAAAAAAATCAAACCATTAATAATTATAGAAAATCATACAAAAATCATAACTGAAATTTTATAGAAAGATTATATTACCCCTAAGAAATTTGAGTATTTGTATAGTAATCTTAAAAAAATATTTGAGCCTGAGTCTCGAAAATTCTGTCGCGATCTCAGTTTGTAGTATCAACAACTCTGAATTACAAAACTTTATCATGGCAACATTATATAGCACGCAATAAACAGCAGTAAATTAATGATTATAAAAGTAGGCACGATCAAGAGTGTAGTTTAATTAATCATGCACCTCGCGGAAAGAAACTCTTCCATTATCATTAACGCCAGTGATAGACGATTTATGGTTAATCTGCTTGCCATCCGGACCGGGCATGCTGGACGAACTGGAACTTGCAAATACTCCATAGCTGTTACCAGATGGTGGAGGAAGCTCATCAGCGAATCTGGACTCTATTCCTGGAGCAGCCTAGGAGGAGATGGAGATATCGCCGTAATAAAGATAGAAGACTATAGTCAGAACACTGCCATCTGATTGTGTGCAAAATGAAGCGTGTTAACTGGACAATTTCTGTATTGCCATTGTTTGTGCTGTAATAATTCAGAAAAAAATATAACACTCACGGGACTAATTTGTCCAGCTTGGAAACCACCATATGGGTTTATACCGATACTGGCACTTGCAACCTGCGGCACACCACCACCATAACCGCTACCATAATTAGCTTCGCTGGCCAAACGATTGTGAAGTTCCATATTGCTATACAAGAAATGAAATTTCTCTTTTCAATATGCTTTAAAAATCACGTAAATGATAGTTTATACAATTACATTCTAAGAGATTAATTATTAAAAATACTGGATGCAAATGATTCTCCTTGATCTGCATGGTGAAAAATTTGCACGTGACAATTTTCCAAATAAAATTGTAGAAAAAAAAAATCACTAAAAGTACAAATAGCATATAGTACACAATTTTATAATAATAAAGTCAAAATACTATTAGGATACGTAATATTCTATAAATAAAAAATTTTACTTGTAAATTTTAAAAATGTCTTTAATATTTAAAGAACAAAAAAATGTACGTTTTTTTTTTACGCAACAGACTTATTAGACTTCTTTGATATTAAACGTTAAAACAATTATATAACAATAAGTGCAAATAGATTCACAATTTCAGGAAATTCTGTTTAAATTAACTTCATGCTTCACAGAACAAAGATTAATCATTTGCAATTTGCATTATTTCAAGACTCACGCCTGATGCTGCGCTTCGATCTGCGCTTGAATTTGCCTAATCATATCAAAGGAGGGATCATTGAAAGTAGGAAATTGCCCCGGATAAAAAAATCCGGGCCCAGCATTATACAATGGATCTGCAAAAAATAGAATATATGATAAGATTCAAATAATGATATATATATACATATATATATATCACATGAAATTCATGCCATACATGCAATTACATTTGGTTATAAATCACATAAGTTTATAAAACATTTGAAAATAAAGATACCTAAATAAATAAATAAACAAATAAATATATATATATATATATATATATATATATATATATATGCACACACATAAATAAATAAATATATAAATAAATATATAAATGTATAATGCGCGTATGAATAAATAAATAAATAAATGTCGAAAACTATTGTTACGACATTAGCCGCTTTACGTAAAATACAATTCTGTTCGACAGAATATCATGCATTTTTAAAAGAATATTAGCACGACTTTGTCAAACCAATTACAAGATACATAATTCTGAGTTTCTTTTTTTTGTCTTTGATATGCAACTGATTTCATTTTATGTCAATCTTTTTTCTACAAACAATGTCGAAACCACAGCATGCAACCCCAAGAATTCATTCATTATCCTCCAAAATCCTGAGTCCGTCTTCGTCCTTGGATTTTTGGGTTCATGCTCGTACCTCCGCCGAAATTATATCCAATCTGGTTTGGCTTGTTATCCTTGCTTGGTGAGGGATTATCCTGGTTTGGTGAGGTATTCTGAAATCCTCCTCGACTATCGACAGACGGCGATCCCGCTGCGGGAAATCCTGTCATCGGATATCCCGCTCCCGGAAATCCTGCTCCCGGAAATCCCGTTCCTGGATATCCTCCTGCAAAACTTCCCGCGGATGCGCCTGCGGAAGCGTATCCTGGCCCATTGTTTGTACCAGTCCAAGCATAGCTCGGGCCGTAACCTGGTATGGAGTTGAATCCAGGATAAGCGAAATAGGGATCGACAGATGGATAACCGCCGAAACCACCGAATCCGGGAGCGCCAAAATATGGCCCAGGAGTTTGTGGTTTGTCGTCCATAGTTGGTGATCCAGGTTTCTTAGTGGAATCATCGGACTTGGGTTCGTCGAAATTCGAACGTGACTGAAGGTCTTTCGGTTTCTCCGTTGGATTCGTGCTTTCTGGAGTTGTGCTAGGTTCAGGGGTTGTAAACGGAGTCGTAACGGAAGTGGATGTCGGGGTAGTTGTGGGAGACGTCGCCTCTGTAGTAGTGGGTGTAGTGGTTGGCTCGGTAGACGGGGTAGTCGTAGGCGACGTTGGAGGTGTGGTTGATAATGGTGTGGTTGATGATGATGTAGTTGATGATGATGGTGTGGTTGTGGGATCTGTTGTCGAGGAGGTCGTTGTAGTTGCTTCGGTGGTACTCTCACCATTCGAATCACCGATCGCTCGCTTCAATCTGGGCATCATGGCCGACGCTCTGTCGACGTGTAGTCCTCCATCTTCAAGAAGAAACGAAAACAGAAGAGCAATTTTTTATTGAAAACTACCGAGATGAAACTTGTGTAGTTGATTCTCGGTTGCTAGTTGAAATAGCGTTGTTAGTTGTAATATGCCTTGTGACCATATCTCGGAATTCCATCACCAGGAACACGCAGTAACACAAAAATGTTACTAGTCAGGATCATACAATTACAATGTGTACACTAATGCTTAATGTAACGGATAATAAATAACATTTAACAAATGTGTTATTAATCACGATGTTGCGCAGATAATAATGTTTAATAAAGATAATGTGATTAGACATATAATTTCAATATCATATAATATTTTATAGAGATATTACATTTAGACATTTAGAAACATTTAGAATGATATTTAAAAATCAATTAATATAAAATATACGACAATCTGATTTCAATTCTAGTTCCTAAATCTAGAATCTTAAACCGCTTATAATAACTATTAATTAAATTGTAAAGGAACTTACCGATTAAAATAAAATACAAACAAATTGTGCTTATCGCTTATTCGTCTTCAATTTATCATAGATAAGAATTAGTGATAATTGAGGTATGCGCGAAACGTGATATTAATTGAATTTCTACAGTCACGTTTAATAAATCACGTACGTACAACAATTCTCCTTCGATGACACATATTGACGTTCAAAATCACGTCGAAAAAGTAAACTAATTTGTATGTAATATATTATCTGTAATTTACTGATATTGTATGTAAAAACAAATATTAAATCGCTATCAACTTACCTTTCTGTTATTTAATTGTTATTATTATTATTATTATTATTATTATTATTATTATTACAAATACACACATACACATATATAAATTCTTTTTATATCAGAAGATATATTTTCTCTCACTGATAAATTCCTATTCAAACTTATCAAGAGCGCATCTTAATAAGTTAATTAGCGCCGTATATTTTATATTTATATATTTGTCATTGTGATAGGAATAATAATGTCGTGCACGAGAGATTATGAGAAAAGATAGTGAAAAGAAAGTATCTTCTCTCATGGGTCAAGGTAAAGAACAAAATGAGGTCACGGTCTACCGGCGTCAAATTATCTTTCGTTTGGCCAGCGGTCGTGTGAACAGTTGCGCATGTGTTTATATGCATAGATGAACATGCTACATCACGGGAAGCACATGCAGGTTGCACATGCGGACATCAATCTTGTTATCAAGATTCATATCGCTGACACTTCCAGCAATCGCAATGGTTTAATGACGCGCAACACTAACAATATTAATATGACAATTTTCTGCGTTTTTAGATACTCCAACTTTATGAAGTGATTAGAGCAGACAGTTTTTTTTTTTTCAAAACGAATAAAATTATATAATTTATATGTCCTGTGTATTATAATTTTTTGTGTCAAATTTTTATCTCTATCAAAAAATTATGATAATTATATTTACAGATTTATTTATATATCAAAAATATTGTAGATAGATGAGGAGGTATAATAAAAGTTTTTAATAAAAATCAAAATCAAATAACTAACTGATTTAAATCTATATTATAAATCTATATTTGTACTTCTATAAATAAGAAAGAAGTTTTTGATATTAAATAACTAACTTTCCAAAAAGAGAACAAAGAAGATAAATGTGAATATTGCGCAAGTCAACATATATATATATATATATATATATATATATATATGCAAACTCGTAAACCGTAAATTATTTTAAATTATCACAAGCTGCTGAGAGAAGCTTGTTTGGCAACCTGATGATGAGTCATCGCACAATTCAGTTACAAACATAACAAAGATTTTTGGTAAATTATTAGTGATATTTTTAGGAAAAGAATTGATGTAAGTAAATAAGGAATTGTTATTTCTTGACGTTTTTTTTTTTACAAGTTTTTTTATATAGTTGTATAATTTCTGGATGCAGAAAAAGAACGTCAGCAGACGGCAAGTTTCTTCCTCGCCGTTGATTAAAATCATGAAATCATTTATATATGCAGCGTGTTATCGAATTCGTCGTGGAATTTTGCCGCGTTTGCTAATCTCGCAATTATCCTGAAATTCCCGCGCATCGTCAGCTATTTCTACTTAAATGCACGACGTTGTTGTTACATAACTTAACTATTAGTTTTAATTTTTATTAACCTCCGTGTAGCAATGCACAATTTTTTTGAATAATTTTATTCGATTAACAATCAGCATTGCAAAATTAGCTCGAATTCATTTACATATTACGCCGCATATCCGATCGTATAGAAACATTATTAAAACATTATTAAGATTAAAAAGATTATTCGATAAAAATAATTGAAGAAGAAATGAAGTGTTATCATGCATCATCAAATTTGCGATTCCTTTTTAACTACGATGAAAATATTATTTCCGAGTACGTGGTTTATCCTTCCTTCTTGTTCTCGCAAACGTGAGCTGATTTTGAAAATTAATATTTGTAATAAAAAATTAAAAAAAAAAAATTTTTGCAGAGAAACATATGACTTTACTATTGGGATTATAATTTAATTGCAAGTCTTAATTATGAAAAACAAAGTAATGTTAAGATATTTATCGTTCGAACGTGTAATATTACGTTAGTAAACGTAAAGAAGACTGTTAAGTTCATTTGTTGCTTTCATGAATGAAAAAAAAATGAGGAGTCGTACGATTGCTACTCACGTCCGTAAAGATGACCAAATCCGGGATAGGCCGATCGAGCATCCGTAAAGGATCCCAGGACAGCAATAAAAACGACCAACGCGAAGATCCTAATATCCATCCTTCTGATTGATCGTCGATCAAACGGAAAGTCAAGGCAGAAAAAAATAATGCTTACGGATATTATTACTTATTGTTTCTGTATTTCACCACTGTACCACCTAAAGACCGAATGATCCTGATGTTGTCGCAGTTCGCGAATGACTGACTCAGCTGGTGTCGCGATCATCTTATATAGCATTCACTCGTATTGGTACTTCATTACCTCTTGACACCACTCTTCCGTGCGATAGTGCGTTTGTGAAAATTCCGAAAGAAATTTTTACGTCACATTATTGATAACTATCGTAATTATCCGGACGTGTTTTCAAAGATCTACATTTGCATAATAAGATTACCATGTCATAATTTTATTCTAAAAATTCGCAAAAATAAAATGTTTTCACTATTTCAGCGTTATATTAAATTAAACCAATTAAACAATAATGTAACTGTTAACAGCTTTGAAATAATAAAGCATTATTATTTACTCCTGTAAACTATCTCGTCTTACCGCATTAAAAATTTTTTCAGTACATTTTTTAATAAAAAAATGGATTACTGCTTTATAATATATAAAAAAATATAAAGATTTTTTTTTTTTTCGTTTTTCATAATTGTCGCGTTTATATCAAATCAACTGGTAAATTACCATAAAAATATTCATTTGTTGGATAAGACAATAATTTCTTTTTATAAATATACCAAGATTTTATATTACCAATTTTTTTAATTAACAAGATAAATTAATAAGATTCATATTTCTACGATTCGTTAATTTGCCATGTGAACTCTGCTTATCTAGTAGAAGTAGCAGTCTGCTTATCTAATAGAATGGAATCAGACCTCAGACCTTGGCACTGATCTTGCTTCAACTTCCTTATACTATGCAGTTCTAATTCTTATTGCACTATTTTTATTTGGGAAAACCACATTTCAGTTTTATAACGAAACTACATAATGATGACTCTACGTAAATAAGAAATAAAAAAATGATATCATTGGAAACGTTTACTTTTGATTATCAATATGAAAACAGGATACATTCGGCATCGCAATGGTGCAACACCGTAAAGGATTTTTCCATGTTGAGAGAGATAGAACGTTAATTATATAGGTTTCTAAACACGCTAGTTTTTAGCAAACATCTGTACTTACAAGACTAAAGTTATCATATCCAGTTACGGAATTGCGATGAATAAGAAGAACGTATTTTTCCACAGTCAAACTAAACTATATATAGGTAGGTACATATTTATTTCATTGTTACTGAATATAATAAAACATATATGTTTACTTTCACAATATGGATTATTTGATTTGAATATAGAATTTATTATTAATATTTGTGATTTCTTATATCATTCAATTTTTTTTAAATCCATTCTAACAAATTTCTGAACGATGTAATTCATCACGTAATATCTATTTCGAGAGCTTTTAATTTTCAATCATGTTTATCTTGCACGCTATTAACATTAATTGAAATATATTAATGTGGCTTTCAATTTATTCTTCGATACGTACAACTTGAAGGGAAATACACAACAGATAATATCAAGGCTTAAACAATAAGTGTTGCTGTTTAAAATATCTTTAATATCTCTTTGAAAATAAAGATATTTCTCCGTGACCTATCACATTTTGTGTAATCTGATTACGAGTAAGTTTAGCTTCTTCTCAATTATAAAATCCAATATTGTATATACGTTCATCGCAATCAATCATCATTTTTACATTAGTCGATATTTCACCCAGTATCATCATTAATAGTCACAACTCGTGCATAATTGTTTATAAATAATAATTGCCTGTCACCACGGGATGATCGCCGGTTTCCACATCCTGTTAGACTGATAATCAATCCAGGATCAATCGTGATTACTCCGTCATTCTCTGGTCCCCTTAAACCCGCGCCTAAAGCTCAAACACGTATTTTCCTGATCAATCGATCAGGGTAATCCTACAAACGATTGATTATCGGTTAGCAGTTAACAAATTAGTACCCTCTCAATTGCATTCACGGAACTTCTATGCACAGTCGTGTCTGATTCAAACAAATTATGGTCAGCATGAGTAAAATGTCTTAACGTGCGATGCACTGTTTTTCGCTCACGATATTATCAGCCGTTTTAGTCACGGCGCGACGTGACTCACAAACATATCTCTCAAGCATATGTATCTGTTTCGATAAACGATAAAAATGTTTTTTTTTTTTTCGGATAAATTAAAAAAAACGTAAAAAAAACTAAAAAATATCGAGAAATCGACGTTAATGTTGTGTAACCAACGTGGCAACCTACATTACTTGTGTTACAAGAAAGTTAATAATTTCACTTATAATAATAATTCTAATGGATTTAATACGTATTTCTCTACTATAGAGTTATTTTCTATTTATAATAATTCTACTTTTCTATTTCTAAAAATAACAAGTATGTTTGTATATTTTTTAAAATTTGCCCATATAAAAATGTGAAATTCTTATTGCAAAACAATTTTTGTTTCATCAATTTTATAATCATTTGATAGCATCTCATTTTAAAAAGCGAGAGTAACATTCAAATTAAGAAAAATATTATTTCTTGAATAAAGGCAGTCAAAAACTCTATCTACAACTCTCTTTTTCTCTCTTTCTCTAGCACTTGTCCAAGTTCCTAGTAAAAATCAAAATGTCCAAAAATTTTTCCCAGCATCAATCGTTTCGCAACCTTGCCAAACGAACTTTTTCCTTTTTCAATTAATTGAATGACGTAACTATTCGGGAAATACCCATCGCGGAACTTGATTACCTTCTACGCAATAATCTGAGATAGCCGCTTTGCTCTTTCTTGACCGCCCTATTGTTCTCAAAAATAAGATGCCACGTTTCGTCTTCGAGATCCAGCGAAGCAAGCGTGATCACTATGACCAAATGCGCCTATATTTTGTAAGTGATTGATTTTAATCTATTCAAAGTTTATATGAAACTAACATTACTCATGACATATGTAAAAAACAAGTAATATATAAAATAATGTAACGCAAAAAATATCATTTTTATTAAATTAAATAAGCAAAAAATATCGATATATTTACTTTTTTTCTAAATAGTTTTGAATATAAACGATTATTTTATGATAACACAAAATACTCTCAACAAATTGTGACAAGTTGTGTATATATAAATTAAAGATTAAAAACAAAAACGAATTTGTAACACAAATATTAAAATGTATAATTATTAATAACATTAGCAAAGTATTTTAATAAAGTATTTTCCACACAATAACTTCCACATTATCTCTATATTTCAAATTCATTATCAAAATAAACCATGTTTAATCATCTGACTCAGATATTTTGTGTATTTTTCTGGATTTTATATCATATATTGTTAATTTATAATAATAGAAAGGCATAGCAATCTTTTTTTGAAGACCATCAGCATATTCATCCATTAAGACAGCAATTAATGTTTAAATAACTTGCCACATAACAAGTGAACAATTTTCTCTTTCGGATATTCTCAATTACAAATAATTAATTTCTAGGACAAATTCGCGTGTAATAGAATAATTGAAAATTGCATCGAAGAATTTAAATGCATTGCTATTCTTTTCCTCGAATATCCGCTGTTGGCAGTGGCAAATGTTCACGAAAAGTAGGAATTTCATAATAGAGTTATTGTGTATTTTTTCAATATATTACATATAATTCATGAGATATGCTTATCGGCAGCGGAGCAAACAGAGAATTATTATATATTTATTTTTCCCCGTTTTCAGAAATCTTTTTAAGTAATGAAATTTTTACGAACCTTCCTAAAATTCCTATAAAAATGTTTCATATTTTTTGAACCATTAAAAGATAATACTTGCTCCTTTTTTGAAGTTTTAAATAATAAAATATATATTAGAAATGTAGCAAAGGATAATAATGAGTATTCAATCAAGTTATTGGACCAAAATATCGAAACTTGATAAAATATCAGCTCGATAGCCCAATGACCTCAAACCTTATATATATATATAAGTTGGAGGTTTTATAAAAATTCAGTAAGAAACGTTTTGCTTAAGTGTTTGCTTGAAGTTATTTGTAGCTTGAAGTTATTTGTAGCTCGAAAAAAATATCAAGTAAAATCATGAAATTAGTTCTATTGTTCTTAATTCTATTGACGGGCATTGAGCAGTATGTAGGAGTAGCAGGTAAAAACTAATATAATTACTCTAGTGATATATGGTCAGTTTATGTATAATAATGTATAATAATACACATTTTTCAATGTAAAAACTAGCAAATTAAACGTTTAATAAATCAGTAGTCTATGATGATACTAAAACGACTTGAAATTTATAGTTTTATATACAACTTAGAAAGAAAAATTTTCGCGGTTGTTAACAAAAGAGTTTATCGTCAGAGACTTTGTTTAAATTTACGATCTCGTAGAATGTCAGAAATATTCTTATATCGAATAATGTATTCTTTGTAATGAGTTTTGTGTGAATCACGCAAGTGACATTACAAACTAAACGCAGAACGTAGAATGCATATGCATTTTTGATATATCGTAGATGAAGAGAATGCCGACAGATAAATGATCAATTGCGTACATGAGTATAATTAGTTCTCGTGATTTATATGACTGTATTGATAAATCAGAATAGTAATACATCCGCTAATATATGAGAAATATTAAAAGCGAGAATACCTTTAATAAATTGTTAATTCTCTTTTTTCTATTAAAAATATTATACAAATGACATCTATTTAAATATATATGAAACATATTAAAACTCTAAGATACGAAAAAAATAAAGTATAAAATCACCGATGACCATAATCACCGATTAAAGTATAAAATCACCGATGACCATAATCACCGATTAAGTATTAAGAACTAATAAGAAAGAATACGTAATAATTTTCAAATGTTTTTCGTAATATATAATAAATAAAGTTACAAATAGAATTAAATTATTCTGATACTAATTAGGAATCGATTAAAAGTTCTAAATAGTAAACTAAAATTATTAAAAATATTTTTTTTTTTCGATTGTGTCTAATAATTATTTTGTAATTTCATTCATGTATTTCATATTTAAATTGTTTATGTACTTTCAATATTTAAATTATTTATGCACTTTCTTTCCTATACAAACTATATCAACTGATCATTAAATATTGTTCATAATATATCTAATATTAATGACAATGTATTAAATCTTAATTATTAATAACACATTGTCGATAACACATGTACAATAATATGAATAATAGGATGATATTTAATAAAATTGCATACTCTGTCTTAATTATAAATCTTTGAATTGTAATTGCATTTTATTAGACAAAACTTAATATCCATTATATACTTAATCTTTTTTTATTTATAAAAAGGAATAAAAATTAATGTATATGTAAATGTATTATAATGTAGGTTGTTGCGTACACTCATCTTGGCATAACTTTCATTGCCCATTTCATAACCCATCGTTGGAAGAATCAGATTATTTTTTTCTAAACAAACAAGTGTATAATCTTGAAATACGTTTGCTAACGCTTGAGAATGAGTTCAGAGAGCTCGTCGAAAGTAAGTTTTGAAAATATATACGCGATATTAATAAAAAAAGATATCTATTTATAGAAATAAATACATATAATTAAACATTTGCCTTATTGTAGAGTTCAGAAAATATAACAAAGATACAAATGGCCCATCGGTGCTTGAGAATGTATCAAACGAGACGAAAGTACATACGACTCAAAGTACTCCAACCTCTACTATACTGTATGAATCAATAGTTAAAAGTTATAAAAAATCTATCCTATCTGAAAACAAAGACAGAAAAGATTCATCAACATCTGAGAACATCGAATTAAACAAGAAAAGTAACAAAGATACTCAGACAAAGATAAAAGACTCATCAATATTTAAGAACAACAAATCAAATGAAACAAAAGTAAATGGAACTGAAATATTTCGATGGATAATAGAAAAACGAAGAAATAAAAACAAAGATTTATTTTATGATGATGATTATTCCTTCTGATGATTATTATTAGTAATCGTAACTGAAAATATATGTATAATTAAAAATTAAATAGTTTTTTTAATTTCATTAGATTATATTATACAACTGATTATTTAAATTACTAAATTTCGCTTCTTATATATTTACTATATGTAACCCTGTGTCATATAATAAAATGTAAAATAATCATTGTATAAAATATCTTTTAATCATAATCACAGTATTTGGAGATTTAACAAAAATCATCGATCGTAAATAAGTCATAGAAACCATGAATTACTGTATAAAATTATTAAAAAATAATTATTATTAGAAAATTATTATTTTAAATTAAATATGTCTGTAAAATTTGAATAACAAATTCATTTCTCCTTAAAAAGAGAGCTATGCTAAGTGACTCAAAAAATTATTTATTGATTGTTGGTTTTTGTTCATCATTGAAAATCGCATCTCTTTTTTATCATTCGTGCCGTCGCACGACGATTCACCTACGGAGAATTACGTAGGCAAACGCGTGCCGCATCTTAATAATGAATCTAAGGTCGTATGTAGTTATTGAAAAAGGGCAGAGCGATGGTACGATCGAGTCAGAACGGTTTCAGACATGACGAAGAGCATCAGCAGCATCCTCCTACTAACGTTCGCGCTTTCTTCTACACAAGCAGGTAAGAAAAATAGTCTTTCTGAAAGTTGGAAATAGTGCCATTGTGCATGTAGATATAGAAAATGTTAAAGAAGGAATCCATATGTCCAAGCGCTATATTACGAGCGCCATTGGAGATATTCCTTTTTAAACCTGTTGGATATGTCGATAGGTATATAGCGCTGCTGGTTTACGTAATCATGGAATTTTTATGACCTTTGGATCACGCGTATGGATGTACGAGAGGCGTTACCAAATTGTTATCAAATTCCAAAATTGTGATAAGAAAAATTTTATCAATATTATCCGCATTTCTTATTTTCTGCAATGTTAATTTATTTTTGAATAATGTCTTTCATAACTCTACTCACATTATAAAATATTATCTTCTCTTTATTTTATAAGTTTATATAATTAAGATTTCTTGAAGCATTCTGAGAACAACTTAAATCATTATTTTATATATGTATTAAAAGCTATATCTATAATATTTATTGTAATAATTAATAGAGATTTATAAAATTTTTATTATATATTATAATTTGGTGTATTTATATTAATTTACGTAGCGGATATTAAATTCTTTCAATTCTCTCAATCTTTTTAACGTAAATATCAATAATTTCAATAATTTCATAAAAACACACACACACACACACACACACACACACAAATATATATTTTTCCTATCATCTCTTGATTTATTAGAGAGTTTTCATTGAGCAGATGAACACGAACGACGATGGAACACGCCGCCAGAACTAACGCCTGAATCGGTCGTCAAGACGATGTTCGACGATGAGGAATCTCAAACACATCTCCTTTCCCTCGTTCCCGTTAAGGCAACTGTCAATTTAAACACAGGGCATAACAGTGCGCACTCTGTCAGCTTGGGTGCGAGTGGTATCGATGGTATCAGTCTTTCGGAAAGTGACAGTTACAATCGTCCTGCAGGGTATGAAATTGACGAGCGTGTAATCTGAAGTGTAATCTAAAATTTGCAATTCGTATTTTTCTCCTTCTGGGAAAAAGTAAAAATTTAGACAATTGCAAGCGAACAACAAAAAAAAAGAGATTAGCAAAATTAGAAATTTAGAGAATGTTAATTTTAATTTTCCGTAGTGTATAAAAAGCAATCGATTCATTTTCAGATCTCCTATTTCCGTGAGCAAATCAGTTTCCGCGGGATTATCGGGAATAAAAAGCAATCGATTCATTTTCAGATCTCCTATTTCCGTGAGCAAATCGGCGACTGTTTCCGCGGGATTATCGGGAATCTCTACCGCAGGCGCGAAAGCTTATACTGACGGTGACAATGACAAGACTGAAAGTCATTCGTTCAGTTTTGGCCAAGCGACCGCAACTTCTTTTGGAGTAATCGAAAATGGACAAACGATTACCGGCGCCGCGTCTTCCGTTGGTACCTCACAATCCTCTGCTACGACTGGTGGTAATCGAGGACAATCCTTCTCGCAAGCTGGTGCGGTTAGTGCGCAATATCCTTATCGGCCAACGTGGAGCAACGTTGGCCCAAACAATGGACACAACGGCGAGTGCAATTACCGATTATATATATTTCATTTCCCAAATTATTAAAAAAAATTCCATTAACGACATTATTTATTATTATATCAAAATAGTAACGAAAGATTAAAATTATTATTCCAGATCAATATTTCAATCAACCGACATTCATTGTTTCGCGTGACGAAACACGGCCGACACTGAACATTGGTGTCCCAGGCATATCCATACAAGAACAAAAGCCAACGATTCATGTCTCCGAATGGCGACCGCATCATAGAGAATTTTTTCGTCCAAGTTTATCAATTGAATATCAGTTACACAATTCTAGAAATGATCCCGCTGATAGATCATCCAGTTTTCATGTCGGAAGTAAAGATTCTAAACAGGGATATTATAACAGTGACATAATTTCTGATCTTGCACAAACTGTTGGCAAATTGTTTGACATTATATAATATAAAAAATAAAAAGTGATAAATATTTACACAATTCATTTCATTATAAATTTGATTTCATTAAATAAGTATTTTCTTACTCGTCATAACCAATTAATAAAATTATATTGAGCATATTTATAATATGCTCCTTTTTTTAATTATTTATCAATAATTAATTATAAAGTTTCTTATATAAGTTAATCTTTATTATAATACTTTAAATTTATCATATCACTATTGATATTTTCCAATCGTATTTTTATAGTAAAATTAATAAAATATATCCGACATAAAAAAAAAAACAATGATGACAGCAGTATCAATTAAGTTACGCGCGATTCATGACGTAATTTATTATCTCCTTCTTACTTTAAAGTTTTCTACTTCATCGCTCTTCCAGGAAACTGATTCGTGCAAAGATAAGTTGCAATGAGATATGAACCTCACTCGATGTGAGGTTAAAAGGGTTAAAAGAACATAACGTATCGAAAACTTTGATCAATATGAGAAACTTCATGAACTTTCGATCATGACATTCTGTAAACATAAAATATATTAGGAAGATATTATTTAAATTTAAGAGAAATTAATAAATACGTAAATATAGATTAAATGTCATTGTTTTAAATAAAAAAGTAGATAATAAAATTTCTATATTTCTGCAGCTATATCCATAATATATGTGTAAAATATGTCTATTTATTATTATAACATAAAATATATATATAATTATTATTACATAAAATGTTTCTCATAAATATCTAAACTCATATTTACTAGATACTAAATGTGAATCAAATAATTTCAATTATTTGAAAAAATGAACTGAAACTTTTCAAATTAAATAGTATCTTACTTTTACTTTTTTTTTAATTATATATTGCATTGTCTTTTAGAAACATATAATGTGTAAGATGTATAAGTATGTCTTAGTGTGTTAATGAACTTGAATCTTTAGAATCATTTGTCAAAAATGATTGTAAAAATTAATTATCTCTTCGAAACTGTAGGTATAATCTTGAGCTCATCGCGACATCTTTGAAATAATCAATAAGCTGAATGATTTATAGAATAACCGAAGTCTAGCTTATCGACGATTTTAATTATTTTTAGCAATAATATCAACAGACGGTACGTAAGTTAGAATACTGGATAAGCACGAATTAAACATTAGCATGTCGTCGCTGATTAATCATTACAATTCAATATTATTTAATTCTGTCAGCAGAAAAGTCATCATATCCACGGTCAATAATATACCATCAAAAATTTTTTTCAAGTCAAAATTTAAATGTTCTTCCGGTTTAAATGTCACATCTTTTAATATTAACAAATATCTCTCAATTACTTCTCTAAATTATTTATCATATTAATATAATTTTTCGATTAAATTAGTCATTGACAAAAATTATAATAATGAACACCATAGTACGTTGTTGACTCAGCTCGTATGTCATCAGAATATACTAATTACAATATACGGATTAATCATATACGGATGATTAATCATATACGGATTAAAAAAAAAAAAATAGCCTTTACCTTTCCATGAATTGACCTTCCCAGAAAGATGTTACGCGAAGAAAGACATATTATTACAATGCATATAGATAGAAAGATTGCAACAAATAAAAAATGAATTGAAGTCGAATTCTGCGTATCATATATCAAATGTTCATCGATCAATCTAATTCATTTCTTTATGAAATACTATTATCTGTAAAAATCATAAACTTGACAGACAAGAGAGTTGAATGAGATTAAAGCGGATAGATTAAAGCCATCGGTAAAAGTATCATCGCATCTATGCATAGATGGAAGTCTGAAATATATGCTTGTCGATGCGATTCAAGGCCTCGACATTGACTCACGCCGATCGCCTCAGTTTGACTCACAAAAAGCAACGGCGAAAATAATTATCGTAAAACCGGTCGAACATTATCTGCGGAAGATATTCGATTATTTGTACTCTATAATTAACGAAGAGTAAACGAACATATGTTTAAGGCGCACAAGGTTGAAGCTATCGCGTATCAATAGATTTTTATTTGATATAACATACTGGTTAGTAACATTGTGACATAATGGCAGACGTAATAAACCACCACTATGTAACGATAATCGATATCTCGTGCCTCTTTTTCAAAAAAATTCAACACAAAGTTATCAATAAATAGTCGCAACTATGACTAATTTACTGATAGTTAAGAAAATCCCCGCGGCATTTTAGCGAATAATTAATTTTTTTTACGATAATTGTGTACTCGTGCTCATAATTAATATCATATATGTATATTCATTGATTAATTATTCCAATATTCCGGAAATACTTATTTAAGACGTTAATAAATTTGTTATATTTTTTTTAAATTAAACAAATTAACATGTACTAAATCAAATTTTAAAATATTAATCTTTTACGATATTTTTATATTGTATTAAACATTTCTTTACAAAGCAAAAATCTTTGCTAAACTATATTCGAACGATTGTAATAAGGCTATTGTATATTGTTAATTAACAGCTTTTATATTTTTTTTATATATTTATTAAATCATATATTTATTATATCATATTAAATTATATCCAATTAGTATCTTTAATTTTAACTGAATTTTAGCGAAGTTCGTGAGAAAAATCTACAAATGAGTGCAAATTATTATTTAAAAATATCGAAGTAATCTTCTTTTTTTTTTTTTAAATATGCATCATATCCCCAAGTAGCAATTATATAACTTTATAGATACCGCATGTATAATCTATAGCTATTGTCACATAAATTATATAAATTAATTATTAATTTAATCACAGTAATTGTTGACACATTAGTAGCATCTTTTCTTTATCTTCGTTTAGAATATAGAATATTATACTGTAATATTAAACTGTTTCTAGATTAATGGCCGATTAATAAATGAAGCCTTCTTCGAATCGGCATCTTCCTTCAAAGGGATTTTCGTCACAATTCTTCATCATCAAAGCGATTAGAATTTCTAGATCCGATTTACCTCGCTCACGATCAAGGCTAAACGAACTCCGCATTCTTTTATAATCAACAGGAAGATGATTTGTGTTGTCGGCAGATCATGCGGTTTTAGTTACGCACAATTTGAATAAGTCGTATATATGTACGATACATTCGATTCCTCTTAACAATACAATTATAATTATGGATCATCATAGAAAATCGAATGTGCAAACTATCACATTTTCTGAGAAAATCCAATTATTTTTGCATGCGAGCGAGCATGTTATTGACGTAAGTAAAAAGTATTATTAAAAGATATATTTTCGATACACACACGATGTAACTTTCATGATATGTAAAAAGCGGTGATAAGAATGACATATAAACAATTTAATATTATTTAATAATATAAAAAAACAGCATCACTTCGATGATGCTATATATAATAATTTTTGTTATAGCGTTATCAATTGAGAAATAGAAGGCGAGAGAGAGAGAGAGAGAGAGAGAGAGAGAGAGAGAGAGAGAAATGTCCACTGTGTTCAATTAAAAATTAATGTTATGCTATCTTATTGCTCATAATAATGACTGCTTATAACTTGTTTACTATCATTTTACATAAAACGCAATCGTAAATTATAAAATGCGACTTAACAGAGATCTATACATAATTATCGATCGCTATAAAAAATACATATTAGAATACATTTTTGCTATTAAATCTCGAAAAATATACGATGTTAGTTACATCATGTACCCGCTCAAGATACTTGGAAACTTGTATCGATGTTTTTATAAGTAAGATGATGTGTTCGTGATCGATGATAGGATATGCGAAAATTTACACATAAGCAAATTTGACACGCAATAACGTGATTGTAACGGATTTAACCGCAGCGTTGAGAAGAAAACGAAAAATATTAACCGAATGGTTAATTTGCATGTGCAACTTGATCATCATTCTAAAACGCACAAATGCTAATTATTGTAAAACACATATACTAATTTATAAGAAATATTAAAGTACAAAATAGATAGAAACAATGTTGGTTGTTTTAAAATTAACATATTAATAATTTTTTAATAAAACCAATTCAGAAAAATTTTTAATTAATTTTTGTATGAAGTCATAGAATCACATTTTAAAAAGATCTCATGATATATATTTTGTGACAAAACGTAGATCTGTTAGGTATGTCGAGAGCGTATGTAGCTATTTTAACGTAGCTAATTATGAAAAGATATAGCTCGAGTTGGGAAATCCTAGCGAGCATCATTTCATGTTTAATGTATGGAAACTATTTGATTACAATAACAGCCTGATGTCGGGGAATCATTCCGCTACTAATCAGAATACATGACGTGACATTGCTACGCTTACTGAAGACTAAGTGTACATTAAAATACATAAAATACAATAAATCTAATAATAACACACAAACAAAAAACGCACAAAAAGAAAATTCTTTAACAGGTTAATGAGACTTATGTGTAATGTATGTATTCTTCATTTTTATATATTCTGCATAAAACATCGTTCGATAATTACCAGTTGATGCAATTTCTCAGTAGTCGTTTATTAACATATTTTAGTAGCTCTTTAATGATCTTCATTCTTTCCTAATATTTTTCCTTATAGCTTAACATCTTGAAAACAATAAGGAAGAAGCTAACTGACGAATTAATTTTTATTTTATTAATTTTTACATCTTACACATCTATTTTGTTATCATTAATATTTATATTATATTTAATAATAATTTATAACATAAATAATTTTGTATTATAAATAAAATTAACATTAATAATAAAAAGATGTATATATATGTACATAAATGTACATATGTACATAAATGTACATAGATGTACATAAATGTATATATATATATATATATGTACATTTTTAAACTCGATATGTTAGAAAGAGTTCACTGTTCAAATTTTGTTGATTAACAATGGAAAACCACAAGATGAATAATCGCTCCCAGAAATTATACAGACCATACGTCAAATTATCAAGTTCATTGTTTTCAATATTCCTATCTGTTCATCTTTTCATCGTGTGTTCTCGCTGACGCACAGACGATTGCGATCTTCACCTCGAAGAAAAATGTTTCGGGGCACGCGTACACGTGCGCATTAACGGGTATTCCCCCGGAAAATCCAAAAAATAGCATCGGCCGCTCGACACGACGCGACGTGCAATACGTGGAGGAGAGCGATGGAGGTGGTACGTTACATAATTACATCAGGATCAAACGCGTATTGGATAGATGACTATAAAAGCGGTAAGATTAAAGGATCGGCATGCAGTGCATCCTGGGAACATCGAATCCTCTCATCATGGCAGCTCGTGTTCTTAGTATAGTGCTCCTGTTTACATTTGTCACGACCCTCTTGGGGTTGCCAACTATTTCGCCAGGTGAGAGACTAGATGTATAAAATCCATAATAGAATGTTATAACAATCGCATTTGATAAAAATCCTTTCTCGTATACAATATATATTTTTATATATTTTTCTTTCACACATCTTTTTCATTTTTATCAATGTAAATTAATTAATCTTACTTACTTTATCTTTTTCTAGATTTAAAAGTTAGAAAAAGATAAAAAATAAATTAAATTTAATCTGCGTTAATAAAAAAAATGGGCATTAGAGATTAAATAAAATGAAATATTTTAAATTTTTTAATTCACTTAAATTCATCAATGCTTATATTTCAATAATAATTAAGTAAATTTAAGAATTCTTTAATTCAATGTATCAATTTAAATCATATGAGTTATTTATGATATATGCTAAATTTTTATTGAATTAGATCTGTGAGTGATTCGTAGTTTTTCAGAATAATAAAACTGCAAGGCTTAATAATGTAAGTCTTTTCTATTTAATTAATATTAACTTTTTAGAAATCATACAAAATTATGCAAATGCAAATGCATTTCACATCCTGTTTTTTTTTTTTTTTTAAATATGAATCCTTTCATAGACATCACTAATTTTGAAATTTTTACATATTTTTATTATTTGTATTATTATTGTTCGAACAGTTCTCTATTCATTTGTCACAACCACTTTAATATTTCATTGATGAATTTGAAAAGCAATGATCTTAATAATTTATTCCATACACAAGCAAGATTACGTTTGCTTTGAAAATAATAGTGATGTCGATATGCATTCGTTGATATATAAATCCAATCGCAACTAATTTAAAATTCTTTATACGTCAATTCACGTCAATCGATGTATTTCTGTTTACATAAAAATCAATTAATTTTTTTTTACGCGATTAACAGAGTCAACTATAAATGCACATGAAGAACATACATTGTCGACCGAGCTGTTGCCACCATCATTAAACGAAAAGGAACAACATGCTACGATTTATATAATTAATCTATATGCTGTAAAAAATGGTAGCAGTAACGAATCGGAAGAAATGTTTAAAAATGAAATTGTAGAAACAATACCTGACATATTGGGTAAGTGTAAATCAATGAACAATATATAAATGTTTCATATCTTATTATTAGGATACATTTTTAATAATAAACTTAGAGAGAGAGAGAGAGAGAGAGAGAGAGAGAGAGAGAGAGAGAGAGAGAGAGAATTTCATCATAGATCACTTGCAAAATAAGAAATCTACAAAGAATGATAAGCAAAGACGAACGGAATCAAAACAATTCTTAGAAAGGATTTGAATAAAAATATATGCTTGCAGAACCGCTAGTCTCCGTTCTCCTAATAGTAGAAGACGACGAAGAAGAGAGAGAAAAGCATTCACCCGTCGACCTCGACGAATTTGCGGAGGGATTGGAAGGCCAAGGTTTCAAGGTCGACAAGATCGATATTGACAGCAAGGCGAAAGTGCTCAAGATGAAATTGGAAAAGGGGGAGGCGCAAAGTATAATAGACTCGGCTTCAAAGCCGGATAATGAGAAGAAATTCCGTCAAAAGAGGACCATTTGTTTTAAATGCGGTGGAGGAGGAGGAGGATGGGGTGGGTATTCGAAAGGGGGTGGACATTATCCAAGTGGTGGCGGTCAAGGGGGCTGGGGTGGGTACCCGAGCGGGGGTGGATATCCGAGCGGGGGTGGATATCCGAGCGGGGGTGGACATTATCCCGGTGGTGGTCATTGTCCTACTTGCGGAGGAGGAGGAGGAGGTGGTTATTACCCTAGTGGTGGTGGCGGCGAAGGTGAGTTACGGTCTTAACAGAAGAAGAAGAAGGAGAAGATCAAACTAATCAAACTAATACTTATCTCTTGATAAAAGTATGCCCCATAACTCTCCATTGTTTTCACTATAAATCATATTCTGAGTGAAAAATATCATTACAACTATAGATTGATAAAATAACTGATTATAGGTACAATATTTTTCAGGAAGCTAAGTTTCAATAAGTAGTAAAAATGATATTTTTTAACTAATTTGATATCCGGATTTTGGTTATATATGACTAAAATATATAATTACGTCAAACCAGTAATAAGTTAATATTATCGAGAATTTGCATCAAAATATTCATTGTTATAAAAATGAGCAGCTTACTATGCATTGAATTGAAATGCATGTTTGGATAAATTGCGTTCCGTTTAAATATTATTTCATGACATCAATAGCTAATTGCGTATTAAATAAAACTTTTATTTAAATAAAAATATATTATTTTAAATAAAAAAATAAATTATTAAGCAAGAAAAGCAAGTTTTAAATAATATTTATCATGCTTAGGAAAAACTCGAGAAGAATGCCTATTTGCTAATAAAACTTTTAAGAAATGCTTAACAAATAATTGAAGAAAGCAGAAATAACATGAAGAATGCTTATTCTTTTTCTAATTAATTATCCTTAACTTTTATGTACAATAAAAGGTAATAATTAATATTATAATTAAGATATTAATTGCTAATAATAGAAATGTGTTCGCTTAGCTTTTTTCAGCTGAAATTTACAACGCATAATAACAGTAATAAGTAAAACTTCTAAAATATTACATTTTTTAACTACGAATTAATACATCGCTATAGCTAAACTCCATCATAACCACGCATAACAGGGGCATGCTTTGTCTAGGGGGTCATCGAGGGGGTATAGCAGTTATACCAGTTGTAGTCGTACCTATTACAGGAGGAGGAGGTCATCGTGGTCATCATGGAGGAGGAGGAGGCGGCCGTTGTCACACTTGCGGGTATAATATTATTTCCAAATGCAACGTAAAGTACAAAAGATCATACAATTATTGACCATCAAAGAATTAACCTTCAAAAGTCAATACGTCACCGATCAAAAGTCATTACGTTTCCATGTTAAAATCGAAATCGTTTTCAATGGTAAATTTATCATTTATTACAAAATGTTACAAAAAAATATACATCTACAAATATTCTGCGACTGGCCAATACTTGAATGGTTTAACATATTATGAGTTTTATATCATAAATTCACGTTCGACTCTTTATTAATTAACATTTTACATTAATAGAGGAGGTTACGGAGGAGGAGGAAGTGGTAGTTGGTCCCATGCCCAATCCTCAGCTTCTTCTGGAAGTTACGGTTGGTAAGTATTGTTATCTGAGACAATTATTTCATTATCGAGATAACTTATATTTATATCGATTAAAACATCATATCCTTTCTCAGGGGAAAGAAAAAATGAGCAGAATAGGATATAATTATGGAACGTGTTGCCATCGATGATTTATGCTGCCTTCATGTTTATTACACACACGCAGTACAAAAGAGCGCAGGTCCTTCAAACACTGCGAATCATCACAAATAAATGTAAAAATAATATCTACGTATTAACACAATATTCGATGACATCCTTAAAATATTGTTAATAATATAATGTGTTCCTCTTCATTCGTTTGTATAACTTGTATTGGCGTACGGTAGCCGCGAATAAATAACAAAACAGGTTTGGCTCTAACAAAAATCACGATTCACTGTGTTATTCGGACGTAAACGATTTCTTAGAAATAATTACGAGGTTCGTGATTAGGATTTTTCATGGATCTTCAGCGGAAGAAGCGCTGCGTGTTAACGAGACTTGCGTCTGCACTCCTCGCGTGGCTTTAATAGTCCATTAATTTCTACGCTTCTCGATGAAGCTGCACTTATGGTAATAAGACAATCCATCATCTCGTACACTATTATTATTATTATTATTATTTTTTTTTTTCGTTAATCCGCAAATCCGCGAAATCGGAGAAAATTTTTTCCAGAGAGGACCTTCACCTGGCTCGAAGAACGCTAATTCGCTCGATCTTTTCATAATTACGGAATTGAATTTTTAATATAATCACAACAACATTTTGAAAGAAACGTGTAAAAGAGAGTACCTTTGGAATATAAAATCAGGAATTCAGAAATGAAGCGGTACGAAAATAGAATAATATAAGAGTTATAATATAACGCGATACAAGACGCGTGAAAGAGATTATAATTCGACGACAGGCAATAAAGTTCATCATCCAAGTTCATGAAGCGTAATGCATGCTCGAATCCGTTCCGCGTTATATCACGTGAAACCCGTTTCGCATTATCAAACCGTTGTAATTCAGTGGTACGTGCAACCGGCGCGGCGGCGCCATAATCTCGCTCTCGGCACTTTTCTCGTGTTCCGCCGCGTACGCCGGCAGTAAGTAACTCACAACTCGCGTTTCTATCAGCGAGATTTAGACGGCTGCAACCGGGGCTCTCTATAAATACGACCGGTATATAATAAGAGCGACGGCACCGCAGGATCCGCGAAACGATTTCAGCGATTGCGCCAGCCGACTGTCCGTAACAGCGAGTGGCAACCGTAATTACGGCGCGAGTTGGGTGAATATAACGGTAAAGCCTCTCGATTCTTTACCGCATCTTTCCGCGCTGGACAGAGAGAAAGATGAAGTACTTGGCACGGAACGAATTACTCGCCGAAACGTGAAGCCGGTCCGAGGCACGATCTCGGAAGCGGATTCTGTCAGACAAGTGGATTCATCTCACCTTCGCGATGCAACGGGGGGGGGGAGGGGGGGGGCGCGCTCGCATTTCAAGTCGATGATCCCTACGGAACTTAATAACCTTATCAGCATGATTAACTGCTGAAAATAAGAATAGCGCGTTTAAAGTGTGAGGAGAGCAAATACAAGAAACATAATTCACTTCCACGCCGACTAAAGTGGCCTATTCGCCGATCATTTGCTGTATGCGTCAGCAACTAATTTTTTTCCTGTTAGTCTCTACGGCCGTAATTACGCCAATTATGGACCGCCTTTTAAATTCTTTAAAATTCCCTTTATCTACATCACATTTACGATTGACTGCCTTTCATTCTTCAAAATTGCACGTCTGAAACAGTTAAAGTTAAAAAAAAAAAAAAAAAAAAAAAAACATTCATTAGAACCTCCGCAAGAAAAATTTTATAATGGGCAAAAATAAGACGTGCGAATAAATAAGTAAAAATAAGTAAAGATGAAATGATAAAAATGATTCACGATAGAAAATATAATTTGTACATTAATACTATATATGCCAAATACATGCAATTCTACATGATTCTGTTAATTACGAGTTAAAATCAATTGTTTTCAAATTTCATATAGTTAAACAAATTTTTAAATAAAACATTCTAAAAATTCTTTAAAAAAAAAAAAAAAAATTATAATTTGCTTAATTAGACATATGCAAAGTATATGTGAATTTGGATAAACAATGGAATAAACGATGGAAATGTTCAAGATCTCAAACGAATTAAAAATTTGCTTGAAAATCTGATATTCCTTTTCATGTTTTCCGAGCAATAATAGCCACGAACGGTTTGGTGTAAGGGCGACGGCACGCAACGACCCGGGGAAAATGTGGGTCTGCGGGTCGTCAAATACCCATTGACTCCGATCAATCGTGAGCCATCGTGAGCAAGGACTCTTCTCCTACAATCGCGTGTATTTTCTGGTCGTTGACCGTCGTCGGACGGCGAACTCACCCGGGCCCGGCGATCACGAGTCGCTCTACCGCTAGGAAAAACTGGGCGAACCAGGGACAGATCATAAAAACTCACTTGAACGAGTGAAGTAATTGTACGTCCGGTGCCTCCCTCGTGACTTCCCTCGGGGCGCTCTCCGAGAGCGCCAGAAATTCGCACGTGCGCACTGCTTTCTGTATGTCTTATCATTGAATACCTCAAAGTGTCAGGCAGATATTATGTTTAAATTACAACAGAAAATGAATACTACATCTTAGCCAGACGACAAATTGTATTTCAGAAATACAACATTTCATGTATCTGTCTGTCGTTCGTGTTTGAAATTAAATAAAATTGTTAGAACATATAATATATAATTTTCTTTCCATATACTTTTCATTGCTTTTGTTATCGTTCATTGTCGCTGGCATTATTCAAATGTAATTTGTATTTTATATGTATTTATTAGCGAAGATTTGAAATGTAAATAACACAAAGATTTTGGAACAATAAAGATTTGAAGTGCAAATGGATTTATTTATTGAAGATATTACTAGAAATCAGAATATTATTTTCCAAAAATAATATACAAACTTGTTAAAATCTTTATAATAGTATGAGAATGCAATTTAATGTTAATCTATACATCTCTTCAGACCATCCTTATATCCGTTATATTAAAACGTCAAAGAATCATTAAAGTATTATAATTAAAAATGATTGTGACAGATTAATGATGGGCTTCTACCTATAAGTCAATATACTAACTAATCTTACAAGATTGATAAGGGAGTTAGTCTAGTTGAAACCGGATTCGTATGATTGAAATTAATTAACGGTCTCTACATCATATCATGTCAGCAAACGACAAGATATTAAACGGCAAGAAATAAGAAGATCATAATGGAACTGTCGTCTTAATACACCATGACAGAATAATCGCGGAATAACATGTTTCTGCAAATTGAGTCATACCTTATTACCACACAAGAATTTGGATTTCACAAATATTTCACAAAGATGTTGTATAAGCGAGATATTTGCCAACAAGAATACTTCGGTTTTTATTCCATTCCAATAGTCCAGAACTGAAGAGCAAGCACGTCCGATCATTTGAAACATTAATCAAATCGTCTGTTGCAGCACGCGACCTATTTCACTACTTCGTTATTTCACTTTTTGAAACGATGAGATATATCAATGCTATCGGCAAGCTAATGGTGTTAGCATAGATTACGACGGGTTGGTGAAGGGGCCCCCTACATCCTAGATACATACATCCACTGCATGCGCGAGAGTAAGTCGTCCAATCTCATTTGTATAAAATAAAAAGTATCGTATAATCGCTATTAACCTTTGCGCTCGTTTGCGTTGAATTCGATACGCTTCGTTAAATCTCGCGGTAATAACCAGTCTAACTTTTATGGGCTCAATGATCGTATTTAAATATTAAGTTAAAGATAAATGTCTCGTATAAAATGGGCAGATTTTTATTTCGTACATCATCATTAAACAAAATTACAGATATTTTCTAAATTATTAGAATCAATACACAATAATTGTATATCGTATTTTCACACCTTACCCAATATTTGTCTATTTGAGAGAATTTTTGTATTGAATATTTTTATATTTGTGTAGATTTATCTTTTATGTCTATTGTAAAGTAAAAATAATAAAAGATAAAATTAACGCATTTGTAATGAATTATGAGTTAGAATTAGAAAAATTACACTCTCGTTTATTTATTACGGTCAAATTAAAACCTTTCCATAATTATTATACGTTTTAAATTTAACCGTAACGACCGCGTATTAATAGAACAGTGTCGGATGTGTAGTTTTATTTTAGTGGAACTCGGGAACACGTCTGCATAAGTTATGGGATACGTCAAGTGGCGTACGCTTCACTAACGAGAGCACTCATAGCAGTCCCAGGCCCTTAAGCATGATCACCTGTTAGTAGCCGTCCAACATCGTCCAATAGTCGTAATAACGATAAGATAGCAACTGGATGGGATGAAATATTATCGTTTCGTCGCGCGCGCGCGGAGTCCGCGTCTCGTTTTCTATAATTCGACACCGTGTGACTCAGGATTGCCAGCGATTGGAGCACACGACCAGGCTTTAATTTAATCCTCCGGGAGTCTCAGGCGGTCGTAAAGGGGAACCGGTTGCATACGATTGGAATTTGCATAGGAAAGCCCGCGGTACCGCGGTGCAACGCATGAGCGACGTCGAACTTCTTCCTTTTCGCTCGTCGCGCGTCGTATGAATGTTTTGTATGTCTCTTTTTCCTCGCGACTCGACGACGCGCGAGACACGGCCGCGTAACATTTTCTTCAGCCGCCGATTCCGTCTTCTAAACGGGAATTCCGTGCTAACCGATTGGCATGCAATCAACCGCGTTCAATTCGCCTCTGCTGCGCGCGCGCTACTTTATCGATATTGATGAGAAGGATCGAGGTCACCGCGATTTCCGAAGATAAATGCGTCTGGAAAAGCGAAAGAGCAACGTCGATAAGAACTTGGAAAAACATGATAAGAGAAATATTTATTAAATCGGACGATACACGATTCCCAGATCCAGAAGATGTAGAACGAGTGAGAACCTTTATCCTGATGATGGCAGACGGCCTAAATTACAATAGAACCATCCTGCCTGGTAATTACAATTGATTTAGTCGTGCCACGTTCGACGTAACACATACATGAATTGCATGAAGATCAGAGACAAGGTATAGGTGCAATTAAAGCCTAATAATTATTCACAAGTCGTTACAAGAATGCGCCACGAATTAATTGCGATTGCAATCGCGTTTTAATCTCGTTACATTTCTGATCATTGACACACGCTCTTTCCGTAACTTGCAACATGAATGTCTCTCCAATATCGCTTGTGTATTTTTAATCTGTTAGAAGAATTTACATTTACTTACTTATTATTTTATAATTGCAATGGATTACATCTATTCAACTTTTATTTATAATTTATTTATATGTAATAGGCGCTTATTAGCAACTTATTTATATTCGTATAATTGTAGATATATCGCTTGTGGCTAATAATCTTTACAAATTCTTGTTAAATTCTTTCTCGACAATTGTTACAATACTATGTATTTTGTCGCTGTAACAATAAAATCTGTAATCGCATATTAAAATTCCAAAATCCAAAATCGAAGCTACACGTCAGCAAGGATCGTCATCAGTCGTAAATTAAAATGCTATTTCATTCAGATGAAATTACGGACGTATGTATCTGGCGATACGTGCATGCGCACATTTACTTGTCTACACTCGTTACCTTCCCTTGCTCGATTCAATCAAGCGCAATATTAAGGGCGGCGATCAACTGTGATGTACTATAATTGAGCAGTTATTACAACGCGAAATGGAAAGTGACACACATTCTTTTTATTATATTATATTCTGATCTTAAAAGTCACGAAGTAAAACTGATTGTTTTATGTAATATTATAATGCTTTCAAATATTATAATAAATTACTCCGAAAAAAAAAATGTAAAACTCTGTGTATCCGTTTTGTCAAAATTTGTTGATAAATAATATCTTTTTCTTACTATCTCGCACGCTTACTCGTTTTATCATTGTAACGGATACAATATTATATGGTATTTTTTTTATTATGTCATATATTTAAATAAAAATTTAATAGTGTTAGCGATCTCTCAGCAAGATAGAAACTCTCAATCAACGATCAATGCAAGTGATGGCTATTTCGATCCGGTGGAAGAGCGAGTACAACTTGTTACTCGAAGCGACTCGTCTCACAACTCACTATCAAGGCAGACCAGTAGAAATGGCGTAAAATGGAAAGTGACGTAATTTTAAATCTCCCTCGAATGCTGTCACGCGAGCGAGCGAAGATGATGGCTGATTCTCTGTCATCACCTGTATGAAAGAGACACATTGATGCGGCGAACACGCAAAACTGAGGGTCGAATAGTGATCCTGACCTTTCCCCCTCTCCCTCCCTCCCCCAAGATCGCATCAATACTCTCAAGGTTCGTATGCATCGCGATAAGATGATATTAAAAAGAAAAAAGAGAAAGGAAAGAATAGAGAGAGAGAGAGAAATTCTCTATTGCCTTAGAATTATTTCTATAGAAAATTATTTTATTATTGTACAAATATATATTTAAATTATAATAAATTAATATATATTTAATTATAATAAATTATAATAATTATGTTTATATTGATGTGTTTTATTATGGTTATGTTTTTTTTTTCTTTAAAGATGAAAAGTTCGTTCAGATTACAGCAATATATTTGCTGTCATCTAGTGTAGATTTTTCGCGAAAATATCTACACCGAGAATATTTGTTCTAGCGTAAAATTTATTCACTTCTGCAAATCTTTCTGAATTTATCGCAGATGAAATATTTTTCATAGCCGCAAGAGAAATAAGAAGTACGTAGAGTATTAGATATCTTTACTTCGTGTCGGGATTACGCTGTGGGGGAAATATGCGGCTAAGATTCTTAACTTATAGTAATATAAATAGCAGATCGTATTTCATATTAATTCCTTCGTGTACCGGCGCTATTATTTGAATTATGTTCTTCACGATAACGCATTTACACGGGAACGATTCTCGTTTGAACCTACGAACAAACATGAATAGATCTCGGATCTGCGACTGTAAAACCAGGAATTATCATTTAACTTAGTCATCTATCATAGAGAAGGTATTAATTTTTCATCATAGAGGAGGGATCTTATCAAAGCACAATTTACATCCGAATATCACGCGACGTACGTCTTCGCTTGTGACAACTTACTCTCTAAGTTAATTAAATTATTCTGTAAAACATGATTGATGAACGATTCGTGTGCAAAAGTCACTCGTAAAGTATGAATTGATGGTTCTTTTAAAAAAATACAAACATATTTCTCGCGGTAATAAAAATAGGAAAAATACTTCATCGACGAATAGAAAACAAAAAAAATAATCTAAATGCCTAAGTATATCATATCATCGGCGACAAATGTAAACAAATTAATGGTATTATTATTGCATTATGAAACGAAGAAACGGAACTGCTACGGCATCAGCAGAGTAACATGCAAAGAGATTTCAAAAGATAAAATCCAGTGAGGAAAAAAAGACGATAGGCAGTTAACGGTAGCTTGTCGAGTGAGTTGTTAATGTAAGCTTTAACAGCTTACCAAGGTGAATAAGGAATCGTGGCATTTAATGCTTTAACACTTTGGTTTAACGTCGTTTACCGTCCGTCGTTGTCGTTGTCGTATTTCCGAGGATGCTTTCAGTTCATTATTGCAAGACGATTCCATCAAAACGATTGCTTCATCGTTGCGAGAAGAAAAGGAAATTTGTCATCTGTTCGATGCGTGTCATTCTTTTTTTACAAGTTGGAGATTCGTCGTCAATAACGGATGTTGCGATAAAAATATCTTTTCCATCCAGAGGACGTGTAAATATTTTATATGTATATAATAAGGAAATAAATTGCTAAGTCATATATACATTAATTAAATGTACAGGATATCTAAGACGGAAAAAAATATGCGAGGTATTTCTATTAGTAAGTTTACTATGCAGATAACAATCAATGATTTATCGAATTGTATTTTATGTACGATGGGTTGATCATGACCTTCAATCTGTAAAATTCTGTTGATGAGTCGTTAAGTCGATTGCACAATGTCAATCGGGAAATATTCAAGATTTTAGATTTCGAGTTTACAATGTAATACACTTGAAATTAATTGCATTGTAACATACGAATACGAATGCAAAATATACAACACAGTGCTTTTTTTTATTCGCGAATAATATCACTTTGTGTAGTTGTAGCATGAAGTGTCATGTTCACTGCTAAAAAGAGAATCCCCAGAAGCAATTGAGAAGACCCACCTGTACGCGAAATAATTTCATACGGTGAACGTAAAACATAGTGATCGGTCGCGCGAAACCTGTCATCTCATTGGCGCGCAAAGGGAGGTACTCGCGATAAGTTGCCGTTCATTTGACTGGATTGCCGAAAATAAAGGAGAGCACGACTTTTTGTTTCGACATTAACGGAACATTGTTCCTGAATCAATGCTAACCCCGAGGGGCCTCTCCGTAACACCGGCCAGAGGGTAGGGGATACGTATATATAAAGGAGAGAGCCCCGTACTCTGGGGGCCCAGTACCGTTCAAAGATGCAGGCTGCCGGGACGCTGCGTGGTACCAGGGCCATATTATCCCTTTTGGTACTCCTGGTACCTCTCATTAGCTATGCCTGTGAGTAAAAACAACGAGATCAAGATTCCCGCCCGAATGAATATTAATATGTGACACGCAACTGCATTGTGAACTCTGGACTCAGTGTTGTGCAGTGATCGCAAATCGGAATTATAATTAGTGCGCTACTTTGAAGATTTAAAGAGACATCGCAAGGAATAAATTTGTAAAATTAAATTTGCAAAGCACCTCGCAAGTGCATACTTTTCGAATTACAGAACAAGCTAATGAAAATTGTCTCAGAAAATTGTTTTAAAAAATCTGAAGTATTTTAACAAGTTAACTTCGACGAAGGAAGCCAAATTTAACTATTCCTATGATAAATCTTACATAACTCTGTTTAAATATTCGGGATTTATTCATATAAATTAAATAAATATTAAAATGCAGATAATACAATACAATACAAATAAAAAATTTTAAAGAAATTTTAATGAAATTTTTATTTCATAAGAGATAAAAAATGAAATAATAATTTCTATGATGTCATGTATTATTAGAGTCTGTAATAAAAAATTAAAATTAATAAAGAAATAAAAATAAATTTTTAAGAATACAAAAAAATACATTTTCACGAACTGAATCCAGACACAGTTTTTTATTAATTTTATTAAAATAATTTTATTAAAATTTGATCGCACGAAAAATTATACGGATCGAGAATTTCAAAATTTACATGCATACGTAATTTAGTTTTAAATTTAAAGAATGAAATAACTTCGTAAAAGAGATAAAAGTTTTTCAAATTACATCATAAATGATTACAGCTTACGATTCACAGATAATGGGGATTTAACTGAGCGCTTAGTTTAGCTAATCTCTATGCACGCGATTAAATATCCGCATTGCTATCATAGCCAATAAGCTCGCCTTTGCTAAGTGAGCATTTCCAGCGCAATCATCCGTATATTAAGCATACAGCCGTTTCTCACTGCCTAGTTTCAAACTAGCCTATTCGACTTCTTCTAGATTCGAATCCCATTCAATATTTGCCCAGCATCCCGGGATACATTCCCGTTTATATAAGATATGGAGATGAACCATTGGCGGGAATAAATCCCGACTTGGCCGAAGCTTTCGGAGAAACATCGAATTCGGTTAAGGTATTCTGATTCTAATTACGCTAATAATGCAAAAAGTATATACGAGAATAATTGTTGCTTATTATTATGGTAAAGAAAGACGTATGAGATTATTTTTAGAGTAAATTATAAATATCGCATGAATCGAGATACAGTTTATAGGGATGTTAATTTCGTGCTGTACGGTAGAGTTTGCAGAAAATAGACCACACTCTCATTCACGGCTCTGACAATTTTAAAGATGACGACATAGACACTTTTCTGGAAGAATCGAAGGAAGAACATGCATATCCATTGCACGTTCGGGCAGCAGAAAGTCGATCATTCGCCACTGTAAACGACGATTCGGGAAATCCTAACAAACCAAAGCTTCTAAATATTTATCAATTACCTGATGATGATGATGATGATAATGATAACAGGCGACGTAGGCGCTATCGAGGAAGATCTAGGGTGAAGAATTTTAGAAAACGACCCGCACTTAAGGTATAGTAGACATATAAAAATAGCCAATAATTAATTATAATTACAAAAGTTAATCAAAGCTATACAGTTCTAACAACAAACAGTTTTCAAAAGAAAAATTGCAAAGAAATTTCGAAAAACAAATATTTTGAATTAGCGTTAGAGGAATTGTAGAATAATATACAAGAATGAACTTTAGTCCATTGCGTACAGAAAAAAATTTCATCAATGACTCAATGAGCATTTATCATTCTGTAATACTTTTATCATTAAAAATAAAGATTGCATCATGCAAATTGTATCCGCTGCAAATAACAGTTTAATTCTAAGAAAATGAATAACTAATTTGAATGCATCGCATTTTCGATTTTTCTGCACATCCATTTCATTTGACGTTTGCGTATAATCTGAAAGAAAAATCTCTCTGAATTACCCGATGTTGTTTGTCGACTTCATCGACATCGACGCTTTTAAAGATTTTATCTACGCATCATTGAGCTTTATAAGCCGGTATGTGATATTGCGATGTGTAAATGAATAAACACCTTCAACTTATTTTCAATATAATAAGTGTCAAGTGTGCATTCTTGTCTAAATCGATTATTTTATTTATTTACTGTTCAAATCCTTAAATAATTCCTCAAATTTATAGAAAATATAGAAAACCAGTTTAAAAAATATAAATTACAAGTATAAATTAAAAAATGTTCGATATTAAAATTAACTCAAGGAATAATATGAATAATGAGAGTTAAGCGCGGGAAGAAATGAGTTAGAAATTAATATAATTATTTTTATTAATAAGATCTAATAAAAGAAATAAATCTAACTTACGTTTATTATCTTTAAATTAATAAAATTTCAAAATTTCTCTTCATTTAATAAATATTACAATTAATATACATAAATTTTGTTTCTTCTAAATAATGTTAATATTTTTATTTTTATAATTTAAAATAATTGATACGTAAAGCTCAATTATGCTTAGATAAATTTCTCGATGTATCGCCACATTTCAATAAAGCAAAAAATATATACAACAAAAAACTGCAACATTCGTTATATTATATAAAATACAGAGTTTAAATCAAATATTTTATTTTAGGTTAATCCACTTTCCGAAGAAGAAAGGGAAGAATTGGAAAAACTGGCGATTGAGGTTGAAAAAGAGGAGACTAAACCGAATGAGTTCTATGCTCCAAATCCCAAATATTCTGGATTATATAAATCGCAAAATTTTGTCGCACCAATAAAAGTACAAATTCCGTTTGACGATTCGTTGACAAATCTACCGAAAATTCCTCAAAGTAATGATTTTTCACAATTCTTGGATCAAGATGTTTTTGAAACAGGAAAACAGGAACCACCAATTAAGGAGCAACGTCCATCTACGATTTTGTCTAATGTAGATAAAATATCGCCTATTGATTTGCCAAATGAAAGTGAGACTAATGAACATACTATATCTGAAGGAGAAAAAATTAAAAAACAACCACTTACTATAAAGGCAGAGTTACCAGAAATCCCTCGAGACATGAACCTTTCAAAATCTCAGAACGAACACAATACTGCAACTGAAGCTGATAAAGAGGGACTACTTCTTAACGTACAACGTCCAGCAACAGTTTTGTCAAATGTAGATAAAATTTCGCCCATCGACTTGCCAGATGAAAGCACAATTGATAAAGATAATAAAACAAAAAATTGTAACTAGCCAACCAAGAGTCACGCCACGAGAGTCAAACGAATTAGATAATTAAGACTTTTGAAACTAAATTTTTTTCATAACTTATTTGTAGCGATAATACCAGATATGCCAGACGACTTACATTTTTTGTTAATTATTTTTAGATTCTTCGAATAAAAAAAATAAAATTTTTTTCATTACGAAATTTATGAAAAATAATTTATCGCAATGATTTCGCATTTGTTAGTAATTTTCAATATAAATAGTTCAATTAAAATAATTTTTACAAGTTATTTCGTGATGTATGGCATAAATAAATAATTTATTATAAAAGTTTCTCAAAAAAATCGAGATTTAAATGTATCAAAGTATTTGTAGTAAGAAAAATGTAATTGATTTTAGCAATCTTGTTTATATTATAAAAGCAATCCAGATCCAAACAAAAATCACTTGTGTAAAAGAGGAGCATTTCCACGATTGTAATTTGTATTGTTTATCATGAGATGACCTATCATTTATGCTATTATAAAAAATATATCATTATCATTAACATATCACTATCAGACATTACAGTCTTTTGTGACTGTTACTGCGATCTTGTAAAATTTGTTCGCGCATTGTAAATTATGTTATGACAACTATTGTGTAAAGTTATTTTAAAATGTTTCTAATAAAATCGCTAACTGATGTATTGACATTGTTTTGACAAAGCTAACGGTATTTTCGAGTACGACACGTGTGAATTAGTCCTCGCTGGAAAGCAGCGCGATCAAACATGCGTTTGCGACAACTGCAGCTACGTCGCATTAATGAAAAAAAAAAAGCTCACGTGAATGTATGAATCGAGGTTACGACAAATTGAAACTGTTATGTTCTGTTATGTTCATTAGTTATTTGTGCACTGTTTCCAACTCCTATTTAAATGTCATTGCCCACAAAATCTTTTATTAATATGTGAAACTCAAGGAATCACATTGAATTCCTCGTATCAAAATCAAATAAGAAATTTATTCAATTATGATATTCTTGAATGCAACTAAATTTTCTATCATAATAATTGTTTTTTATTGATATATTAAATTTGTTTATTTTTCCGTCTATATACATTAAAACCAAATTATCATTTTACAAAATGATAGAAAAATGACGCCATGTATTTATGCTTCATCCTGAGAAAGCATTAAAAAATAAGACTAATATATTATTTAAGTTTAAAAGTTAAAATAATTAAATAATTAGGTAGTAAGGTAAGTGTAATTTTCTATATAAAAAATAATAAAACATAAAAAAATTGCGCTAAATATAATTCCGATGTAGTCAAATGTGCGTCAAATACTTTTTCGATGTTATCTCTTCCTAAATAATTATCGATTATATTAAAATATATTTCTAACTAAAATATAATTCGTGAGTTACGTGTATTAGATTAGTATTAAGACATAAGCAACTGATTAATGAAAAGTTAAAAAATTGTTTAATCGCATCAATAATATGAAAAAAAAAGATATTAATTAAAAAAAATTATTAGAAATAATTGTTTAGTAATGTATTAGTAATGTTAAAACAAATTTGATGCTTATTTTTAGAAATAGAATAATTTTTAGAAAAATAATAAAAATATCAATTCATCAATTATAACTATTGAAAATTTTCTATGTGAAGATTAGATCATTCTTTTAAAAGAATAATTCAACTCAATACAAAAAATTTCCAACAGTTGCAAAATAAACATTCTGCTAAAGATAACCAAAGATAAACAATACGGAATAGAAATGCAATCTTACCAGTAGCAGATAAGAATCGTATGGTACGGTCATGTCGATGAAATCAACGTATTATCATTTATAAATAGAAAGTTACCGTATTACGTTTCATCTTCTCGAAGCTCCTGATTATTGTTTATTGCTTGCAAGGGAAAAATGTAAAAAGTGCATACAAGTGTAATAAATATAAAAATAACTGTTGCTTGCGTGCGAATGTATTGAACGATGCATTCAATAATTTCCATGTGTGACGTGAAAAAAATGTGTTTTGCTTGATGACTTTTAATATATACAAAAAGCCTGTAAAATGATTACTTCATCTAATTAATACGATATCTCTTGATATCGTATGATTGATACTAACGTAATCAGGTAACCCACTAAAAATGCAAAAATATAACAATATCATCAATTGGCTAGACAATTGGCTAAACAATTTAAGAAGCTTTCCTTTATTTTTCATGAAAAATATTTCATATTATGAAATTGAAAATGTTAATTGGAAATGTTCTTCGATAGCAAGAACATTAACAAATAAAAATTACGTCTTGTAGTTACATGCAATGTGATATAACCTCAAAATGATAATTGACTGATAATATTAATTTCTGTTCTAGCGGATATATTAATCGATTAATTAAGTATTATTTAAAAGTATATTTAAAATAAAGCGACATGGCTGGACAACAGCATCCTTTTTTATCTGGATTTCCCAATGTGCAACAATCGGCTATGCGTACACAGTTTGGTGGTGGACAAATGGTTTCTGGTTTGATGGGACCACAGCAAGGAAGTAAGTATTTAAAAATTTCTTTCTATTTATAATTTTTTCCTTGTATGTTTATGCATGTACTACTATATATAATTTGTAATAAATGATATGAAAATGGTTATATACCTATATTTAATTCTATGTTTATCTTTTTTATTATCTATATCTAAAATTATATAAAATATTAAAGAATTTCAATAATTGAAATATTATGGCTTTATTTTCTTATTTTAAATCTTGTGCATTTTTTTATTCATAATCTCTGACTTTTTAAAAATCTCTTGGATTATTAAGTTTTAATATATTAAAAGATCTATATTTGAAAAAGAGCAAAATATTGTTATTTAAAAGATTGACAAATTAGTCTAACCTTTTTAATATACTATATTTTGATCTATATAAAATAGTTAAGTAAAATTTTGAGAACTAAATTACAAACTGAAAGTGCGAGGAATAAATAATAATTGTTATTTTAGATATGGTGAGTTCTCAGCAATTTGGCATGGGAGTAGGAGTTGGAGTTGGAGGTGTTGGTAATGTTGGATCCAATGCCATGGGAATGCCCAATACCCAGCAAGTTTTGGCACAACAACAGCAACAACAGTCCATGGCAATGCAACAACAAATGCAACATATACAGCAACAGCAATTACAATTGCAACAACAACAACAACATGCTGCGATGATCCAACAAAATAATCAAACTAATAATCAAGCTACTACACCACAGACTCCGGTACCACAGACTACTCAGCCATTATCGCAAAAACAGGCTAAGGAAATCAATACTGCTAGTTTATGTAGATATGGACAAGAGACAGTACAAGATATTGTTAGTCGAACTTTAGAGTTTTTTCAAACTCTTAAAGTCCTTCAACCACCCAATGGTTATTTTCTTTACTAGATACTTAAAATATAGCTTAGAATATCGAAATACATTCTTTGTATATGTATTATTTATGAATAGGTACTGCACAAGGAGCAAATTTAGCGAATGAAAAGAGGAAAAAAGTCTGCGAACAGTTAGATTTGCTCAAAACTTTGTTCAAGCGTTTGAGATTGATATATGAAAAATCTAACGAGAATTGTCAGTTACAAGGCATGGAATATACACATATAGAAAGTTTAATTCCATTGAAGGAGGAATGGGATATGAAATCTGATGAAAAGAAAACTTCGGAAGCTTATAGGCTCATTTGTGAGGAGAGGAAAGAAGTCATGGAGGTAAAGCAAATAAGATATTATTATACGCATTAACATCTTACATTAAAATCTGATATATAAAAATTTGCTTCTTTTTCAGCAAGTCGTATTAAAGAATAGGCACATTAAGGAAATAATTGATCACTTGAGACGCATTATTTCAGAAATAAATACAATGCTAAATATGCGTCGATCTTAGGTTATCAAATATAGATAATTATGCTTATACAATATTATATATTAAAAAGAGATATAAATTCTTTTTACAACATGTCTGATATTGTTATGTTTATTCCTCCTATACCTTTCTACCTCTCATTGATCGATATTAATATTGTCTATGTCTAAATAAAGTATGTCATCACTTCGGAGGATGGCATCTGGTATCGTTCCCATTGGTGTTTCCAAGTTCTTCACGAAAATCTTGGAACATTCTATGTCGCAACCCTTGAATTCGCCTGATACATTTGTATTTTCGTGCAAATGAAATTCCGCTGGTTTATCTGTAATATATTATTTACACAGACGTAAACGCATATTAACAATAGTTCAATATTTTCTTTCTTTTCTAACAATATTTTGTAACAAATATATTTTAATAAATGAATGATTGAATTCTATGGATCATTGAAATATGAAATTAAAGCAATAAAGCAGTTTCTGGCATAATACTCCAGCAATTTTGAGAGAGAAATAAACGATTTAAAATTACTACAATAATTTATTTATCATTTGATTTATGTTTACTGAGCGACAGAGATAGAATGATACTAACAGCGCGCTGCCTGAATGCAGCTAAAACAGAGATTAAATGCAAACTTTCTTACCGATAATGCCATTAATGACACGCAGAAAACGTTCGCGTAAAAACGCACGGGCCTTTTGTTTCTCCGGAGAAGCAAATGCCAAATCGGTTGTATTTGTATCAGAGTTAGTTTTCTCTTGTTCAGTCATTTTTTACTCCAAAAATGTTCTATTTCGTTTTGGAAACTGATGCTACGAGATGCAACTCGTGAAGCCTGAATTTTTTTACACTGTTCAACTTTCTTCCTTTTTTCTCCAACGGAGAATGAAGAGAAGAAAAGATAAACAGTACAGAAAGTTCAGCTGAAAGGAACGCTATGCCAGAATCACTATGAAAATCGCATGCGCGTCAAAGAGAATGGCGCTTTATTTGAATTCCCAAATAAAATTCGAATTATCGAAAAATATCCATAATAATGTGACGTCAAAACAGACTACTCGATAGTGATAGTGAATTCAAATTTGTCTAATGTAATTTTAACATTACATCAATATTATAAATATCGAGAACATTAGAGAAAGTGAAAGCTATGTTGAATCAAAGAGAAATGAGTAATATGTAAAACACATGATGTGGGCTTATTGAAAGTAACTGTAAAAATAACCGTAATTCTCAATATACTAATATTCTCAACGATCCAAAAATATAACTTAATTGATCTAGTTAAAAATTGGATAGGTACAATTTGTTTCTACAATATAAAAAAAGTTAAGTAGATAAGATAGTAGTATAGAAAAAGAATTATAAAATTACGTAACATATTAAATATTTACATATTAACACACGTAACATATTAAAGTTTTTATTTAGAAATACGTTGTATATAATATCTCCAATTTGATTCCTTAATATACTGTAGCTACCCGAATTAAACGATATATAATTCTGATAATAAATAACTAAACAATAAGATACAACACCCAACCCATCTCATCCAAATAAAATCCTAATAATTCTTGGCCTAATAACTATTGAAATTATTGAAAAAATAAAAAATAATACTAAATATCAAAATATCGATTTATAAATTTCTCCATATTTATATATACAGTTTTATTATAATCATTGCTGAAATTAATAACACAATTCTTACTTAATACTGTTTTAATTTGTATAATTTAAAAAAATTCTTGTTTTAATTTTCATGAAGCATTTGTATTTCATTCATCAAGATCTTTTCTATAATATGAAAGTTTTGAAAGCAGTATGAAGTAATCTCGGGCATTGATAGCCCACATTTCCTATGCGAAATGTAATTGTCACGTTTAGAGAAGAAGCTTAGATCGATTTGCAATTACCATACTTATAACGATATCTGTCAAACACACTTTCTCGCAGCCAAACATGAGGGCGACCCGCAGCTTTTTAACTTTTTTCGAAGAGCCTACGCGGTGTCACCTCATTTTCGTTCCGATCACGACGCGGTGACGATGGGTTCCCTCATCATTGTTTTAATGGCGTTCGCCGTATATTGCAATGGTAAACTATTCGACATTCGTCCGAACATTCGTTCGATTTCGATGTCGGTTCTACAACAACTACATCGTCATCTTCCCGATTCCAACGATTCTTTTTGTTGCAGAGGTGTATTGTGACACACTTCCAATTAACGTCACTAAACCTGAAGCTACCGTGCTCCTCGAGAGAAATAATAGTCATGCGATTGAGAAGGGGATCTTTTGGAAAAATCTCAGTCTGTCGAAACACAAACCAACGAAAATCGAGGAATCGAGAGGCCTAGACAGCGCGAGCAGCGAAACGAACAAGAGAAAATCACGATTTCTTAACAGTTTAGCCTTTCTAACTGGCCTCAGCTTCGGCGGGTTAGCCACCGCGGCATCCTCTACCATGAAGAATATCGCCAAGCTACCACAGGCGTCCTTCAGCATAAACCTAGGCTCTCCAAAAACCTCACCGTACTTCGCTGCCTATTACAGTCACTATCCGTATCCTTCGCTGTTACCCTATCCTTTCTTTTATCCCGGTTCTTTCGGAATTGGTCCGACGGTCGATAACCCCACAAAACCCCAGACTACGTCGCAAAACGATCTAACGCCGCAAGTGATAAACTTGTTCGACAACAAGCCGATCGATCTGGCTGAGAGCAACGAGGACTATACAGATGCCGAGAAGTCCGATGCGAGCAACGGGGCGGACGATCGCACAAGATTACGAACCGAAGCCGATCGGAACGCGGAAGAGAAGGTAAGGATGTAATAGATCTCGGCTCGCGCCACGTTGAGCAAACGGAAATCAGAGCGGAAAGCCACGCGACGTTTTATCTCGATGCGCATCTCACTTAGCGACGAGTACCGTGTCTGTTTTTTCTCAAAAAAATGCCGACATTTGATTATGCGTACGATCGATTAATTGCGCGAAAGCATCAACAACGCGCGTACAACACAACATGTTTGTGCTACATAAATTTCAGTCATCGCTGTATCATATCGCTTATTAATACTCGTAATATGTTTATTTAATCTACTAGAGGCAAAATTCTAGAGAAAACGTGCTTTAAAAAAATTTTCTTCGTTGCTTGTGGAACGATTCGATAACATGTGTATCGAGTCTACGGCTGGGTCTAATTAATACGAGAACGGGTCATCTTATCGCGTATGCTTGGATAATAACATAATTGTATGACAGGTGTTTATATGACGAATGATTAAGGCTTCATCGTATTTATCATTACTCTTTAGCTTCCAATGAATGATTAAATATGTCTGTAATTTCATTTAAATCCAAATATATGTGACAAGATAATACGCATGTTAAAATATTTAAAGTGAAGTGGTATCTTGTATAAAGTTATGCATGTTTAAGCACTAATCTCATCATACAGATATACTTCTTTACTTTGCTTCTGTTTTGAATACAATTCTGCCAAAAGATAACGTTTTCATAATATCCAAACAATAAATAATATTTTTATATAAATTTAATATCGCTTGCTTTACTGTATATTAATTATATCATGTATATATATATATGTGTGTGTGTGTGTGTGTGTGTGTGTGTGTGTGTGTGTGTGTGTGTGTGTGTGTATTCCTAATTTTTAAAACATTTAGAATTTTAAAAAGAAAGTTAGACTGAGATTGAAATAATGTAGATTAATTTACACATTGGTAAAAATTAATTGGACATTAATGAGTGATCTCTCAGAAAAATAGATTTACGCTTAATTCACATGACAATACATTGTTGAAAGTTAATTTACGTTGTTAATAAATTTCATTAGGATATGATACGTGGGTGCAAAGGGGGTCAACGGAAACACAATGTCTTGAGAGGAACGGCCAGAGAGCGTGAATATCTCCAACTAAATACCAACGATTTGCGAGCAACTTTGGATTTTCGAGTTGCGAATCAGACCGTAATAGATAACGCAACTACGACAACAAGTCCGCCTAACAATACTCAAACACCAAATATGACACATCACCATTATTATTATCATCACCATCATCACAAGGAACATCCGCACTATTCGGGATATTATGGTGGGTATCCGCAGAATATACACCATATTGAGCTTACAACGGATTCCTACAGCCAGATTAGTTACAATATACCGTACGAACAACCCACTAATTTTCATCATGACGACAAATATAATATTTATCCGGGTTTTAATCCGCCTCTTTCCGTGCCTTTCTCACCTGTTCAAACAAACGAATACACAGATTTTAACCGATTATATCCTTCGGGATATCAACTACCGAATATCAGCGATGGTTTTAGACCTGTGTGAAGTGAATCATATCAAGTTCGTGAAATTTCACCAGATTGTAAAGTAGGCCGCATTCATGCTGGTAAGCTTATAAAAGATCTTTTCAATTAAAAATTCTTTTTTATACGCATAAGTGTCTAAATAATGTTCATAAATAAAATCTAAGAGGAATCTTATATAAGCTAATTTAGATATAAAAGTCAATAATATATTTAAGATTGCAATTTATTATGTATCTATATATATTATAGTTAATTTTTATAGAATTATGTGAATTTACATAGGAATGATTATATCTCATATTATATCTCATTTTGTGAAGTCCTGAAAAAAATATTTTTATTAAAATTTGTTTTTACATATAATTCTAGTTTTTATACATCAACATGCATTCAAGAGATGTCAATAAAGATTAAATTTTTAAAAATAATTATATAATATTTTATAATATTCGTTGTTGTATAGTTTAGAAAAAAATGATTATTTCTGGAAAATTTGCAACATTAATCAATGGACGACGATAAGAGATATATGTTATACTGTCAATTATTGAAATATATGTACTGTCAATACAATTTTATCTAGTTTCACTTTGATTTATGACATCCTGCATAGGTTAAATATAGTTATTACTTTAGGTTTTATACAACGTATTATTTGCATTGTTATTAAAAAATTATTATTTAAAACTTCCTTTAAACAAATATATTATTTTACAAACTTTTAAATCACTGTACGTATTTAATTAATATAATATAAATTTTTAACAACTAACAACAACTTATTAAAAATAATTACAAGATGTAATATTTTACGAATATTTCAATTTATGAGAATTTATGTTCGTGCCCTTGATAATACACATTTCTACATTTGTAGCTTGTTTGAACAATTGCTCAGAGAATTGTACAGTTGCTCGAGACTGATTTTGCGCAAACCGATCAATAAAATGATAATTCACTAATGGTATTCGAATTTCGTTGATCGACATGAGTAGCATAACGACGACGACAACTGCCATCGGAAATAAACGTCGGATAATAAATAAATGACTGTTCTGTCGGAGTCTCGACCAATTGGACGTCGCCACTCGCAAGGAAGAAACCTGTTTTATTTTCGGACGAGTTTGGAGGGCTGAGCTCCTCGTCTATTTCGAGAAGGCCGCCAACCGCTATGGTATTGTGTCTCTAAAGACGGCGGTACTTTGCAGCTTTCGCGCGTAATTTTTCAGCCGGCAGATTTTATCTAATCTAAATCGCGCATCGACATTTGCTTCGTAGTGATAATCAAAGTAATATTTCAAAATGAAAAAAAGAGAGAGAGAGAGAGAGAGAGAGAGAGAGAGAGAGAGAGAGAGAGAGAACACATCTCTCACTGCATTGCTAATATTTTTCAAACGATACGAAATACCATTGATCAAGAAACATTCATACAAATGTCGTACAAATGAAGATGTACCGAGAACACAAGTCTGCAAAAATTAATACATGTCTAGACAAAGATATAGGTTGCAAAAGATGCGGAAAAGACATGCGGAAAGTGTGCAGATGCGATATGCAAATGTAGCGGATGTACCCGGATATTTAACTATTATCGTCATTCAGCGCTTTCGCTCTCGCGCCAGGTTTCTAGGCGACGAGTGCAAGCTTTTCGACAAGTCGCGCGTAAGTCCCTGCGGCCTGAAGAGTATGCAAAGACTTTATGGGCGGGCGAGTCAATCGCGAAATTCTGACAGGCCGCGATTACAGTAATTTCCCTCGATCGTTACACTCTCGGCGTGACGCGCGTGTATTACGATACGCAGAGTACGGCACGAGTTGCTCGACGGCGATCATTCCGTGAGTTTGTGGCGCGGATATGTGGGTGAGCCGATACGAGCCGTGCCGGCATCGCGTGCGCGATTGTGCAATAAACACGAGATAGGAAATGATCGGCTTCCTTCGCGGAAGTGTTAAGCTTTCTTTAAAAACGACGATGTTATCGGCGCCACGCGGCCAGCCGATTTAAACGTCAAATTTAACGTCCATTTCTCTCGAACACGCCCGTAAATAATTTCGTCCAATTTCGCTCCCGCGCTAATATACGCTCCGCTTCGGAATAATATCTTCGCAAAACGTCTTCGAGTTTTCCCCGTAGGGATAAATAGGCAGATGTGTCCGCCAGGCGACATCCCTTCAAGTGTCGTCTCTTGCAAACTTCGCAAGGATTTATTCCACGAGGATTTTATTCGTGTTTTATAACATGTTTCTACGCATTGCAAGCAAATGGACAATCTGCAATAATTTTAACGATGACGAACTACGCGATTGTTTGTATTTTTATTTCCTTTGCACCGACAAAGTCTGAAATCGCAATAATTTTGAATTTTCGAATTACGATTATCATCAAATACGTATCGTTGAAGTGTTTTCAAGTGATGGGAATGATTTTGAACAGGAAAATAAATGACTTGCGAGGATTCGGTATTATTGTCAAGACCGAAATCGTCGGTTAATCGCGGCAGATATTTATCTAAAGATGTGATCTAGAAATCGAACTAGATCGGGTCTCTTTAAATCTCTAAATATATACTAGGTGTCAGAGTTGAACGCCCTGGGATTTCCGGTCCTTGGCGTGTGCACTTCGCTTTTCCCCCTTCGCGGTCCTTTTTATTTTTCGTGCGAGCACTTACACGTCTCCTCGTATCCCTTCTCGTACCCACTTTCTCCCGTCGGCGATCTCGTTTTTTTTTTCCACGCGAAACCCAATAGCCCTGTATCCTCTAGGATACTTCAGGACTATTTCCTGCGAGACTGCGCCGCTCGAGCCGGATGGGAAACCGCAAATGTAAAACCCCATGCATAGGGACGTCTCTCAGTAACATCATACATGCAATACAGCGTATGCATTTCGTATGGGAAATGGCAGTTATTGAGTGCTTTTACGTAAACAATTTTTTATTCAAGTATCTTCATATATATTTCATATATATCTCAAGTATATTTATATTTATTCGTATATATTTCAGAGATTTAGATGTGCTTTTTTGAATAATATAAGAACTTTTTGCAAATTAAATGTTAAATTTTTCTTTTGACATACCTATTGTACTCATAAATATACTTTTATATATATATATATATATATTTAGAAATCAGAAATTACACAAAAGATATACGTAAGTTAACTGCTGCGCGCTTAATAACCACTAACTAAAGATCTCAATAACGGATCTATGATTTCATATGTTTGAAATGGGAATATCGCGAAATCGTTTAGAAATATATTTTGGCGAATTTTTCGCGTCAGGTACTACTTAAGATTCGTTTCTTCTTAGGATTCGAAAGGGTGCTTCGCTTGTCTTCGCAACGTGCATGCTAATAAAATATTGCCGAGTTGTACGCACGTGCGTCGTGCACACATAGAAGCGAAACGGTTCGTTCGGTGTGGTAAATGCACCACGGTTGGGTAAGAACCCTGGCCTCGTACATAGGGGACGACAGAGGAGAGACAGCTGTGGGGCAGCTGGCAGCGCGTGCCACGAACCTATGGGGTCTCCGAGCGCGGACGCGACGGACGATGATATCCTATATTCCGTCGTACGTAAGTAACGGCAGGTTTCGAACAATGCGACGTTCCCGAGCTTCGTCTATCCTTGGATATCAAAGGGAACGTAGCTGGACAGCTACGAATTATCGCTGCCTGACTGCCTGCCCCGGAAGCTCGTATAATAAAACTCCTTACGTCTATCTACGATTTGTTCGCATAATGTATGTAAGAAACACTATGGAGACTACTTCACATTGATTTTCATAAGAACGTAATCGTAATTCGGCTAGATCTCTACTGGTGGAGACATAAACTTAAAACCTGTCTATGGAGGACGATACGGTAAAATTCATACTTTCCACACATTAGGGTTGTGTTCAAATAAAGAGATTGAATCAACTATAACAACTGAAAGGTTCTATTTTTTTCGACATAAAAAAACAAAAAAAAATAAAAGATTTCTCTTTATAATAATAATTTTACTAATATATATTAATAATGTGTGAAAATTATTTTTTAAAAGGATCCAAAAATTTCAGAAAAGTTATGTGAATCTCACAAATTTAAATATTTTCAAAGTCACAAATTAATAAAAATATCTTTTATATATATATATATATATATATATATATATTCATTAAAAATATACTCCAATTTGTTTAATGTTTCGCCGTTTAAATATATTATGAACGTATAAAAGTATCATTTTATAGGTTAATATTAAAATTCTTTTATAGGTTAATATTTAAATTGATATAGTTTTAAAAGGACTATTCTACAATACGGGATGCCGTGCCGGATATCCTGCATTCTATAATTCAAGATAATATGCATTCATCTTCTATATGCATTGCGTTTGTAATGTTTCGTGCAAGGCATCGAAAAGGTGCGCTTTCCTTGTGAGTTTTTCACCGACTCGAAAGAAAAAGGATCAGCGAGTTCAAAGCTTTCGGGGGAGAGCGTTTCAGGCTAGCGAACATCTGCCGTCGTCTGCAACGATAATAATTCGAACAGCTGATGTGCTCCTCCGCGGACCACCGCTTCGCCTCGTAGATCCCACAGAATCGTTTCGCTTTGTTATTTTTCGTATAAGAAATCCTCGTGAAACAAAAGAAAAACGTATTTCCGATTGTCCACTTTCACAAAATTCCTTTAGTGATTGTTTTCTCAATGAACGCTACATAAACATGCTTTCATTTGTTGAAACGTCTTTTTAATACACAGATTATGAACAATTGAAATCGTGTAAACGTATATTTGTAGACGTTTGAAAAAAAATAATGACAAAATTCTGTTACAATTAATTCGATAATATTATTCACATATTATCTTCTCATAAATATATATTAAGTCCTATATATTTTTGCAAGTAATAATTTTAATTTCTCACAACAGTCATTTATGTGATGTTATGCAATCTTGTAATCTTTATAAATGTACGATTTGCCCAATGGAATAAATTACACACAAATGGAATAATTACACACATTTTAAATTACAATCTCTTGATCAATGTAAAAGACAAAAAAGCTAGTAATAAATTATGATTACGTAACTCGTCGTAAATTTCAATGAAGCTCCTAGAGAAAAATCTAATAGAAAGCAGAAATGTTCAAGGAGAGAAAAGAATCGACAACTTGCCCGCGATTAGGGTGCCCGCTGTGCACACGTGCTTCTCGGGACAATCGATCACCTGGCAACAAGTCATTACCCTGAGCCCGCGAGAAGCCTCTGACGGGGACCAGCGTCATCGAGTACTACGTGAAAACACCGATCGATCTCGCTTTTTGAATTTCAGCGCTCGGTGTTTCCCGGTGGATACGGGATTGCCTGCGTGCGCACTGCGTCCTCGCAGAGTGGGAACAAACGTCGGCCAATCGAGAGGCTCGATGGCGAGCCAACTGGAAAGGAAGCTGACGGACTGAAGCGCCATGCAGTAGCCGCGACAACTCAAACGGAAGACACGGCACTCGCACGTGGGCCTTCGTCGGTGTCGGTTACGTTTTTGCGCGCGCTACGACTCGCAAAAACTTAGCACCGTTCACGGCGCGTGGTGACCCCCAACTGGCGTGCTGGCCGGATCATCTTTGACATCTTTGATACGAAAACGGTGTCTGCCGAAAATATTCGCGGGTACTTATCTACTTCGGTCGAGTAGTCCATATTCTGGACGTGTGCATCGTCGTGTCTCGTGTTTCTCTTCATACAAACGCGTAGATTTCACGCGCGGTCGGAAGATCCCTCCTAACCTTGGTGTATAATACTGTTTGTGTATCATTACATTTGGGATTATCACTATACAGTAGAGTGCAACACAGACGTACATACGTAGTGCAACGTAAGTAAATCTTTGAATATTTATTGTTTACTGAAAATTTCTAGGAGAAACATATTCGAAAACCGTTACGTTATGCAACTGAGAGCAGAAATATTTCATTAGTAAAGCGCTAAATGCACCAATCTTGAATTGACGATTTCCTAATTGTCTTCGGAAAGTGCGATTAAATTACGCGGTATGTACTCTACTTCTCTCTTCGATCGGTCTATTTTCGATCGGCGCTCCATCCCCTGTTATTTCTTTTGAAAATAGCACGCTCGGCTACAAGATAACTCGTAAAAGTCATCATCGATCTTGCGCATTAGCACGCATCATATTTAATGCATACTCTACATGAAGCTACTGTCGTGCTTGCATGAATTTTGGAATCGCACGACTCATTAACGTCGATAGCTTAATTACTATCATTATGGTGCATTATCGCCTAATGCGATTTTCACATCGCGGCTTTAAAATGCTGTAAAATTGATGATAAATCGATTTCTTTCTTGAGCGTAATAAATAAATGTATAATTCGAATTATATTGTATTATCATTTCTTATATCCCTAATTAGAAATTATTTATATACAGTTTTATTTTACTCGATTGCGAGTAAAATATTCACAAAACTTGTAGAGATATTTTAACAATTTAATCCTGAAAGGAATAATTGAGAGGAAATGAAAGATAGAAAGTGATAACGCGAAAAGAGATAAACAAAATTAAAACAATTGATTATCTAAATTGATTGACTGATTGAGTTAATGTTGCCATTGTATGTGTGTAACTTTATCTTTGAAAAATATGACATAACACTGGTACTTATAAAGGGGACATTGTCATCGTTCATTCACTCGTCCCTTGCATATTCGCGACATTGAGATGCACCGATAAAATTGGATCGCTTCGCGAATGATATTAGCGTGCGCTCTTTCCTGGATCCCGATCTATACGATGGCCGATCTATACGATGGCCGATCTATACGATCCGAAACCGGCACGAAACGGCGGCATCTCGATTCCAAATCCGATTTTGCTGCGAGATCGCGTGGCGCGCCAACTTGTGTGAACAGGAAATTCTGTTTATCCCTCCGTGGAATTGCGCGATGGCGCGTGGCCATCTTGCACGTTCGTAAAATGGTCTGTTTCTTCTCTCAGCTGTCCCCTCTCAACCCCCGTTCAACGTCCTGATCACCGCGACAAAGGGCGACCGGGCACGTGTTTCCCCGATGTTTATTAATAAACCCCGACAGTCGTGCCGACTATTTTGTCGAGCCAGTACGTCTGGAAAACGGACGCAGGTGATAGCACTTCTGGTTAAAAAAACTGCTCAGACATCTGACATTTACGTGACTGTTACAGAGATATTCTATCATTCATTACAAATATTTATTTAATGACGCTCTGGATGCCTAAATAGATTAATTAATGCACTTTAGAATTATATTATATTTTATGGAGAAAAATATGATATTTAGACTTAGACGCTTAATTTGAAATTTTACGTATATCTATAATCAATAAATATATGTCGATAGTGAAAATAAGTCAATCCAGGTGATGCTCTAAAAATTTCTTTCAATCGGAATAACATCTAATCGGTTTTTCTTTTCCGTGGAAAGCGCGTGAAAGAAACTCGGTAAGTTTGCATAAGAACATGGAAGTTATTTACTCGCGAAAGTTCACCATGATTTTTCTGCTCGTCTTATCTGGAGAGGTAACGGGACTGGTCTAAGTCGAGTTATGTTAATGTTCGAATGTTCTTTCGGAAGTTCGCTAAGTTTTATGAATTTTATGAAATATCGTAAAAGGTAGATACAAAATTCATTTTACATCCGCATAAAATTCCTCTGTGTTTCTTCTGCTTTATCTCTTATCGAAACAACAATAATAAAAATTAAAGTAACGGTGGTTATTTTCGATTACTATTTTATTGATGAAAACAAAATTTCTTGTAGAATTTCTTGTAAATATCAGTAATTGAGTTTTCATCGATCATAAAATATATACAAATTGCACATATATGTTAGTTCTATATAAAAGAACCAAGGCTTTTGTTACGATAAAAAATTATATATAATATATAATTTTATTATATTTGCATTATGAAGAATTATCTGAGGAACATTACGTAATAAGATTTTGCACGGATTTTCAAAGTTGTTAATCTCTCCAACAGCACGGATCGAGGGTGTTCTTTCTCGTCGGCATTCTAGCGTATGATTAACGTTATACTGTTTTCTACAGCCGGTATTTCCGATAGAGAAAAATAAAGCCACGCAATTTTCACGCTATCGACGGACAAGTAGCACATCAACGCTCTTCGAAAGTGAATCGACACCGACGTATAAATTTTCAGCAGATGTATACGCTTATTGTCAATCGTGCTTCAACAAGTGTTCTTGCACGAGATGCAAACAATTTGATAATGACGTTATCGGCTGTGTGACAAGACTCGCCGCAAACACGCTTGCTACGACAAGTTAAAAAAAAAAAAAAAAACGAAATACACACGTCAATTCCGAAAGAGAGAAATGGTTTCAAAATTTACTTCACAGTTACGCGTCATGGTATATTTGTAAAAAATTTGCGAAAGAATCGTGACCGGAGCTAATATAAATGCATTTTTAAAGTTAATTGAATTTATGCAAATAAACGGAATAATTAAAGACGAAGTTCCTTCATAAACATGCGTTAAAAGTACATTAAAGGAAAACTATTTAAGACATACTGAGATATACTTTAAGATATTAAAAGTAATTTCTTTATAATCTAACCGTCTGAATAAGTTATAACTGTCATTTTATTAATTGCAATACTTTTAAAAACGTAACGTAAAAGTAGTTCTCGACGGTGACGTTTAAAAATCGCGAGCTTGTCTTCGGGTTAACGCGCTTTTCAATTCGCGCTTCTACAATTAACTCGTGTATATCTGACATCTTTTCGCGAAATCTGACGAAAGCCACGCGTCGCGCGTACTTTTCGAAAGTCTGGCCTCTGCGACTTTGGCCGAGAGGATATTTTCGCGGGTGCTTTCATGGAGTGCATGCAGTTGGATGCACGCCACCAAAAGATGACGACGTCCCGACGTTATGCGTCGCGATGGGATCTTGTCGCCTAACTGCAGCCCGTTCGAGAGGTACATTCTTCTCGTCGCACCGCGGGATGTCCGCATGGTCCACGTGTGAGCTATTAAAAACCAGTGCTTCTCAACGAGCGAGCGCTCTTTAAACGTCATCCCGCGAAATTTTCCTCACGCGAAACACAAATTTTCCTCCACGCGCGATCTTATCCATCTCGATAGAAATTGAGCCTGTTGTGTACGCAGATAAGACACCTCGCTGCAACGACGTTTTCACGGAGTACGGTCAATAGAGCTACAGTGAATAGAGAAATTGGAAATGAAATTTGTCGAAATTTGTTCTCGTGTCTCGTGTCTCGTGAAGGATCCCGAGATTGCCGTCGCACGCCGTATGCTACCGCTGGCTTACGAGCCAGCCGGCGTACGACCATTGTTTCTACCCTCCGCAAGCCTCCGTGCCTCTTATTACCTAAAGGGTTGGGACTGCTTTTGCTAACACCAATACCAATCGATTTTGGCGTTTTCATAGCACGACCAAAACTCGAAAATGAGCTGAAAAATATTTTTCTGATGTTCACGGCATGCTTGCGGTAAAAGCTGCGGTAGAATTTTATAAATAAATGATCTCACATTAAAGTTTAAATATTTTTTACGTAAATAATTCTTGATATTATGCTTTAAACTCTTAATGTTTTTTTTTTCTTTTTTTTTTTCTTTTAACGAGATTTCTATCTTGATGTTTAATTTATCAAAAATTATTATATTCGATGTACCGTTATTTAAAGAAGAAATTAATTCTGTTTAAGATCACCGTTTCAAGATTATCAACTTCGTACTTCATGAATTATCTGCTAGCGCGAATCATCTTCAAAATCAAAATATTATACTCCAGAAATTTTGAACGTAGAATCATAGATGGAGAGTCAACTGACTTAACAACACCTTAAATTATTCTTGAATGATGAGAAAGTCGAGAAAATGCTTCAAGAGAAAATTGCACGGTGTCAAGAGAGACATAATTTCATTTTTAGGTATAATCGTGTCCGAGATTTCAAAGTCACTTATGATTGTTTTTTAAACGAAGTCAATTCTCGTTTGAAACATTCTTTCGTACAAGTAGCAGTTAAAAAATAATTTAAGATTGTTAACTTTTATAAATTACAGAGCATACTGTGCACAATATTTTACTTAATTTGTAATGATTTATGAATCTAGATTTTGAATTTGATGCAGTTATGTTTCACTTGCAATATATATTTATACTACTGAAATATGATGATATCACGAAAAATATCTTATCGTGATTTATTAAATCACGTAGCTAGCTAGGAAAAGCAAATGTTCCCTGCAAATGTTCAAGACGGATTCAACGTGAACCTAGGATGTCTAAGGCAGAGCAAGACTTATGTGAAGGAGGAGAGGGCGGCGATGGCAATACAACAATATGATTATACGGCATGCTGCACCGGTTTTCTGCAGCAGCTGCCGTCGTTTTGGGGGATCTCGACGGTCGTTCTGTCGAAGTACCGGTAGGAAAAAGCAGAAGAAGGGATGGACAAGGAGAACAGGCGGGGGCTAAAGTAAAGGCCCCTCTGCCCTCGCCGTAGGGCCCGACGCACACAATATGTTCGGGCAAGAAGAAGCAAGAGAGTGTGTTAAAAACGCCGAGTGAGAGGAAAAGGGACGCGACGGGGGAAAAGGGCCCTTTCTCCCTCTTCTATCGGCGCTGAACGCATTGCAGAAACTCGAAAGACGAGCCACACGAAAAATGTTCTACTACCTGGTTCCCTCGACCGTTTCGTTCTCTACGCGAGGAGCAAAACTGGCTCTCTTTTCAGGTTTCTTTAGAGAAGAATAAGAGAGAAGGAGGGGAAAAAAGAGAGAGAAAGAGAGAGCTCTAGATGGAGGTCATGGTTCTTCCTCCTTGCCCTTTCTTCTCCGTCTACGGCGTTTAGCCCTCTTTGTCGCTTGGGGTAAAGCCCTCTCGCTTCTTCGCCGTTGTCCTGCCGACCCGCCAGATTTTCCCCGATGCAGGGGTTCAGTTTCTACGCAAAAGGGGCTTTTATCTGTTCCCTTTGTGTTGTTTCGAAGGAGTCATCGATTCGAGCTAAAGAAGGACGGTAGACGAAAGTAGCGTGCGCATCTGACTAAGCTACAAGATTCGTTTTCGTTGCCTTTCAGCTGGTCGGAGTGCAGGAAGTTACGTGTATGTGCGCACTACGTTGCATCACTGCATTATAAACGGTTTTTTCAAGTGATCGTTTCTGTTATATATAATATATATATATATTATATTATGTTCGTATATTATTTAATTTCTTATACGAATATTATTATTAACGAATACATAAGCATATTGCTATAAAAAAATTAATAAAATTTTAACATATATTAATAAATTTTGCAACACATTTTTTATAATGTTAAAATGTTGCGATTTTTTTTGTACATATTAAATACATACGTGTATTATGAATCCGCTTATGAATCCATTTTAATAATATTTTTATATGTTATTCATTATTTGATCGTTGAATCCACATTTTGATGTGATTTATTATGTAGGGAAAGTTATTTTATGTGTATAACTTACACTATGCACGCGATTTTCCTTTTATCTTCATAAATATCTTCATAAATAAAATTTCACTATTTAAAGGAACTTTTTTGACGTGACGTAAAATAATTTGCTCCCATAAAGGTAAAATTATAACCCGATATGTTAGACAAAAAAATATTATTTTTCATATCGTTCAGTAATTTTTATAGAATATAAGGTGAAAAAAGGTGATGTAACACTTAAAATTAATTGATTAGATATATATCAATCATTAATTCATTAATTATATTATTAATTATATTTCGTTTGCAAGTAATTGGTATAATTTCACGTCGTCGTGGTAATTGCTTTTTGAAGTTCTGCTTGGCGCCTAAGTAGTGGCAATATCTCTTTTTTATGCAAGGATTTCCGCGTCCATTTCACTCAATTATGATTCTCCTTTCACTAAAGTCGACGTGAGCGAACCGCCTGTACTTTTACAAATCAGCGAAATAAAATTCTTCAAGAGAAAAGTAAGAATAGCGCTTCGTTTATCGCCGTTAGATTACATTTATAATGTATACGCTGACATGTATGCGTCAAAATACGTACACATCATTTACGCGCTAGGTATGTGTGTCGGTTTGGTTGCATGCTTAAAATCTAATTGTCACGAAACTCGCATACACATATGTATCGACCTTGCATGACGAAGTACAACGGTTCTTTCACCCTCGTAGGGGTGGGTATTGGATCTTTTCAGAGCTTCTAAACCGCACACGTGCGGCCCCCTTAATTGGACGTAGCAGAATTAGACAGCAACGCGACATACAAATTAATCCTCCCGTAACAAACATGCTACTTTGAGAGCACAATGTAGACCAAGCAGTCATTAAAACGAATGAGAATGATCATTTATAATGATTTTAAGGAAGCTTTCTTAAAGCGTTATATGGCGTATGCTTGTGTGAGAATATCCAATATGTGTGAAAAATGAAAACATTTCATGAATAAGTGAGATTTATTCGATTAAGTTAATGAAAATTTTTTTTTGCTTCTACCGACAATATAACGAAGTGCGAATTTTGATCTTTACAAGATAAAGAAAATTAAAGTATAATATCATCCTGTTATGTCTATTTCATACAGGCAAGATGGAAAGAAAGTAGGCGTGTTATATACAGATTTTCACTCATCATTCTCGCGTAGGAAGCAGTATTTATAAATCTGGAGTATTCACGTACAGAGATACGAAAATGCATGCGTATCGATTTCATTCAAAATATTTTCTTCTCTTTAAAACAAATTTCTCCCCTCTTGCATGAATGCTTTGTGAAATGACATTTTAAACTATTGAAACTTTAGAATAATATTTTTGGTTATAAGTAAACTACGAATAAATAAAATACTTAAAGTTATACCAAAATTTAATTTGAGAAATAATTTTATTATCCTTAATATTTTCAATAGTAAAATATCTATTTAATTAACTTTCTCTAGAAATTTCCTCTAAAGAAAATATCAAAAAAATTGAAAAAAAAAAAAATTATGCTACCGGCTTTACAAATTACTCTAAACCAAATTACTCGAGAGTAGAAATACTCTACGAGAGTACTTTTTAATCCTTTTTATTCTTTCACTCATCTTTCTAATTTTATAATATAAATTTCTTTCTACTTGCAGAACAGGAAGGACGTTTCCGTGTCCTAAATGCTGCACGGCTCGCGGCGTTATTAACGTTGACCGAAGTATCAAAGAACGTGTCAAGATTGAGCAAGTCGTCGTCCCGTCCGGCGGTGATCTCGCCAAAATTTGGAGGATGCTGATGCCGGGTGCCGCGGGTCTCGGTGTGGGCGCAGTTGGCGCTGTGGGTGCTGTAGGCACCGTGAGTGCCCCAGCACCCGAAGACTTGGTGCAAGGACTGGGGGCACTCGCCGGTACCACGCCGCAGCAAAAGGACACGACATGGACAAAACTCTTCGTTGGTGGTTTACCCTATCACACCACTGACAAAAGCCTTAGGGAACACTTCAATGTTTACGGAGATATCGAGGAGGCGGTTGTCATCACGGACAGACAAACTGGGAAAAGCAGAGGCTATGGCTTTGTAAGTAATTACATATTAATAGTTTCTTGTATTTTCTTTCGATTTAACGCGCTATCGGAAATATGTACGAATTTGATTTTCTATTTCACAGCTAGCGCTGTAGTTTTTTGTCGGATGACTAATAACAAAAATAAACCATCAGAAAATCGATACGATTAACTATTATATTCAAATGACTATTTTATGGGGGGATCATAAATTTTCAATCTATTTTTACATATGCATAACATGAATATAATCTTTCTGTTTGTGATAATACGTTTCAATTGTATCGTTTCAATTGTATTTCTTATACATGTTCACGTATATATGTTTTTTTATAAAATAATTTTGATATATTTTGCATACTTGTTTATACTGATGACATGATATTGAACTTTCTTAATATTATTTCTGTTCAACATGAAGATTTAATTTCATTAATTTTGATTATAGAATTGTCACTTTTAAGAAAATTTATATATATTAAATACAATGGATATAATGAAACACTAGATCGTTCAATTATATATGTATGATAACTAATTGAAAAACATATTTTATTACGGAAGCTTATTAGCAACAAGCTTTTGGTAAGTTGAAATATGTTCCATAGAAATCAATAAGTTTTTAAATAGAAGAGAGTTTTGAAAAAGTCTTTTTATACTTTTTCGAAAATAATTTTTAATGTAAATATACTTTTATACATTTTGAAATATAGTATTATTTCTCTTGAAATATGTATTTTCGAAAAAATGATATTCATTTGAAACTAACTTAAAATAAACATAAAGTAAAAAATTTTAGGATCTAACTCCTAAATTTAAAATTTTTATTCATCCTATCTCTTTGTTTAAAGAAGAGAAACTTCGTGTCTCTATAGTATTTTTGTTGTTTTTCCATATTTACAACTGTATTGCAATCTTCATTGTATTGAAAAATATTGTCAGGTAAATATACGAATAATATATAGTTTTACTTTTCAAAGTAGTCTTTTAGAAAATGTGAAAGTCTCATTTACGAATGATTTGTTTTATTTGAACAAGCTAGTGATTTAAAGAGTATGTAGAGAATCCATGCTTATTCTCATTTAAGATTGAATCTAATCTGTGCGTAGGTAATTATGGGAGATAGACCAGCAGCGGAGAGAGCATGCAAAGATCCCAATCCTATTATCGATGGTCGCAAAGCAAATGTTAATTTGGCCATTCTTGGAGCTAAACCCAGGGGTAACTTGCAAACGAGTAAGTATATATTATTTTATATTTTATTTACGAGAAAGTAGTTGAGTAGAAGTAGTTTGCTAATTAATATTTTCCTACATTTTATGCGAAATTTCCTACATTCATATTTTCCTACACATTTTATGCGAAATTTACTTTCCAGTATATTATTCCTAATTACTTAAAAAAAATTTTAGATGCAAATACGATTAGCATTGTAAGAATGAATTATTTTGACTGTTAGAAAGTTTTCATTTGTTTTCATTTTTGAATATTAATGGTTGATCTTTAAATTATATCGAAAAGTAAAAAGTTAATTATGTTAAACCATTTAGTGACAATTTAATCAGTTTTGAATTATTTAAAAGTTAATATTATCAAGACGATATTTTCCGATCGATGGCATTTAATGTAGTCTTATTCATGCAAAATTTTACATAATTTTTATGCCATTCAGATTTATCAGAATTAACTCGCAACTTTATTGCGAATAAATCACTATACTATGTATTTTTAGTAGATTAAATTATATTATTTAGCGGTTGTAATTACATTATTTCCGTTTAAGATTACGTCATATTTTCTATTTGAATTTCGTATTTTCAATATTTGCGTGTTACAGTCACGGATTTTACGCTGTTGATACATTGCCAGATCTTAGAAACAACATTCGTTGCAGCAGATATGCGACACACATCTTGGATAAGAATCCTGTGTCGCATTATTTACTAATCATATATGTCTAAGTTTGAAGAGACATTTAATCAACGTAATTTATTTTCGATATTAATCATAGCAGACAGATCGTAAACTATTTAAAGCGAAAACGTTTCGGTATGCTTTATAGTTTCAACATGACAACTATCTATAAAAATAAATGATGATACATCTGATGATACAGACAATGATGCATGCAACTATACAACATGTATGTCAAAAACAAAAAAATAATGAAAGACAAAAAAGATGGTTCACAACCAAATGTGAAGTGTCCCCTGAGTCATTCTCTCGAACTTTCTTAATGGCTTCGAGCCAGCATAGCTTGGCGTTTCGAGACCTAAATCTAAATTTGTATTAACTTAAGAAACCGAATTTGTCTGGTTTTCCTTTTTCCTGATACGAGAATTATTTCTAATGGAACGCTGAATGAAAATCACGTTTTAAAGTCATTATTTAATTGCTGACGTATATTATCATGTGCAATGTTTGCAATTTTTTTTAATAAATTATTTTTTCAACTTACCAACTTCTATCATTTTAGCATTTATACAATTTCAATATATAAAAAAAAATTTGATTCTTTTGCTACATCTAACAATCTCTGATACGTTTCGAAAATTCTGACAATCTTAACAATTGAGAAAAATAAAAATGGAAAAAACAGTATATATTTATAATTTCTTAAATGGAAATGTTTTATTTTTTCTGATTAAACCTTAATGGAAATTTTTTGAATTAAATTTTTTAGAATTCTATCAAAAAAACATTTTGACTTGAGTTACATAAATATTAATTTTCGTTATTGACTATTAATTTTACATAGAAAAACATAAAAATTAGATACTTCATATTTTCCGCATTTATTTTTTTATAACTGCCAGAACTCTTTCAAAAGTTAAACTTCTAAAAAGAAAGGAAATGAAACTTTATTAATTGCGTCAAATTTTTAAAAAAGTATAATACTAGCCAGTAGTAAAGAAATTTTATAGAAGTTATATTATGCCATATTACAACAGGAAGGACGAAAACATATTCTTGATAGAATAGCAATCGTGATATATTCGGTTGCATGGCCATTTCAAGTTTATTGCACACCATAATGCACTCTCAGATAGCGAGCATGCCATCGAAATATCAGTACGTAGGTGCGTGTGCATATTTCACGTTTATATATTTGCTTTTATGCGTGTATCTGCTCTTATCTGATGATGCCGCAATTATGTAATTATTATTAAATAATCGTTAATAGATAGGCAAATTTAGTAATACGTTCGGAAAGGAATGTCGAAAGACATACAAATGTTTGTAAATCGATTTCTCGAATCTTTATCGTCGAATGATTTATTCAGTCATCAACAATAAGAAGCATATATTTCTAATCTATGATAAATCAAATTTTCATTTGCTCGATTATCGTTTCAAGATATAGTAACGTTCGCTATTTTTGTAGTGATAATTTCGTATCGTATATTGATTTAGCGAGATTTAAAAAGACACTAGTTCTCTATTGATTATAAATGAATGAAACATGACGTTACTGAAAGATACGACATATGACACAGATTTCTGACTAAAAATATAAATTATTTCTTCTGTTCATTCCACTAACTTTGCGTGAACTATAATATAACGTGTCCTATAAAATCAGATATACTATGAATTATGAAACTTATAACATAATTATTGATAAGAACATTTTCTCTTATCCATTCCTTTTATTTCATATTTTTATTTATGACAAAATTTAAATGATTCAAATAAGATTCTGTTATGTCATTATATATCTTTTATTAATAAATTCTTTGAAAATTTTGATTTTTTTTTTTTTTTTTAGAAATAAATCAATAAGATTAGCTAATTATTCTACATTATTTTATAATTTCTTTTCACGTTTAAAAAAATAGCAAAAGTGCATTATGACAAGCAAAAACTCTTTTAAAAAAAGATAAATATTTTATGTGCCTGATATAAAAACAAAGTCATTAAAATTTTTTAACATTTAGCAAAAGATTAAAAAATTAAATCAAGATTAATTAAGACTACTTGATTCATTAACGGTGATAAAAACGTTTAAAAGCAATTATTAAAAATTGAGATTCACCGATTGTATTTATGATTTCAGCATTCCCGTTCGCTGCAGGCATCCGGGCTGGTTATCCAGCAGTACTTCCCGGACAATACGGGTGAGTCGACATTTATGTGCGTTGTCTCGAGGAATATTAAAAACGTATATGTCGTAACTGTAGCTAGATCAAAAAATAGCCTAAGTCAGGAAGAGTCCTCGTGATCGGGCATAATTGACGGCTACGAAATTTATTCGCTGCAAGTCAATGAAATCATTTTACGCGCGCGATTCTTCGCTCTCTCGAACGCTCGTTCAATTATTAATATAATCAAATTAAATTGCACAATAAACGATTGTTTGCGCGGCGGTTATGTAAATTTGCGAATTTGATATTGTAACGGAAAATGGAGTCAAATATTTTTTTTCTTTTTTTGTATTTTGTCGATGGATAAATTTTCGAAATCCGTCCTTGCAGCGAACACACAAGTTATTCAATTTTGCGCAAGAATTTCTCGCAAGTATCGGGGATGCAACGGCAATTAATGATCGGTAATGTAAACCGTTTATAAAAGCCAAGAAGGCACTCGTTTAACGGAGTCGAGTAATTTTACGAGCTTTTTTTAAAGACACCATATATATATAACATTTCAGCATCCTGACGCGCGCGCGTAAGGAGACAGGCAGAGAGTTCTCTTTCCGAGATCCTTGAGACGGCCAAGGGCCATTCTAAGGACCCCATATTAACGCGAAAGAGAGACAAAGATACAAAAAAAAAGAAAGAGAAAAGAGGGCAAATGTATTAGCGATCAGTGAAAGAAAGAAAGAGAGAGAGAAAGCGGCACACGCACACGTATCAGAAACCTACACGTATGAGTACCTACGAATTTCTTTCCATGAAGTACATAGCGAAGATCTTCCGGGGATCGGCCTGTTCTTCTTCTCCTAACGTACTTTTTTTGACTGTGTTTTTTTTCTTGTTACTTTCTTAGTGAAACTGACGTGAAGTGATGATAATGATTGCAGTTGCTGAGAGATTTGCGATTGTTTGTTATTTGGTGTTAGTTTTTTTTTTTTTTTTTTTTTTTTTTTTTAATTTTATATCTTTACACTCTTCACACTCTTTTTCTTAATAAGCATAATATTAATAATGATAATTGTAGTAATAATAATCACAATATGGATAACTGTTACCTCTTCGATTCGACATTGCCGCTCATAAAAGGAAAATCGAAATATTTTAAATCTCTTATTTAGTTTAATCGGCGAATTATTTTTCATTAAATAGGTGTATAAAAAAAGACGAAAGATAAAGTTTGTAAAGATTACATCAATGATACCAAAACTGCAAGCTTTCTGTGATGAATTTTTCTCTTTTACTCATGCATTGGAACAAAAAAATATAATAAAAAGTTAATATGTTCAATCTGTATTATAAGCAATATTATAATAATATTGATAAAGTGATAAAAAAATTTATCCATATAAATTTCTCAATTAATAATTTTTAATTAAAGTGGTTCGCAATTAATTATTAGTGAGTAAAGTATTATTAGGTTTGTTATGATGAATGGTTTCTTTCCTTAAACAATCTTTTAAATACATAATCTTTTTCTTCACTTCCGCATATTTCCGGAAATCGTGCCTTTTAACGATCCGTTTCTTTATTTTTATTTTCATGTGTATATTCTAACCCGTTTATTATAATTATTCTCTTGGTTTGTCTATGGTGGCGGGAATACTAAAACTGAGCGAGGATAAAGCGTCTTCCAATTTTAGAATACGAATTTTCGCAGTGTTCCCTTTCACGTTGGGTTATTTGTCTTTTAGTCGAAACGAACGAGGTACTCTATTAGACACTTTAACGAGTCTTGTAGCTAAGCTGACTCCTAAATGTGTTTCATCAATTTGGCTGCATTATTTCCTTTTTAGAATTAAAGAACCGTGATATGAAATATGAACGTGAATGGCATAAAGAATTGTATAAATTAAATCGAAATAGTTAGAAGATTTCTTCGTTAAATTAACGCAAGCCAAGGAAGAAGCGTATCTGATCTGCCAACGAACCGTTCGGCCATTGCTTATAAATATTTAGTCTTTCGGGGTACGTAGACCATGCAGACTTCTCCTCGTGCCTCGTTTGCTCGCTTAAAGCGTCTTTCGCGATTCCGCGAGAAGAACAAAATGGATAGATGGAAGTCGAACGCGGGGAGAACCGAGGGATGGAGAGACGTGCGTTGGAATTCGGTTGAATAAAGAGAAACGCGGCCGCGATTTTGCGAACTTCGAGATTCTCTTTTTCTGGTCTCTCCGCCGGAAATCGACCGGCACCGAGACACGAATGGCGTGTTATTAATTTTTGATCGTGCGACGATCGATCCTATCGCGGTTCACTTCGTTTGGCCCGGTAGATTCTTCAATGCCGCACGAAAATTTTATCGAAATGTGGAAAACACATTAAATTACATCGACAATTAATATAAGTTTTCTAAAAAAAAAAAAAAATAAAAAAAAAGTGCCGCTTAATAATTTGTTTCTCCTTCCTAGATTATTATAATCACAATTATTCAATAAAAATAAATATAAGAATTAAATAATCTCTAGGGCACGGCGTGGAGTCGAGAAAAAGATTTCGTATGTGCTCAAAATAGACGAAAAAATCGATTTACTGAAATTATTTCAGTAAAAACTGACGACGCAGTCAGTCAATAGTTTAGGGTTCAAAATGGAGGCAAGATGGAGATTCCTCCTTGGACTGCGATAAGGTGGATTAAAATGTTTTTTACAAAACGTGAATGCTCAAATGCTCACTCGAAACTGTGTACAGGATCCGCTAACCATATAATATAATATTAATAACCTTGTGTGTGTGGTGAAGGCTTACACTACACTTGGTGTCGCTATTGGTGTTGTATTTTTTGGTGTTGTACGTGGGTGGTTTTTGGACTTTCAAATAACACACGGTATATAATATATATAGTTTCTACGTTGTGAGATAACGAAACAAAACACGATTGCGTATCTCTTTTTTTTTTTTTTTTAATTTACTTGAGTATTAGTTGACGAATAATTATCATCTGTAGCATATATCAATTATAGAGATATCATTATTCTAAATAATAATAGATCGAGATTATTTTCGCGATTGTGAAAAAAGATGTGTATATACATGTACAAAAGTCAGAAATATTCGTAGTTCGATTATTTATGTATCATTTTTTACGGTGATTTTTTTATAGGAGTAATCCGAAACTCTTTTTTCTCCCGTTTGTTAATGAAAGGTCCCGACTTTCTTTATCCTTGCGAAGAAACCGCATGAAAAAAGAAGCGTGAATATAGGAGCATCATATGAAGAGGGTTCAGGGTTTTTTGTACAATCCAGCAAAGTCCCACGCAAAGACCGATTGACCCTTGCGTTAAAATTACGGATTCAAATTATAGTAAATTCTAAAGGCGAAGACGATTAGTTTTAGTTCAGCTCTATTTAAAGCTCGCGTTGTTACTGCGATCAAGACGTAATGACTTCTTCATAAAAGAAAGTTGCAATTATACAAATATGAATAATACGTATCACAAAAAAATATTATCATTAAATACGTATAAAAAATTATTATCACTTATATTTTTAGATTTTAAATGAATAGCTTAACAAATTTTTGCTAATTTTCTCTATTACGAACTTATATTCATTGATGAGACGAAATCTTGGCGACGTCATGTTTGCGGAATGCAATACGCCGCGCAGTTGCTGTTACACGCAAACAATGGCGGATTTTTCGTCACGGGGAGAGCGCACATTTGCGAAATATCCATTCGAAAATTGAGCACGTCGACACGTGTTATTGGCAAAAACGTCGTTGTCGGCGTCACGCATAGGCGTAGATGCGTAGCTCGCGACGCGCGCCCTCGAATTAGCGAAACGTAAGTGGAAAAGTGAAATTCAACACCGGTCCGGACGTCGTGGTAGACGTCAGAGACGGTTCCGTTCGATGGTGCTGGTAAATTTGTGTCGTAAGCGAACGCCGACGACGACGCCGACGACGACGACGACGACGACGACGAAGAGCGACGACGCCGAACGTCTCGACCGGCCATCTTGCAGCCGCGCTGGCGACGGTCCAGTCTTTATTTAGCACCACCTGTCCCTCATGTCAGCTTCTCTCTAACTGTAAGCCGCCACCGCTCTCGAAGGCCCTATCGAGAGAATTCTAACACGATTTAAGGCCGTTCTTAATATTAAGACGACGTGAGTCGGGTCGTGTTAAAAGATCCGCGCTTATTTATGCTCCCGCACATCATTTCCGCTCGCTCATTCATTCGTTATACGTATATCGAAAATCGAAACTGAATTCAGAGAGCGAGATAACTCAAATCATTGGTTACGATGAACGTTCTCCGCTCCGATTTTTCTTTTTCGCGAAAATAGCGAGCTATATCCCATATATTTTTCCAAATTATCTCTGGAAAAGTAAAGCGTCAATTTGATATACACGATCGCTTTTGCGAATTCTCGCGGCAATTCTTCTGTCTAATTTGCTCTATAAACATTCAGAGATGTCTATATATCAGAGCAAACATGAAAGGCTTCAAAAATATGTCATCCCGTCACGAATTATGTATTTTATGTGGTATATAATGCTATCTTAGGAAGAAGTATATTCTCTCTGACTCATTCGTAAAAACGTTGACTCACTTGAAGCAGTCGATCGTAACGAGTACTGCTTCGGTATTTCATTTCCGTTTCACGCGTCGTTGGTAGGAATAAGATCTACGCGCATTTCTTTCGGAGAGATGAAACGGCGCGGGGTGTTAAAGGTCCATTTCTATTTTCATTACCGCGGGCTCTCATCCACCTGTCGTCGTCGCTCTTCTGACGCAAGCCGTAACATCGCACCACGAGACGAGCATCGTTTCTGTATCGCATTTACGTAAATACATTGAGGCCACATTTAAATCTTGCATCTCGAATTTTAGAACGGTGAACGCGCGTGATTCCGGATGATCCGTTGAAATTTCAGAACTGTCGCACGCTTCGAAATAGACATTAGATAAATTACAGATAAGCTATATTCTCGAATGAATATGTGAGAAATAAATTTCCTTCATCCATATATTGCTAGCAATAGTCTAGCAATCGTCTCTACCATTATTGTGTTATGAACACATGAACACACGATAATTTAATTCGCATTAATGTGTACATTTCTGAAAAAGAAGCCAATGACTGATTTATAAATATGAGCGATAATTCTCGGTTTCCTGTTTTCGCCAAGTAGAATTGAAGAATTTTTTTTAGTTTAGACTTGTATCTCTCGTTTCTTCATTCGTACGTATTTTGCCGAATTGTATTTTTGGCGAATCCACCGACGCGCTTACCAAGAACAATTAAGCCACCGTGGCCACCACCCCACGCGGTCACCATTGGTCCGATCTGCCTTCCAAGGATTGGCAGATCATCCCATTGGATTATCCACAGCGCCGGCGCCTGCACAATCCGTGCACTGCGCATTGGCCCGTCGTGCATCTATACATTTGCTCCGCACACATGCGCGTACGAAGTGCGTCGCGCAGGTGACTTTCACAGATACGCGATGTTGCGTACGCACGCATACAGAGCCGTGCACTCGCATGCGGAAACGCAGCACAGCCGCGCGATCGCGGTCGGTCTCGGGGCACCACGTGCCGCCGCAACACCGCGGTGCATCCGCACGCGTGTTAAAAGCGACCGTGTCGCGTTCCGTGACACAGTTAATCGCGCGCGAGTAATATATATATATATATACGGAAGAAGATGATAGCGAGATTACGAGCTGACCGATGGTAATTTTTTTCTAGATAAATGCTGAAAAGCAAAATGAAGATATTAATTCTCGAATAATATTCCGCGAAGAATATTCTGAGCATCATTTTTTTTTTTTTTTTTTTTTTCTATTCAGCTGTGTCCTTCCGCATTGACGCTAGAACCGATTTAATTTTGCATCCGTATAACGAATGTTCCTAAAGATAGTCTGAGATTGAAAAATATTTCATCTGTGAGAATGCCTAGCTCTATCAGGAGTCATTGCAAGTTTTTTTTTTCCTGATATTGTTTCCGAAGAGTACAGATTAAACCCTATCAATAATCCATCGAGTCCCACAAATGAAAAAAAGAGAAGTAATATCGGTTACTAGATCATGGATTCTTCGTGTCATAATGTATCGTGCAAGGTGTTTCGGTGGTTTCCGCTCTGCTAACGCGCGTTTCCGCTTCATCGTCCTCATCGTTAACGATCGTCCCATCGTCATGAGGGTCGTAGCGGCTCGCAGGCACGAATTAATGGGGTTGATTGAACAACCCCTCTGTACAATTCACCCCCCTCGTGCGACGTTAGTAAGTTGCGTGGTAATGCACGTAGGGAAAAGTCGGGAGATCCTAATCGCAGCTCGCTGCCACTTTGCGTCGGAAATCGAGGGTGGTCACTTAGATCCGTCACGAAGGGACGATACAGGGTCTCCTTTCCTGACTGCGAGACAATTTCGTATCCCTCACCTCGTTGGCCTTTCTGCTTAGCGCTTTACAGAAAGACACGGAAATTCCAAAATTTTATTGCCCGCATCCGCAGAAGTAGATATTGAGAAATGCATTTCCTAATTATGTAATATTTCGTGACACTGATTGAAAAATTGGTTTAGTTTAGTTTTACATATAGATTTAGCAAATTATTTTGTATTCTATACAGCTAAAAGTGTAAATTATTTCTATCCTAATGTCGCTCTATTGAGATGAAATATCTTGTACGGCTTATTGCTTCGCTCAACTCGAACATATTTTGTAAATTTGCACTTTTTAGCACTAGTAAAATTTTTCACGGAATTGCCATTATCTTTATCGATCCTGACGCTTTTTTTTTATTTTTATTGTTGTGAGGCGATAAGCATGCGCATTTCATTCTCACGGGAATTGCCGTAATGTAGCGTATGTATGGTTTTTTTCGTCTGTTCATATGTTACATCAATCGTGTAAAAGGTCGTACATCACATCGCGATACGCGATTCTTCATTGTGGAAATTATGCGTTAAAATCAACCGCCTTGTTTCCGCACGAAGGTTTCAAGGACGAAAAGTATGGGAATAATGCTCAAGAATAAATGTTTCATAGACATTATTTCACCGCATTGCATGAGCAAGTTCTTTTAAAAATTCTTTTTGAATTTGAAAAATTTCTAAACGAAAGTGAGTTTCTATTATATTTAATTTGATTCCCAAAAAGAATTTATGTTTAGAATGTTTTAGTAACCATTCTTTTATTTTTAGTATCGTGAAATTCAATTGACAGAAGCTTTTAGCTCTCGACGTAATTCTCTAATTATTCTGAGGAGTCTGAACATATACTAGAAAACAACTAGTGTTCTATATTAATTTCTAATTTGATCTATGATGTTTGCGATCATTTAATCTAGAAGTCATGCATAAAATGAACTGGTGATATGACTATACAATTAGCGTGCCCGCGCTACGCCTCCATTGTTTTTCTTATCGCTAATGTGATGAAATACATTTCTCGTGATCAATTAGCGGTTATTTTTCATTATTAGGTCTATTTACGTGAATATGGATTCCAATGAAATTCGTCGGAAAAGTTAATAATTCATACGACACTGTGAAAATCTGATCGAATATGCAGATACGCAGTGTTTAAACGGAAAATCTCGTAACCCACATGTGTTTTCTCGAACTAATAAATCTAGATGGCATATAAACGTCAAGTTATTCATAACATTTTAATAAAAAAAGAAAAATAATAAAATTGAAATTTGACATTTAATTTTATATCATGTGATTCATTGCATTAGTATAAAGTAAAACATATTTTTATAAAAACATCGCAATCGTGAAAGATATTTTCGGATATAGGACACGACATATTTTCTGTCATTCATAATTTTTGACAGGATCAGAAACACTCTATACGTTCTCATCAATTATATCGATTCCTGCGAGACGTGTACGATATATGAAGATAATTTCTCACGGGAATGGAATATCAGCAATTTATAAATGTTTCCTTGATGCCATATTTAAAAATATTTTTGCTGAACGTCACTAAGCAACTGTGCAGTCATATATCCTTATCTTTTTTATGTATATATCCTTATCTTTCTTATGAAAAAATTATACTAGACATAGAAAAACTTCTCCGTAGTAAAAAATGATAGTGAAATAAAGATAAGGCTAGCGCCGCGTGTTTGTCTTTAATTTTTTTTTTTTTTTTTTTTTTTTTTTTTATGTTCTTTTGCGATAATTTCTCGGTTATTCTGCGTTTGGCGAGATTTCCTTATGCACGCTTGCGAGGGAAACAGCGATGGGGGCAATTGAGATTGGAAATCGCCACCTGGACGAGGACGGACGCGCCGGTCTGGAAACACACGTGAAACGTGAAACGTGAAACGTATGGAGAACAGAATGGAACACGTAGAATGGGAAAAGTGGGGTTGAGGACACGCGAGCCATCCATAATGCACGTACCTCGGCAGAGATGCGACCGACAGATAAATTCGATGGAAAATGTAGAAGCAAAAAAAGCGAGACTCTCTGTATAAAGGAGGGTATGTGTCATTCGCGCGCTGCCACGGCTGTTCTTTGTGTTTCGGTCTTTGTTTTCAGATCACGCTGAAAATACTGAACGAATGCACAACTCGATAGTTCTGGACCACTAATAAAATACAATATAAATATCTCGTCTCGCAGAAAGTTAATACGCGGTTTCACATTTTGCTCAAATGTTAGCGGATTTATGGCAAATAGCTACTATATAAAAAGTATGATAAAATTTTTATTTTTCTTTAAGTTTTTTTTTTTTTTTTTTTTTTTTTTTCTTGAAATTGTTTGTTAACTGAAAAGCCTTGCTCTCTTTTTTTCGTGAATTATTTTACATGAGATATGAGAGAATTAAATATAAGATCAATGAAAAATCTAAAATGAACAAAAGAATAAGCGACATATTTTTTATAATCGTCCATCGATAATGGCTGACAGCCTTCAATGTCAATAAAATTGGTAATAATATCAATAAAAATGGTAATACTATTAATTCCTGCGTGTTTGTTTGTACAGATAAATCGATTGCCGCACAACGTGTCAAGTTTCGTTTATCATAGTTTAGTTATTCTTATTTTTTTGCTCTCTTACGATTCTCTTTGCCTAAGAACAGCAATTTGGGATGTTTCGAAGATATCGTGAATAATTTGCGAAATATTTTAAATTGAATCAATAATTCAGATCCAGAGTAAAAAAAAAATGTTACGTCAATATATACATTTTCTATATCTATGATTTCTCGATCTTTTTGCATTTTGTCGCGTTGAGATTGCTGATTTTATCTTTTTTTTGCAAACGCATACAACTTGTTTGAATTTCTTTTAAATTTTATATAAATAAATATTTGGTTATAAAAAGACATAACTATTGTCATAAAACGAGAGAGAGAGAGAGAGAGAGAAAAGATTATGATCTTTTGGAATATGATATAAGGACAATGTACATTTTTCTTATTTAAGGCTGCTCATCCAAAACAGCCATCTTTCTTAAACGCGCCACACGTGTTTTGATAGATGCAAATCTTCGCGACTAAGAATCAAATTCTCGTTCGTTCGGTTTCCCTTCAAATGTTGCAGATAAAAGTAACCGCTCGTCCGCAATGCGACATTATAGCATTATAACGCAACGACATATCGTTCTTTTTTTACCTTTATCTTTATTATAATTTCGCCTTCCTCACGTCATATAATGCTCATCGACCGTGGTCTGGTCATCCATCCTGGATGACAGCTCCAATTCAAGGTCGTCGATTCTACCAGGCCATTGTGATTCTTTCCCTCCCCCCGTTGCAGCACGCGACCTGACTTGCTCGTTGAAATTAAGCGACATACGACACGCGTGTCGAAGCGCTCTCGATTGTTTGCGATTGTGTGATAATGGTCATTGGGCACCAATCCGACGTGGCGGAGGAACTCTGCCGTCCGGAGCCGCAGGACGATATTGATTTCCTTCGCAGACTGGACACTGTCCGTCACTATTATCGATCCGCTAAAAAGTTCAGGGCTGTCTCCGGGAAAGAGACCGAGTTCTTTCAGTGTTTCGAAACCCTACGGAATTGCTTTTTACCATTTAAACGGCTATTAAATATTTATTAGTCCCCGATTCATAATTGACTAAATATGATACGCGATTTATCTACACGAGATTATTGTAATCGTAGTATTTACCAAAATTAGGTTTACTTAATATCATATTACATTGACACATCATATTACCTTATATTACATTGTACAAGATAAAAGTATAATCTCTAAAGTTTCGGAAATTTGTCATCAAGTGTTGTCTATTCATATTTTCTGAAGTCAAAATTCGTATTACTGCTTTACATGAACTCGTTTATATTTTTCTAATATATAATGGTTCTGTTTTGTATTTTGTAAATTAAGTGTAATTTTTTGCAGAAATTATTCAATCGACTTATCGAATTGATTAAATCATTAAATCATATTCTAAAACTTGATAATTATATACTCGAGCATTTAACAAAAAATATTCATTATTGTTTATTGCCAGAAAAATATGATCACTAAATGAAAAATAATATCACGTATAATAAATTGATCTCAACATACGATGGTACATACGAATTTGGAGAACGAATTTATTTATCCTATATATTTTTATGTATTCGCAGAGTACACATCGATCGATAAGAAACAATTGCGAATCGGTGAACAAATTTCGCGGGTGATCGAAGAACACTCGTCGGGATCTTCCGCGCATTATTATTTGAGGAGAGTAAAGAAAAGCAAAGAGTAAAAGAGAAAGTAAGAAAGAGTAAGGGAGACAGAGGCACTGCCGTGAGATGTACTATCTTTTTTCTTTCTTTCTTACAAGGAATACGTTTTGAGGCGTCTAACATCAATTTTTTTGAAATTTGAGTATACTCTAGAGTATGATCTAAATTAAATGACGTCTGATATTTTTTCAAATATGATTTGTCGCAGATTTAGGGGACGCAAAAGCCTGATGTAATTTCGACAACTCGATACGTTCGAAGATGAAGATCGAATACGACTGATAAGAACATTATATAATGCGTCACAAATATGATGCACACACATGCATGAATGCATGCAGTCAACAATGCTTGTACTCGTTGCAATGACGTGCGAAACGTAACAAGCAAGTTTATTGGATAATACATCGCGTAGATGCACACATATTTATTTACAGGAAAAGATTATTTACAATGTGTGAGATTATTTTATTTGATTTTTTTCTATATAGATTTTATAATTTTGTAATTTTCGATGTTAAATTTTTAATACATTAATGTTCAATATAATATAAAAACATTTTCATTATATTTCTATTACATACTACAAGCAAAATGTTAGTTTATTTATATATATATATATATATATACACACATGTGTGTGTGTGTGTGTGTGTGTGTGTGTGTGTGTGTGTGTACCATAATTAAACTGCTAACAAATAATATCGAGTCCCCTAAATCTGCAGTGTTTATATAAGATATATGCAATCTTGTTTTAAAATACTCTACAGTATATTCAAAAATTGTAAAAATTGAAGACAAACTCGAGACGTTTCCTTAGATCTGTTTAGGTACTAACGTTGGTGTTAGATAATCGTGTGCCGTGTGCCGAGAAGTATTTATATTTCGTGCAGTCACCTACATACACGTTTGTCGTTGGTTTGCTGTTGTTTTGCCAACACGTGAAAGATTTTTTCTTGGATTGTTGCGTACGTTTTTTGCCTTATTATTGATATCACAGTGAGAGCAACATTACTGTTTTCCCATCAACTTACTTCCTTCCCGTCATCCCGTCATCCTTTCCTTTTCCAATAAAATATCCGATGAACATAAGCACGTTCACACATTTACTGTGCGTCTTGATGTTAGTTTCTCTTCTTATCGGGATATGATACTTTTTAAAAGAGAAATATAAATATACATTTTCGCTAAATTTGTCGATATAAATGCATTATAAATACAACTTATCAAATACCAGTTATTCTTTAGATTTTTGAACATCCTTTTGAGAAAGGAATAAAAATAAATATTTAATATAAGTATAATTTTTCTCTAATTAATAATTTTAATTGTCTTTCTGTATAAAGATTGCAATTGACACATCAGAATGCACTTGATATATATATATATATATATATATATATATATTATACACACACACACACACACACACACACACACACACACACACACACACACACACACACACAATACATTAGAAGATGCGAGTTTCTCTTAGTCTTGTTATATTTTAATAAATTATGGAGTTGATTCTTTTCTTATAAAAAATTTGATAAAAACTCGAATTAACAAGATTCCATATCATTATAAATTTAATAAATCTTGTTTTAAAAATTAATAAATTATATTTCAGAAATATGGAAAACAAATCTTTTTCCTCAATTAATTTTAAATGAAATTTAGTTCAAAACTTTAATTTATAGTTTAATTACCAAGATAAAACTTAATTATAAAGTTGTTAATGATTTTTTTAACAAAAGATTTGCATTAAAAAGAAGGTGATAAGAATTTATAACTGAGAGAAAGTGCGTGACTTCCAATACTTAGACAGAATATTTCATCATAAGTTCCGAGATTGCACATTTTTAAGTACGTAGAAAAGAAAGAAAAAAAATAATTTGGTTTGGGAAAAAGAGATGATTAAGTTACATCTTTCAAAGATGCGCAATTTTGGAACGTGGAATAAATAATTCTGTACACTTAATACTCTCGCTCACGCACATGTTGATCGATGTCAAAATATAAAAACGAATTTTAATTCAATTGTTTGCACAGTGCATATGCGCGAAGATTGACAAAAAAAAAAAAAAACTCGGTCCCTCGCTCACTCTGCCGTTTGGTGTTGCGTGCTTTTGGTGTTGGTAGAGAGCTGCTCGAGAGCGAAAGACCGTCGAGCCGAGAATCTTCTTGTAATGCGAAATGCAGTAAAGAAAATTCATGTTTTTCACCGCGCATACTCTTCGTGTCGACCAACCGGTGGTGTAGAAACGTGCATAAAAATTCTTCATCTTTGCGATGTCGATTTGATCTCAATGCTCGTCGCCTTTATCTTTAAATATCTTAAAACAATCAAGAGGCAGACGATTTTTCAAATATTTATTTCGATTGAACGAACACTCGGAGCACAACATGTTACACGAAAAAAATGTTTCTATATACACCTACATTTAATTATGACACGAATAACATTCGCTCTTCATTACCTTTCCTTCCTTAACTCCGTTATGTTTATTAAAAAGAAAAAAAGAAAATATAAGGCGAACGAAAGTTATCAGATTTTATTTGTTGCGTCTTCTTTGAAAATTTGGAGCATTGTCCGATAGCTTTCGACCGCCTCAAAATAGGCGTACTTGTTTGTCGATTATTGTTTCATGGACTAGACGGCATTTTATTCGGAATTTATGATATCAATACCGTGACAAAATAAGATATTTACGGCTATTAATGTTTCAATATTCAATATACTTGAGATTAATGCAAAATAGATATGGTTATTCCTATAGATTCAAATCATAAAGTTGTTAACATTGTTTGCATGATGTTTCGTGCGCAAAGTGAAAACGTTTGATATAATTAGAAAAAAAAAAAAGTCGCTGCTTTCGCTTAGAAAATGAGAATCTCGCCGTCAGTGCGCCAGGCAATTAATTCACAAACAACCGCCTTGGATCTTCGAGTGTCGCTACGTCGAGAGGGGCACCGCATTAACATTCGTAACTAACGGTCATTTTCGTTTTGCAGGGTACCACCGGGTTACGTGTATCAATCACCCTACCTGGCGGCTGCGGCGCCAGGTGGTCTAGTACCACTTCCGACGACACAGTTGAGCCACGCAGCCGCCGTCGCCGCGGCATCGCAGTTCTACGAGTACCAGAATGCGGCGGCAGCCGCCGCGACCTATCCGGGCACCTCGTACAACTTCGCCGAGGCGTATCCGTACACCACCGCGGCTGCGGCTGGTACGTGTTTGAATAGTGTCCAGAGCAAGGGTAGCAACTATCCGCTACACCATCACCACCACCACCACCACCACCACCAGCAGCAACAGCAAAACGGACCCGGTGCGACGTTGGCGCATCAGCAACGGTCGGAGAAAGCTCTCCTACCGCAATTTCTGCCGTCCGTGCTGCGTGATTATGGTAGAAGATCTTAAAGATAGGGAGGGAAGACGGGAGGGGGGTTGCGCCGCACTTTCCTCGGGGCTGTCCGTAGTGCTTACTCGCAAGCGGGGTTCTCACAGGATCTGGTTTTCGTTTTCACAAGGGGGAATATACATCGGGATAATGCGAAGGGAATTGAATCGAGGAAACGCGTAACCCGATGATGTGCGCAGTCTTTGCTGCACGTAACAAATTATGCATGGCTAGGGGAATAATAATTCCGATGCCGGAGATGTATGTCAACGTATGCGAAGCGGATGCAATGATCTTCGCTTGATATTCTACGCACATGTCTTGCGTTTTCCAAAAGCCTTCAGCATTTCCTAACGGATCCTTCGTGGGAATTCTGCTATGCGTATCTTCTATATTAATATATAATTTTCGCTTTCTTTCGAATTTGATAATTGAATATTTTGCCATTGACTCGTATTAATATCAAGCAGCAATATTTTCAGCAAGTTGGACAATTTTCAAAACAAAACTCTCACTCTTTTTTTAAATTACTTTATATATTCCTATTTCTTTTATAGTACTACCTATAGCCCTATACGTTATAACGTTATAATTATGTTCGCGCATGAAATCTTTTCGTTGTTTGATGCTCAGTAATGAGCCAGCAATGAACAGGATAATATCTTGCATGTGCTTCATAAATTATAAAAATTGACGCATAATGTATTGTCAGTCTGTCTGCGCTGTCTGTGGTGATGGTGGCGGTGAATTACCGCGATGAATGATGGTGGTCAACGAACACTATCCGCTTTACAAGCGTATTACAAGCGAATAGCACTAGGAAGAGAAAGCTAAGGCACAGAATAAGAAAAACTAAAATGCACACAAATCGCTTGCATATGCTTTTTCTGTGATCTGTATACGTATCAAGAAAGAGATTTTTTTAGACTTCAAACTTACATCTGTATTGAATATACAATTACATTTGTTTGTTTTTCATGTGCGAAATTTCGAACGAGTCCGGATATGAAAATTGAAGCGGAAATTCCATTCCAAGAAACGATTATAAAACTAGATATTACAGCGAATAACATTCATGAGATATTACGATGCGTAATGTTCATAAGGAAACAATTTTCTTTTTGTAGCTAATGCCGCGGCGGGTTACGTGGCGCCATACACATATGCAACTTTGCCAGGTGCTGCAGGATTGCCAGCAGCGGCAGCGGCGGCGGCAACGGCAGCTGGAGCGGCTTTCCCGGGTTTACCGTACCAGACAACACCTCAGGAGGCAAGATTGCAATAAAAGTTTAACATTAGACCGCCACAAGATGCTTGCCAGCTAAGCCTTCTGTAAGAAACGTAAAGCTGCGCGAAAAACATTCAATCCTCGATTATATAACCTTCGAGGATCAGCTCATCATCTTCCTCGTTATTAGTTATTCTTCGAGATTTCTATGTTCCTGATCACGTCTCGCGAACGTATCGAAATGCTGTCCGCGAGTACTGCAAGAGGCGAAAAGGAAGAGTTTCCGATGAAACGACAAACCCGTCACAGCGCTCCGCAACTTCCCGCTAAGTCGATTAATCTTTACTCTTCCGTTTTCGCCTCCCCGATCTAATATCTTCCTCCCCCTGCTTCTACAGAGCCGACACTGGCGCGTTCAGTGTATCGCGAAATCTTTAGAAAGGATACAAACGAATTTTAGAATTACGATTATAATGATATAATAATTATTTATAACGAGCTCGCTCATTTGGCAAAATGATCCTCGACATGCGAACGATTCGAAATTCGAGAGCCGAAAAAGAGGCTTACTAAGTACTTTGGTCTATATTCGAAAACTATGTGCGCAAATAGTTTACTACAGGCATTTGAACATAATGTTTTGTATTTTAACAGCATATACAACAGCACATTTTAAGATATTGTACAACAGAGCAATATATCGAAATGTATGTAATTATAATTTTTAAAACATAACATTTAAACTTATAGAATATTAGAACATCATGTATGTATTTTAGTGGTTCCTAAATCGAACGTATCGCTCGCGCAACAACTTCTGTATTTCAAACGGTATCGTCCAAGAAACTTCTCTTCAGAAAATATTCATAGCTCTGACACCCGATATGTCTTCGACAAAGTTAATTGAATGCGCTAAAAATATCAACGGAGATTAATGTGAGAACTCTGAAATAATTTTAGAACCAGCTGGTACGATCAGAGATACGCATTTCGAAAAGAATGTGTTTTAAATTTTAAGTAAATTTTAAGTACATAGATCTTAAAAATGTAATGATAAACAAGATTTCTAGTATTGTAAGTTGTTAAGTTATATTTTCATGCTTTTCCCGATGAAATAAATTGAAAAAAAAAAAAAACGCGTTTATCTGTAACGAATCAAGTTTTAGGATAACGCTTAGGAAAAAAAAAAAAAAAAAAAAAAGAGACGGAATTTATAGTTCCTTGGTGAATGAGAATTTCTTATCAATATACATATGCATGTTATGTTCACATATATATATAATTATAATTATAATCTGTTGTAATTATGTATACAATATTACAATTATATATTTATACATAATTATAATTTTTATAATTATAATTCTTTTCCTCAAGGATCGATTATAGATACCGTCCATAAATATATATATATAGAACACATTGTAATAACAAGATATATCTTCCAAAGTACTTGTTTTTCGATATTGATTCATATGCACTACTTGTTTCGGCTCTCTGTTGCTTATCAGAACATGATTTTATATTTATATGTATAAATATATCAATATTTATTATAAGATATAAAATATTACACGTATTACTAGTTGAAATATTAATTAAATTTACATAGACTCACAAATGTGACTTATTTATAGAAAGAAAATGGTTGAAGCATATTATATAATTACCGAAAACATTTAATCAAGCCACGATGGCCTTAAAAATCGCACATCAGCGAACAATGAAGTGTCTTATTTTCGAGGCCTTGTTGCGTTAATTAATCAATTAGATGTACTAAATGAGGTGACATTGATCAATTTTATGGCGACGGGGAATTTGCGGAGGATCAAGAAGCGAATAAATCGATTTTATTAACAAATCGCTCTTATTGCTCTTACAGAGCAAGTCTAACATTTTCTTATCGCTATTTAGAAAAAGATGAATTTTTGACGATTATGTGTGTGACGATTAACATGAGAGCGTCTTTAAACCATTGTTATTGATTCTTATTGGCGATCATTTTCTGACACTTGATCTAATCGATTTTTCTTCAAAATTCAAGAAAATGTACATTCGTCTACTCTTAGTGATTCAGTGCCTTAATTAGCACAGTCGAGTAGCCGTAATGATTAGAAACTAGTCAGCGATTCGTTAGTGCAACGCTCGACGCGCTAACTCGTGTATAAGAGTGACGCTCAACGAAAGGGTGAGGAGAGCTAAAGGAATATCAAAATGTAATCAATTAGAGGATCGGGTTATGAGGAACGTCGTTGTCTAGTCCCAAACCCTTTCAAACCTTAAACGAGGTTAACTCGGTTTGTTAGATTTGTAAGTAAAAGTTAACGAACACGGAGAAAACCAAAAGCGTAACTTTTTGTAAAAAGTTAGAGGAAACGTTAGAGGAGGAGTTAGTGTTAAGTATTATTATAACATAATAGAAAAATAAATTATTATATTATTATTATTATTTCATTATTATTGATATTACGTTTTTATTATTATTATTATTATTATTATTATTATTATTATCATTATTGTCACTATTAATTATATGATATTGTTCATGTACTTAACGAAGAAACGAAATGTACACGTGAAGTAATTAAGGAATTTGTTATAAAAACGCTAAAGTTTCCGCTACAGGTAAAGAGAATGATAGAAAATCTGCCATGAAAACGTAAAAAAAAAAACATATTCTTATCACGGGTACAATCATTTTTTTTTTTTTTTCAATTATCCTATACTCCCATTGTATATATAGTCTTAATTATATACATAGGTTGTAATATATATTGCCTGTTATCCTCAATAATATTAATATGCGCTCTATTAATAGATTCACGAGACCGAAAACAAATATATTGTCATTAAGAGGATAACCCCATGTGTTTTTATCGATTTATACATATCCCTTAGCGTGTATCAATTTGATACATAGCAATAGAAATAAATTTGAATTATGAGAATTATCAGATATTTGCAAATATTTTCAGGCGTAGTAATAATTCATTCTGTTCCTTTATTTTTCAATGTATATTTAAAGATTTTTTATTTCATATTCTACAATAAATTGCATATATTCTTTCATTATATAAAATAATGGGATTTTTAAATTTTTCTATACTTGTGCTGTCTGACAATAGAGACTACATCGTCGCTTTGGCATCGTCTTTTTTTGATGGCTAAAGATAAATCTAATGATTTCACAGGATCGTCGCGACAATTCTCATAAAGCACGAGCAAAAAGAAGAATCGCCCTCGTCGAGAGTAATAACTAAGGTGCTGGTGCTCATCATATGAAGCGATTATTTTGCACTTGTGATTAAACCGTTTCGAAATTATTATAATGCTTTAGTATAATAATTTAAAAACTGACAATCTCAAATGTTGAAACTGCAATATTTTTCAAATTACAGATAATTAAAATTGGATAATAGGATCGTAAAATCTTCGCGTTTAGATTCGTAATTACGCACGTAAATTAATATACGTATCTATCGATCATTTGATTTAATTGTAATGTTCGAGATTCAGTATAACTACAATTGATTTGGGTATCACATTTGGTAAGAGATAATGCGAGATAAGTAGGTTTTCTATCGTATCTCTTGATATAAAAATAATGAATCAATTTCGTTGAATCCATACAAGCAAAGTAAAACAAATATTTTCGATTAAATCGCGTGTATAATTAAATAAACATAATAAATAACTTTCGGTTTTTTATCAACAAATAAACTAATAAAAAAAAATCACGTTCTTTTAAATATTTTGAAATATTTTATGTATTTTTTAATTTCTAGTAAATATTAAAGATAATATCGATTACTTTATCAGATAATCAAGTGTATCCAAAAATAAAATTTAAAATATTTTATATAGATTACAAACAGATCGATAATATCATCGCGAATTTTATGAAAAAATAAAAAAAGTAATAAATATAATGAATTGTTGACAAAATCCGTACAGATATAACTTATCTCCAACTTAAATCCATCAACTCTACGGAAAGAAATTTATGTCAACGTCGCGATTCTTTTGTTCACGAATAAGGATAAGGATCATTATCGCACGCTTATGGCATCCAAATATGAGTTTCGCGAAATTGCATTATAGGTAATCTAACCTTTACAATACGACGCACTTACTCATGGTCGCTGCTCCACCGATGTCTGATGCCTGATGCTCCGGGATTCTTCTTCCTCGTCTCTGATTTCGCTATTATTCCAATTTTCTGGCACTATACAAATTCACTACACATACGAACGCACTCACGCGCACGCACACTTACACACACACACTTATCACACACTCGCGAAAGGGTTAACCGCCATCACTATGCGCAGCATCACTCCGCGGATGAACAACTAATTACGACGTGTGCCTCGTTACGCACGGCAACGAGAAATTACACGCGGATATCTCCGTTCGTCCGACTCGCTCGACAAGACGATAATAGCAACGCGACGGATAATGGATTCGAAATGGCGAAGATGAAAATTCGTAGATTGCGCGGCCAACTTCTCGCGTCGGGCGCGTACGCGACTATATTCGCGGTGACGCTACACCTGTTGGTTCCCGCCTGTACGACGTTTTCGGCCATTTTTTACTTCGTATATTGCGTATTTTTTTAGTCCGATTAATGACGACTGAATTTGCATTTATGGAATCGAATTTTTTTGTTTTTATTCTTAACACGAGCGAAAATATACGGACTAGAATTCAAGGCTTAGCTCCAAAGCGGACGCGAGCCGTTTCGCGGAACTGAGATATACGACAATCGACAATCGACATCGGACGATATCACACCTGCGCGACGTATTTCGATAGTTCGAGAAGAAAATTTCACCTTGCGAGATCACCAAACTTATCGCGTTAATGAAGAGCGCGATTAATGAAAAAACAGCACCTATCGCGACTGTACTTACCGAATCGAGGATATCCCGAGCCGGCTTTTGATCCAGGATCGATCCGTATCGTCCTGCGCGCGCACTTCACTTACGGCTTTGAAACTGACGTCACCTTCAAGCTCCTGCACCCTCGTAACCACGCAAGTCAATTGAAAGAACGTAATCCGGGCGCATTGGCAATGGGACAGCTTGTGATTGAGATTTAGAATTGTACCGTGACGTATTTCAAAACGTGCGAGACGCAAATATTCGTTAACGAATCGTCGAAACATCGGCAGGTTTTCGATCTTGAACTATGCGAATTCATCAATTCAGTGATTCACGTATTACTCCGAGTGGCGGGCAAGCTGTGTTTAAACCGATTCGAAGAAGCACGACGCGCGAATCGATATCCGAATACATTGTACCGTTTCGATCCTATCTTGGCAAAAATAAAAATTAAATATAAATATTTAAGTATAAAAGAAGCTAAAAGCATCTTTTTCTCGTTTGTTGAATTGCCGTATTAGCGTTTTTTTTCCCCACTAATGTTTATTAATTTTAATTTTAATTTTGATTTATATATTTTTTATCCTTTTTCTAATTTTTGAAATTAAAGAAAAAGAAGAGAGGAAATTGAATCGAGATTAAAATTAACTTATATTAGAAATGAAGACAAATCGCGGATGAATCACCAAGAATTATCCTTTCGATCTCAAGGAGTCAATTTCGTCATTTTGAAACGAAATGAAAAAGTAAAGAAATTTACTATAAAGCAATTGTAACTTATTATGACAAAAACTAGTAAATTTCTTTACTTTTGCAATTTTAACCTCGTTTTAAGATACACAATTAACTTCCTCGTCCACGAGATATTTGTTACGGTGAGCCGCGAGTCAATATACGTTAATTATTTCCGAAGGAATCGCGCCCGATGTCTCGGCAACCTGCCGCGGTCGTGGCTCAAGGAATAATGCGACGCACGCAGAGTGGTTCAACCTCCCCTCCCCCCACCCTTGAACTACTCGAGTCTCATATAGCCACGTTGTAAACAAAAGCGACCTACAATAATAAATTCGTCGTGCGTGCGCACAAAATATTCAACACAAAACACTCAACGGATAGCGAAGAATCGTTGTGTGAGAAGGACATGTTTCGCCTTAGATAATTTTTCTATTAAGTTATCGCGCATTTTTGTCTTTGTTTTCCGACTTAGTTTTATCATTAATTTTTTATTTTATATCCTTCAAGATCCAACACCGCATTCTAGACTCAGATTATATTCGATTGGACTTGACCATATCATTCTTGAGATTAGTGTAATAAGACGGAAGCCAAGAAAAATAAAAAAAAAAAAGACAGAGAAGGGAAAATATACATTGATCGAATACTTCCATTCCCATATTTGTGAGTCGATCTTAATGAACATTTTGTTATTTTGTTATCGCTCAAATTCGCATTTCGTTTCGCTTGTTGCAATTGATGGTTAATTTTACTTAATTAAGACTGATGATATCTTGAATCTTAGAATATATTGTAATGTTATACATATGTATTTGTCTAGATATGTATGTAGATGGATTCTCAGTGTAGAATCGATATACATACTGTTAGATATATCTTATAATTGCTAATAAATTCATCAGAATGATATTGCAATATAGTAAATTTTATTATATTCTTGGATGTAACTTTATATTAAATATCAGATTTTAAATAACAGAACCTAAATAAATTTAATTTATTAATTTATTATCTAAATTGAGTCAATGTCATGTGAACATGCGATTTCCTCTCTCTCAATTGGCAACTTAATTATTAATAAGATAACGATGTTAAATTAAATTTAATCTCGAATGATTTTATACAAACAGCGATTTTCTAAAGAGTTAAGAAATAAAAAATTTTTAAATGTAAGATTATTTTGATCACAAATCTCCAAGCATGAGTAAGTTTTACAGAAAGAATTACAATTTGACACGATTCTTTTATCCAATATCTATATATAAGTATTCCAAATGATGGTAATATTAATTACGTTATTTTCATAGAGATACCAGAGCTCTGTCACATCTCCATCGTAAAACGCAATGTGAAGGTATAGAAGAGAATGTATAGAATGTAATTCCATCCAAGGAGACAGCTGCATTATTCGTCTCGTTATGCACTTTAGCATGGATTGCAACCGGGAGATGCGCCTGCTATCTTACGGTTGCAGGCGCGTTGGATCGCTTGAGTGCCAATAATAAGATGTCAGCACCAGTGTCTCATTGATGAAATCCTTTGAATGACGTTCCGCTTATCATTCGATTTGATAGAGAAATAGTAGGGGAGCATTGCCATTGACATACGAATAAGCTCAGTTATCCCGCGTTTATTCGTGCTAACTAGAACGCCCGCAGCGCGTGGTGATTTCCGAGCTACCCGGTAGACGAGACCCGAGGATCGCGATCCAGTAGGAATCGCGGCCCGGAAGTCCCTCCTGCGTTTCACGAATCTAAGGTCAAGGTGGGAAAGCATTCTTATATGTATCCTTTTTAGCTTAATCAAAGAATATATTTATGCATTAACGTATACCCATGAACGCTCATTGTAGAAATCAAAAGAAAAACATTTGAAAATCGCGCTTTAAAAAAGGTAGAAAGATTTAAAATTTAATTCATTTTTTTGGGCTAATAATTTTAAAATAATAAACTTTAATGTAACCCGCAGTATAACATTTGAAATCAAGAATGCTTATACGTCTCTAAAATTAAGGATAATTAAGGAAAAACTTTTATGAGAAATTTATGGACCGCAAATAAAACAATAAATTAAAGTTATATAAATAACATACTGCATAAATAATCGAAATAATGTTTATATATTTTAAATGAGAATGTGATAACCTTATAAAAATATGAATATCTCAATACTAGTAATATCTCTAAGATAAATGAATATTTGTGTTTAAATTTAAATTTAAATAAATGATTTAAATTTGATTTTGCAAAGACACAATTTTTATTTTTTTCAAAAATAAATTAATTGTAAGATGTAATATAATTATGTCTACGTATTTTTTTACGAGGAATATTTACAAACAGTGAAAACGAAACGGAAATGTTAATTGATTATGACTTCAAATTAATGTCTCTACCTCAGAAACTGTTTGTGTTTAAGATAAATTGCAATTACGTAAGCTGGCATCTCAGGTAAACAAAGACAGAGAATAATAGTCAGAGGATAAATCTCAACTAACGAATGAAATGAAATAAAAAATTAATTGTTAAAAGTTGTATTAACAAAATAATCATATAATCCTTTAATATAATTTATGAAATTACATTAGTAGGATATTTTTAAAATATTTAATTAAATATTAATAAAGTATTTTATAATTAGTACTCATGAAAAATAATATACAAATATAAGTTTATTAATGCAACTTCTATATTTATTTTAACTTTCTCGTAAAAAAAGGACCTAATCTTTATTATTTTTTATTCTCATTTCTTTTTATTCTAAATTTTAAAAATAAAACATTTATATTAATGTTATATTGCGAAAATGGGCATTTCATGACTGTTGATGCACAGAACACGTACGTGTTTATAAGATTATTTGAATGATTTATTGGTATGATAAGTTTAATTAGATTTATTGATTAGATTGTTGCTTACTGTATACATCATTCAGATTATCTTACATTATTATGAGTATAAAAATTTTTTATTTTTATTTCTTCGATCTTTCTGTCGAATAAACAAATAAGTTTAGAATGTTATTATACATAAACTAATTCATTAAATTTATTAAATCTGTATTTCTATAAATTTGTAATACAACTAATTTATAAAATAAGATGCAATTACTATTCATGAAGTACATACAGTGAGAAGTTATTTATGAACTTAATAATAATATGCATTATTTTTTATACGTGACATTATAATTGCGAGAAATAGGATAAATTAAGTAAAATTGAAATTCTGCTACATACATCATTATTTTTTTTGTTATTTTATTTGCTTTCTATTTATATTCGCATTACAAACGTTAGTGAGATTAAATCAGTGTCTTAGTTTGAGAAGTGACTTGCGTAACGAATGTATGCGTTCGCATACGTTTAAAAGGTATCACTGCTACATTATACCGAAGTACCTGCCGAGTGTGAGCAATATGCGAGATTTATTATCTCTATTAACGTATTAATAATTACGTGACTTATGAAAGATAAAAGCTTTATCACGTTTTTTATTGCAAGCACATGTCTCATATTCATCAAACTGTCACACTGCAATCTATGAACGCTAGAAATTGAATGTATTTGCAGTCATCGACCAACTTGAAAACATTACACAGACGTTTGTAAGTCATGCAATCCCTTTTTTATACATCATTCAATACATCGTTGTCTACACTATGAGAAATCGTGAGTGCAAGTCACTATTATCGAGTCCCGCTATCGCAGAGTCGATGACGACGCATTATTTTTACTTATAAACATTATATTTCGCATAATGCATTGACTTAATTAATAACATTTATCGAGACATTTTTATCGCAGAACTTAATTCTTCGGAACGCTCTCGTTAAACCAGATACAAAACATCGCTGATGCAGCAAAGTTAACAATCGCTCGGAATGAAAGCTATAAAAAGTTTTAATACGAACTGGTTATCAAAATATATCAAAATAACTATTTATCATACGACAATTACTGAAATTTTATTTTTGCGAATAATACTTATAATAGTTTTGTACAGTACATAACATTACATTTATAAGTCTCAATTTATTGAATCATATCATTTAAGATTTCAATAAAAGTAGATATCAGTAAAAGCGAAGCGATATAATAGATATAAACAGAGATATAAATAAAATCTAGATAATTTCAAGACTGATAATTTGAAAACATTGTAAAACTGATTTTCTTAGTTACCGCATTAACTACTACGTTTATATCCTAAAAGTTTTTACGATGAGCTAAATACATAAAATAATGTTGAGTTAAAAAGAGGAAAAGAGTCCGCTAATAAATCTTTTTAAAGGCTATCGGAAGTATGAGTAAAGACTGTGGAATATGTGGGATTTATCCCAGATGGTTGCGAAATCGAGCCACCCCAAGGAACTTCATCGCGGTGTACGGTTTACTGGGCACCGTTCAGGCAATGTCCTTTATCTACATTGTCGTCACCCTAACGACTCTGGAGAAGAGATTCAAGATACCTAGTCGTACAACTGGTGAGTCTCACTCTCGTAGTCACATATAATAAAACTTCACAACGAGTACAACGAGTACTTTATTTCACAAATATTGAACGAAGATACACATTATTTATGGGGACGAACCTATTCGCGGGCTTTGCGAATTAGAAACTCTGTATCGGCGATCAACTAGTCTCGACGTGATATTTAGATATCTGTTTAGAGAAAAATTCAGATGTGAAGTAAATTATGCATATTCGACACCGCGCTTTATGTTGACATGGCAGAACTTTGAACGTCATCTCGTCTTAATCGCTATCAACCTCGGATCCCATTGCCGGCAAAGCCGAGCAGTCGAGCATCCGCGGGTATACTCGCGTTTAAGTACTCGTACTTACACACGCACGAATCGCGTTTCCGTGTGCGTCTATCTAGTAGGTAAGTAATGTGTCGCAATCATAGAAGTGACAAATCTGTCGTACAACGAGCGCTGTGTATGCACCGAAGAGCGAAGACACGTATTATGCAATTTTATAGTGGTCACAATACTTGAAATATTAATACGTCTTGTAGAGAGTGTTTTTATTATTCTGGATAGATAAAATCTTATTTTAATTCAATTTTAAAATTTATTTTAAATTTATTTTGATTTAATAAATAAGAAATATATATACGATATATCTTTTTTACACACATATATATATATATATATATATATATATATATATATACATACATACACACATGTTTAATATTCTTTATAAAACGATTCAGACGATTAAAAGATTATTTATGAGCTATTCATATACTGAAAAAAAAATGATAAAGTAATCCTTTGTTTACCAAATCTGATATGACGGAAATGATCAAACTGTCTACCTGTGTATATTAAATCATTGTGTTAATTAAATTCCTTTTATTTCTTTTAACAAACTTTCTAAAGATGTTTGCGTAATTTATCACAGGTATAATTCTTTCGGGTAACGAGATCTCACAGATCTTGTCCCTGATCTTGACCTACTACGGAGGATCTAGTCATCGGCCAAGATGGATCGCGGTTGGGGTCGGCTTGAGCGCATTGTCCTGTCTCGTTTTGGCTCTGCCCCATTTCATATACGGTCCTGGAAAAGATGCCTTGGCATTGACGAAAGAATATCTGGATCAGACCTTGCTGAACATGACAACTGTTCCGAAGGACCTGGCGATTTGTTCACGTACAGACCAGCCGGAACTCTGCGACACCGAAACTATGTTAAGCATTAGCTACCTCCCTCGACTGTTGGTTTTTATATCTCAATTTATCCTCGGTATCGGAACTACTCTTTACTATGGTTTAGGACAGACGTATTTAGATGATAATACGAAGAAGAAAAATACGCCTATGCTTTTAGGTAAGCGTCAATCGATAAATTCTATATTGATAATATTGACAGATTTTAAACTAACTTTTTAACAAAAATGAAACTAACCCAATTAAGATCTAAATCCCATCTTTGCTTGTAAATAAAAAAGGTAAGAGGTACTTCTTGCTAAAATTGTTATAACAATTGATCGTCTTTTTAACTTATGTTTGATAAGTGAATAATGCAATATCTTAAGAGGATTCAAGATAAGTTGCTGAGAAATGCTTGATTACTCTTGGAATGGAATATTTTGATAATTTTATCTGATTGTTATAAAATATGTGCGTGTAAAATTACAAGTGTTTATTAACAGTTTTATACGGTTATATACAGTTTTAACAATAAATCTTTCAGAATACAATATTAATTTTCTGTAATATAGTAATTGTTACATTACCGACAAGGATTAGAGATACGATTTAATAGTAATGGATTTCAATTCTATTTGTAAGGCTTTACGTTCGCTTTACGTACCGTGGGTCCGGCGATCGGATTTCTATTAGGCTACGGCTGTCTAAGTTTATACATAGACCCAAAACTCCATCCTGTTATTACGAACAAAGATCCGCGATGGTTAGGCGCATGGTGGCTTGGATGGATCATTCTTGGCGTTACGATGGGCATGTTCGCCGTTTTGATCGCTATGTTTCCACGCGATCTTCCTACAGTGGAAGATACTTCTAAACAGGTAAAAAATTCATATTGGAACTTTATAAAGTTTTTGAAATTAAGAAGATATTTTAATGAGACAAATGAGATAAAAAATATTAAGAATATTTTTTCAAGAAGTATAAGATTAATCAATAATTTGATTTTTCGCAATAAAACAAAAAAATTAATCTATACATAATGTTTATTTATTGTATTTAAAGAATATATTGTTATATATATTTATTTATCTGTATAAAAGAAATAGTGATTTTCTCCATAGAAAAGCCAATCAACATGTCAAATTTGATAAACACTGAAGATTTAATTTATAATTAAAAGGCTAAATATATATATATATATATATATATACATCCACACGCATATAAAAAAACTCATGAAAAATTATACATCGCTATAAATTAATTAACAAGAATATTTCGCTTCAGGATGGTGAAATACCTTTGAAGTTAGATTTAGTGCTGCAGCAGAAGCCTCCGATACAGATGGAACCTGCTAATCCAATACAATTGGAGACTGACAATGAGTACATACCGACGATCCGTGAATTTCCGAAAGCTGTGAAACGGTTGTTAACCAACTGGCTGTTGACCTGCAACAATTTAAGCGGCGTGTTTTACATACTTGGTGCTTCGGCCTATATTACGTTCTTGGCGAAATATCTTGAAGTCCAATACAACACATCCGCGGCTGGCGGTACCGTGATAGCAGGTAATCTGCAAGCATTTATATTAATTATTTCACGAATCGTCTTATATGATAATGTTTAATATCTCTCAGATACTCTCAGGAGCATTTTTATAATTTATTCCATAATAATTTCTAATGTCAGGTGCTTTTCTCTTATAATTTATCTATTGAGAAAAAAAATCGGCCTTAAATTTTTTTGCATCGAAAGAAATAAGCTTGATAAGAAACATTTAATAATAATTACATACATATATATATATATATATAATATATATTTTTGTTCGCAGGTCCCATATCGCTAATTGGTATGGTATCAGGATTCTTATTATCAGGGTTAATAATTAGCAAATTCAAACCGGGCCCTAGACCACTTCTCGCATGGAATGTATTTGTCGGTATTTGTTTTGTCCTGGGACAAATATTATTCACATTTCTTGGTTGCACAGACGTTGGAATCCGCGGTGTAGATTTAGAGACAAAACAGCGAGTATCTTTATATAATTTGATCTTTTAATAAAAACCGCAGATCAATCTTACGTCAAATTATAATCTTAAAATTTTTTATCTATTTCGCAGAATGAATTTGACAGCTAATTGCAACGCCGATTGCAATTGTGTAGATGTCAAATATTCACCCGTCTGCCACGAAGCGTCGAAGACAACTTTCTTCTCGGCCTGCCACGCGGGCTGCCAAACAATCCTGGACGACAAACAGTTTGGAAACTGCAGTTGTCTGCCGTTGAATGAACCAAGCTATATCGAAGGCCACTTTGATTATTTCAGTTCCAGGAGGGCCTTCATTCCGGAACAGCAGATGTACCTGCTTGATTCGCAAGCACTCCCGATCTTCGATAAGGTCAGAGCCGGTCCATGTGCCAGTGACTGCAACCAATCGTATTTGCTCTTCATGATACTCACCTGCGTGATCCAAACGTTGGGCTGTTCCGGGAGAATTGGTAATGTCCTGGTGAACTACAGATGCGTCGAAAAGAGAGACAAGAGTTTCGCTCAGGGAATCACGCTGATGATCCTCTCATTGCTGGCTCTAATCCCGGGACCAATTATCTATGGGGCTATCATCGACTCGACTTGTTTGATATGGGAAGAATCCTGTGGAACCAGAGGAAACTGCTGGTTTTATCATCGGGACAATTTTCGATACTTGGTGAACGTTTCGTCGGCCGGTGAGTATCGTCGAGTTTAATGACCTATATTTTGCAACGTGTTTGTCCGTCAACTGATTAGATAAAAAAGGAAACAAAAGAGTCGCAAAAGATAAAAATATGACAGTTATCACGGATGGACACAAGATTTTATTGATCAAATATTACTCATTCGAATATCGATTCGTCATTTGATTTTGTCTGTCTCGTTATAAAAAACTGTTGTTTCCTTCATGTTATAGGATTTACCACAATTGGAGTATTATTCGACGTGGCAGTTTGTTATCTTGGCAAAGATTTAGATCTATATGGCGCCGCGGAAAGTGACAAGAGACGCGAGTTTGTGAAGGAAAGTGAAGTTACGACTGATAATGCAGACAAGAAGAAGGAAGTTAACGGGAATTTAAATCAGAGGATAGAACACAGTCATCTATAACGTTCGCAGCAGCCTAATAATAGAAAAGTCCAATAAAATTTATTAAATTGTTTTAGGTACCTGAAATTTTTTTGTGATTGACCGCTGAACATTTCGATGTTTTGTAGATAGTGTAATGATTTTATTAGTGATCAGAATCAGTCGTGTAAATAACGTTAATATAATACATCCTGATTGTTGAACTTTCAGGCTTTTAGATATTCGAGACCAAAAAGTGAGAGTTATCATTATTACAATTTCGTTGTTGAACTTTTATTTTTAAATCATGCTCATGTTTCTTTGTAAATAAATTACGCTTATTTTTTGTTAATACATTATTATCTTCATGCTTTATTGCGTTCTATTCCACATTGGAAAAAATCTCTTCATATATTTCAAATTCTTAAATTTTATATTTATTTTATTTATATTTAATTTTGCTTAATTAGCGAAATTAACAAACTCTCTACACAAAAAAATATATAAAAAATTGCTTACATTATTTGCTTGCATTATCTTATTTCCATTTCCGCAATGTTTGATCTAGCAAAATTCAACGATCCGTTACTCCAATAATATATAAATTATCCTTCTTTATCGCTCAAATTTCTCGCAAATAAAATATAACAGGCCGCGAGGTGAAAGGATTTATTCGAAAAACTACATCGTGGATCGGTGAATCGATCGTGTTTGATCCTCAGTTTCAGAATGCGAGGGAAAAAGCGTCGAAACGGTAAAAGATGGAGGCAAAGTCTCAGGGCTTGTCTTCAAACTACCGAAATTCGGGGAGTCGGCGGGGCACGGGCTACTACCGGACGGAGGGATTACATCCCACGAAGGTAAAAAGAGAGTTTTTGTTTGAGAGCCTTTTAATTTTTAAGCCCACCCAGCTAAGGCGGCTTGGCCCGTGTAATGAATTCCGCGACGTTCCCGTGACGTCAGATCGTCCCTATCGATCGCATCCTTCGGAACACCATTAGAGGATGCGCTTCGGTATTACGATTAAACGTTCTACCTTATTCCGTCGCAAATAAAGAAAAATGAGGTCTACAAGATGGCTAGCAACGTCTGCATGCTAACGAGAATGAGGATACATTATTGATAACGACAAAGGGATTTTCAGCATTTATAAGAGATTTTTTATTAATCTTATTGTTAAAATAAAAATAAATAAAAAATATCTTGGCTGCATTTTGTATATCGCATACATACAGTTTGATTAGAAACATATGATTTTATAAAAATAATTTTGCCATAATTGGGATTATTGGGATTTTTATTATAATTTTTCAAATTTAAAAAAGATCGATTTATTTTAAATTATTATTTTTTTATTTTCAGCTCGATAATGTTTTTCAAATATTTAATATAAAACATATATTATGTGTAAGATTTTTATTATAAGAATATAGTATAAAAGAAGTGGAAGCTATTGCTTATTCACACCTCGACCTGACATAGGGAAGTTTTGCTGTTGTGTGTACACGGTTGCATTGTGCATGACCCTGACCCATCTTTCATATAGACCTTATCAACGTCTTCTAAGTCGAGGTACAGTCCGATCTAGACTAGAAGCGAGACTGCCCGATAAAGAAGGAGGAATAGAAGCGTGTGATATAGATGACCGGAAGCAATCGGTTTACTCACCTTCCACCACTTCTAAGCTTAAGGATCGCGTCACTTTTATTATCGATTATGCTTGATCTATCTCTTTCTTTTCTTTTGAAGAAAACACGCACATCACGATATATCGTAACGCTCGACATAACATCCTTTTTTTTTTCTTTTTTTTTTTAATAAAAAGTTATACTTTTTTTTCTTTTTTATGGAAACGATAGATACATGCAACGACTTAGACTGGATAGACTGGACAGGTGCCATAAGAACTAATCGCGAGTAGAGGCCGTAGAGCTCAGCTTGAGAAAAATACTTGGCCATTACTTCTGCTGTAATAATAATGATACTAATGCAGCTCATCCGGCGTTCCTTCTGCCATTCTACGAATGCTGCGTAATTTACAAACGCAAGTGGGTTGTGCCATTTAAAGCGTCTGACGAAATTTGTTCATGTGCTAGAGAAGTAACCTTATACTTTGTTAACTTATGATAAAGTTTAATAAAATATCGCAAAGAAATATTTGCAACGGTATATGTAATATTGTGGAAAAAGTATGTGACTTTGACCAAATAAATATGTTACTAATAAATTATGTAACAATCACAGTCTGAACGTATATAATTGTATATCTCATAAAATAAAAACATAAAATAAAAATGGATTCGTTATCTTATCTAGCTTTATCTCACGATTTTTGCTTATTTACAATCATTCTTATAATATCAGAATTCTTATAATAACTATTTCTACTTCTTAAATTTGCGATGTTAATTTCTTATTACTCTTTGATGTAAGTCGTTAATGATTTATAAAAGTTTACTTATTATTAGTAGATAAAATGGTCAAAATGAACTTAAAAGCACATTAGACATTCATGGACTTTTAATTTTGCGATGAAAAGTTTTTTCCATTTCACCTCATTCAAAAGGTAGCAATCTTCGAGTGATATACACATTTCAGATTGCGCAAACATCTTGCCGAGAATCATGCAAATACAGAGTTTATAAATCACAGTGGATTTTGGATTTTTTTCAGTAATGGAAGGCGTCTCGCCAATCTTAAACCTGATCGTCACATGCTTCGAATGTCATAAATCTGACAGTATAATATAAAGAACATGAACTTCTTATGTATTAATTTTGTCCTGTTAAATAAATACATAATAGTTATATTAATAAGAATAACTGGGAATGAAAAATGATAATTTTTATGAGAAGTAGGGGAAAGTGTATCACTGATTTGGTGATAATCAGGAGATCATTTTATAACTATGTGAAGGCTATATATAACTTATAATGACACACACTTTATAATTTACAACAAATCCAATTTACGTGCAAATAAACTGAGAACTGAAAATAATATGAAAAGTAAAATGAATCTTCAGCAGAAATAACTTTTTACCGTGTTAGCAAATTGATATCGACTATTTCTGCGAAGTTTTATTTGCATGCATCAAACGACAGATCGAAGATTCCAAGAAATTTGTGTACACACGGTGTGTTCCGAGGTGTATTTATGATGTTCTTATCGTAGATGTAAATTTTCATTTGTCTCGGCAGGTTTGCGAACAGGCAAATACCGTCAGGAAGACATTTCTTGCAAATCACGACGAATGCCAGCTTGCGAAACGAAATCGCGACTAGTTCGGAATCATTCAACTGACAACTTGATTTTGCGTATAAATGATTGGTTTTTATGGTTTCTTAGAAATTTTATTTTATAAATATTTAACAATTTTTCATCTTATAAATATTTACGAGATTCTCTTTTTACATTCTCTTTTTACGAAACTGTTTGTTTTAATTGAGACGTACACATACAGAAGTTTGGTAGTCATTTAGGCATACAGATTACTATCATAAGATAAGAAAATTTGTATTGTTAAACGTCATTTTATACTATCATTTTTCCTCGAGCACAAGGTGCTATCTAGATATTTATTTAAGATTACTTTGAATAACAAGAGTGAAGAGCCGATTTTCTCTTTTTCTCTCTCCTTTTTCAATGCAAAGTATGATAACAGCATCTTACGAAAGACAAACAAATGGAATGCTACTGAGATGAAGAAAACAATTAAATATTATCGAATTTGAAGTCGAAAATTATCTGTCCATAATTATTAATATAATAATTTTTCAAAAATATCCGATAGAAACGACCGATCATCATCGTAATTCTAACAGCACAGTCCTAATACTCGGCGCTTGGAGAACCGGGTCGTTCGGGGAGGGGGGGGGGGGGGAGTACAAAAATTAAACTTCAGCAATTACCCGTCAGCTATTAGCGACATAGCTGTTTGATGTATGCCATTAGCAATGCGCGGGAATAGACGGAAGAGTTTACCGAGTGCCTATGTATGCGCGCGTGTGTACCTCACGTCGGCTCTATTAAATCATAATGGGTTCACAATGTGAGCCTCTGCTCCCGGAGGTTGACTAGAAACGAGCTTAGACAACACCGTACCGAAAGCCAAGACCTCGTGCACGTCGTCGTGGTCTGCACGTCGCGAATAACCCCCAATAGGGATGCCCTATGTTTCACCAACGTCGGGATTTAAATGCTGGGGTTCACAGGGTGAAAGAGAAAGGATCTTGTTGAAAGGTGTTTTCTCAAAAAATACACATATACACATACACACGTACACATACAAGTTTACTTTCGACAATTTTTTTTCATGCTATAAAAAGTTATAAAATAACGTGTCACACGAAAATCGCAACAAACGAGACAGCAATAAATTACTTTAATGTATTTTTCGTCTCAACATGAAAAAATAATAAATTAATGCATATATAAAGTGTTTTGTAATTAGTGGTACAATTAAAAATTGGATAATCTGTTTTTTAAAAATTGCAAGAATAAAGTTGGTTTAAAAAAGTCTAGAGATTGAATGAGCTTTCCAATAAAGCTTTTGATATTTTTGTGACAATTAATTTATTAATAACTCACTCAGATAATTACAAGAGGTGCTCGAAATTAAACTGTCAGGCTGCAGTAGCAACGGTAAGATGTGCTTTACGACTTCGCCATGTGATGTTTCGTACATTTAATTTCGCAACAACACGGGGGCGCCGAGCGCTTAACCCGTTAATTACTTTTTTTCTACGTAAGAGTCAACCGCAGTATCTCTACTCCCGCCCGAACGTTATTCATACAGGTGTAATTTATCGGATAGATCGCGACGGATCGAGTCGACGACATTCACGAATAACCAAGATAGCTAGTTTCTAGTTATAAGAGGAGGGAAGGAGGAGGGGAGGGGGGGAAAGAAGAGAGAAATAATCAGAACGAAAAAGAGAGAGAGAGAGAGAGCGATAGGAAGGAGGGGATGAGGGAATAGGCTGATTGCAAGAGACAGAATTTACCCGCTTGATAACGACACGGTAGACCGTAGGTATGTGTAAGGAGATCTCGTGGCTCTCTCTCGTACGATCGGCTCCTTGGGGGCGGAAGGTGGGGATCCTCAGTAGACATAGAACACGGCCTGCTCTCTGTTGCGTTTAGGCGCTTCAGTTGCGGAAGAATATCGCTCGTTTTCAGACGCGAATCTATATATATTTTGAGAAATTACGTTGACTCGCGGCTGCAGAGCGATCGATAATCGATCGACGGTTCTTTTTTTAAAAGAGATCTCCGCCGAGTTGTATATCCGATACTCCGGTTATACGGCGATCGCAATCGATCGTTCGAACTAACCCCGGGTCCATCCTGCATCAGCGGTAGGTGGCCGCAGTTCGTGAATCTTTTGCATCTCACTCGCGATATCATCGATCATTCATTATGTTAATTTTTTAAATTTAAATTTATAACATTTATTTAGTTTTGTACACAGAAATATAGATTCTCAATTTCTCAAAACCGTTCTACATGATCAAAAATTTATTATAACATTTTGTCATTTAACGAAAATTTCGATGATTTGTATATTCGAAATATACTCGCAGCATAGTCACATCTTTGCACATTCTTATTATTTAACAATGTTAATATTTAACAAATATTATTCCGATAAAATTGTTTCAATACTCACAATCCGATAATATTGTCTGGCGCCGATTCAATGTCAGAAACTGGTTGTACAGACGTATTATCTTTAGTTCAATTAACTCTTTCCATCGACATTGGCGAAATATCTCCGTGGTATAAATCATCGAGCTGCACGCGTAACAATTGCAGTCAACCCCCGGATCTCCTGGCGTAGGTGTTGTTCGGGCGCGACCAGGTTGAAACATGGAGAACACGTGACCGCGTGATAAAGTGACGGGACACGAGGAACAGTGCGAGAGGAAGAAGATTAGATTCCGCGAGTGAGCGCGGGGGCGAGTCTGGACCGGACGAAAAAGCGATGCCAAGAGCCGCGAGGACGATCAAGTCACATCGGTACCGTGCGACCCGCGATTGAGGTCACTGAATTCACTCGAAGCCGCTGGTGTTAGGCGCGTTTGCCAGTCGCGACGACTAGGTCGAGGCGAAGATGAAGAACAACTCGAGCAATTCGAACCATGAAAAGAACGGGCCGGAGAACCTGAAGCTGCTACAGGTGCCGACGACACCACCCGCGACGCCGTCGTCACCCACGACGCCGACCAGAGCCCTCGATGATGTCTTCAAGGAGCTGCCGATCACCGATGACACCTCGTGTGGCATATGGTGCCTTAAAGGTCCAACTTTGCAAAAATTCGCCAACAAGAAGGCATACGTATTTCTCTATGGTGTGCTCGGCTGCATATTTTCCGCCAGTTACGCCTATTTCAATGGTACCATCACCACCATAGAGAAGAGATTTAAAATACCCTCGAAAACGACAGGTATTCAATTATTTTTAAATGTAAATATATGCATTGTATTATGGCAGAGATAGATGCGATTCATAAATATTGGAAAGATTGACAAATTTTTGCATTTCTACATGCATTTCTACTTTCTGCATCTCAACGTTTTCTTATAAAAAAAAAAAAATTGAACGATTTATGAGCAAATAGAAGAATAAATAAAATTGGTTTTTTTTTTTTAGTGAAATTTCAAATTGGAATTATTTATTCGGAATATCACTCGATGATGTTAATATAATTCGTTTCAGTAAACATCTTAGCATCATATCCTCATTAATTTTATCAAAATTTTACCAGTGTTGTATAAATATTTTTTATTGATAATTTAATATGCTATGATAAATGATATTTCATATAATATGATAAAAAAAATATTTCGTAATTATATAGTTTAGTTTTAAAGTTTTAAAGTATTGTCCCGTCCAAACAGCTGGCTGCAATCAAATGTAAAGTTTTAAAAACAACGCGTAATAATAATTAGCGTTCGCATAACGGGCAGTAAATAAACAGACATTAAATGAATTGTTTTGTCACCATTTATGTCACATATATGTGCTTTCTTCCTATGCAGGTCTCATCACAGTGGGTAACGACATCTCGCAGCTTTTCGTATCTGTCGCCCTCTCGTATTACGCAGGAAAGGGTCACAGGCCTCGATGGATCGCTTTCGGTATTTACACCGTAAGTTTTACCACATGCATTCTCGAATATCGATGTTTGCGCGATGTGCATCGCATATTATTCGCAACCCCGTACTTTCGCGTCAGCAAGAAACGAAATCAGCTGTCAGGCACACGCCCCGAAGAATGAGCCGGTAGACGTCATAACTCACCGATTGGTCGGTTCTTAATTAAATTAGGAAGCGTTAGAATCGTAGCTACGCTCATTCATGCCTCTTGCCATCGTACTCTCGTCGTGTATTTAGCTAAGCGTTCCATTCTTCGAATAGTAAAGAGGCGCTTGCGGAATGCTCGGGACGTCGAGCGCAGATAATTGAGCGCGACAATTGCGATATTTAAAATATGATAAATTATGAAATATAACAATGAAAAATAATGGATAGATAAGATTTGAAATTAACAAAAAGGGTTGTAGATATCTTAAAAACCGCTCGCGCGAACGTAAATTACTCTTCAAATAAAGTAATAAAGTAATGTTCCGTTATTTATCTCATCAGGTTGTACTTTTCTGTTGTCTTACGATGCTACCGCATTTTCTCTACGGGCCTGGCGAGGACGCCCTGTCTCTGACCAAAGAATACGGGGCAAAACCGCAAGGTACACCGAACACAAGCGAAATTCCTGACAAACATCGGAAATTTCTCTGTTTGGGCAAAGAAACTCGCGGACCGGATTGCGAGATGGAAGAGGGGAACTTTGCGCCGCAGGTGATCCTCTTTATAGCCCAGCTAGTGTCCGGAGTGGGTGGTTCTCTTTATTACACCCTCGGTGTATCGTACATGGACGATAATATACAGAAATCGAAAACACCGGCACTGATCAGTTTCTCGTACTTTCTACGAATGCTGGGACCCGCCATTGGATACGGACTGGCCTCATTCTCCTTGAAGTTCTACATCAGCCCTACCTTATCTCCCACTATCACGATGCAAGACCCAAGGTATGTATAGGACTGGCGTAATTGTTCATTAATGATGATTTAGTATAAATAGACTGACAGATTATTTATCAAATAAATTATGGTATTATATTTATATATATATATATATATATAAATACTTTGAAAAATTTACATCAATTACATTTGATGAAGGTGGTTAGGCGCTTGGTGGCTAGGATGGATTATTCTGGCCATCCTCCTTTTCATTTTCGCAAGCGTGATCGCTCTCTTCCCGAAGACTCTGCCAAGAGCGGCCGCTCGCAAAGTCCTAGCTCTGGAACGCAACAAATCTGCCGCGAGTATCAAGGGCGAGCAAGAATCGGAGCTACCGGCATCGATCTCGGACATGTTTAAAACGTTTAAGCGCCTGCTGACGAACACGACTTTGATGTGCAACAATCTGGCGACAGTATTTTACTTTATGGGCTACATGCCCTACTGGATTTTCATGCCCAAGTATATTGAGACCCAGTACAAGCAATCGGCGTCCGTCTCGTCGTTAATCACCGGTACGGTCGGCTTGGTATTCAGTGCCTTTGGGATTCTGCTGTCCGGCTTGATCATCTCTAAGTATAAGCCGAAAGCTAGATACCTGGCGGCGTGGAACGTCATGATTGGCGTTATGTCAATACTAGGAATGATCTCTTACGCTTTTCTCGGTTGCTCGGCAAACGACAATCAGATTGCTATTCAGCCGAACGGTGTTTTGAAAACGCAACTACCTTGCAACGAACAGTGTCATTGCGACTACGTCACCTATAATCCTGTGTGCTCTGAGCACGGACAAACATTTATATCTGCATGTCACGCTGGCTGTCGCAGCATGAAGGTTTGATATTACATTTTGCAATCTTTATCAAAAGATACTCTTGCCTCAGGAAAAAGAACCGATCGAGTAAAGAACAGAAAATTTCTTTAAAAAAAAAAAAAAAAATGGAAAATTTTTGTCGAAACGTTTTTAAATTATTACTACATTTAAAGATATATCTTTATAATTTTTATTAAATGTAATCGTATCTCATTTTTTTTTTTCTTAGCTTTACAATAACGGCAGCAAAGTCTATACAGACTGCAGTTGCGTAAAATCGAAATTGGCTCGGTCCCTGGCGCATCCATTCGCTAACATTACGTCCTATCCATTCTCTACCGAAGTCCCGTTGGAAACGACCGAACCCACCGTGGAGATTTTGGGAACGGCTATTCCGGGTTCATGTCCGGTAGATTGTATGCAGAAGTTCTATATCTTTTTGGCGGTAGTGTGTCTTCTCAAGTTTAGCGGCGCAACGGGAAGAGCATCGAATTTCTTAGTTTCCGTAAGATGCGTCGATGAAAAGGACAAGGCGGTAGCCATGGGCTTCGGGTTAATGATAATGAGCCTTTTCGCCTTCATACCATCGCCTATTTTATTTGGATTTATATTAGGTTAGTGATAAAAAAATTTCACAATTAATATTTCACAGTTAATGACTGACATTAACAGAGACAGGTTAACATTTTATTATCAAATAAAATAATGCACTTGATAGCTTTATTTATTTTTTTCGATAGCGTATCATATCTTTGTTAGTTTACATTATTATTGAATATGTATAAATATTTGCATTCAGACGTTTACTTAATTACACGTTTTTATTTAAAGATTAACTTATATATTATTTTTTTAGATAAAACCTGTCTTGTTTGGGGTAAAACTTGTTCGGGGACAGGGAATTGCTGGTTGTATAACGGTGAGGCATTGAGGTATTTGCTGAATTTTACCGCAGCCAGTGAGTATCTTACAAAATTTATATTACAGTGAAGAAGCGCAATTATTATTGCTCGAGTATTATAATTCTTTAATTATTTTAGGCTTCGTAACGATCGGTACACTATTCGACGTGGGCGTTTGGTATTTTGTCAAAGACGTGAAGATCTTTGATGAAGAAATCGAATTAGAAGATATAGCCGAGGAGCCTGGTGAGACGCTTTAAAGAATAATTAATGATCAAGATTCAACTCCACTTTCGACGTTGCGCAGGGAGAGACTTCGATCGGAAGTCTTCGGAAGAAGGATCGAACGACGAACGCGAAGCGAACGAGAACCGACAAATAAAGACTTTACAAGTACCTTAAGCACCTCCTTAGCTATTTAAAGCTCGTAGTAACCTAGATAGAACCGACTGTTGGTAGATCACCCATGGTGTTCGCGAGAGAAGAGCGTGATCACTGATCTTTTATTAATTATTTTACTATTTTAATTTACTTTAATTAATTATTTTTATTACAAACACTAATGTAATGAGAGAATTCATCGTACGTACGGTATAAATATTCGCTTTATTTCGGACTCATATTTGAACGAAAAATAATGGACGCCAAATCAGCATGTATAATGTATACATATGCTTCCTATACATCGTTGTGAAAGCTAAAAACAATGATTCACATGCTACCGTGGACTATCCATAAAGTTAAATAATTGTACATATAATGGTTATACCTTGAATTAGTAAAAAACAATAATTTATCCACTCATAATGAAATAAAATGATGATGTATTCGCTGTTATTAATGCGTTAGAAGGAATTTTAATCTATATATAAGTTGGTACTATAAAACAACACACAAAGTCATTACTAGCAGACAGATAAATGAAATAATTCACCAAATTCGGATATATGATAGGTTTTAATTGTACAATAAATATGAAAAAGATTATAATGGATATCATGATTATACACATTTTACAAAGGATAACTATAAACATGAAAATATGCCATTAAATATAATAAACATTTTATTAGCCGATTATCCTTTATTAGAAATATTTAGAGAATTCACGGATCTAATAAAATATCTATTATCAGAGTATCAATTTTGCATGATAATTGGAGAAACTCAAAATTACAATGCATAATGAAAAAAAAAAATCATGTTCATTAAATTTTATTGTTCGTCTATCAAAGAAGAGTTAAATCGGGAGAAGTTAAATCGGGAGTTTGGTATTTTATATCTTCAACGCGACAGGTGTCAGAGATAGTACTTTTATAGATATACTTTTATAGTTAAAATTTGCTACAGTCTCTTATCACTCGCTGATATAAATTTATCGTGATAACGCTTCTGTTCTATTAATGTTTACTCGTTCCTCCATCAAACTACGCATCGTTTAGGCGTGTCGTAAGAGCGATCATGATTTTCAAAGATCGGTTTGACGCGTTACTTTGTTATCTTTAGCGACATTTTTCGGACTGGGAGTCCCAAGTCTTTCCAAGCGTGTATCAAGATTCTTGTCTTGTATATCTGGCAAGCTGCTAAAACCTGAAGAGGATTGTCCTCGAGAGGATGACCTACCAGGAACCATAGCTACCAAAGGTATACCCATCTTGTTCTCCGATCGAGTTCTCGTATCCTCTGTTGACTTCACCGATAACCGATCTTCGTCTAAAGTTTCCTGACTCGCATTCTGCTCGTATCGATCGATCAACGACTTCACGTCCTTCAAGTGGGCCGTGTTGGTACTGCCCGAGTTGCCCTTCCCGTCCGGAAACGGATCCACTATCGGTATGCCAACTTCATTGAAGTCGCCTTTGGGCACGTCGCTCTCTTGACCCTTCCTCGCGAACTTGGAGCTACTTGTATTCAAGGAGGTGTCCTGATAACTATTCGGATTTTTGAATTTGGAATTTCTGCCCCTTTGTGGATCCTCGTAATGATCGGGATTTGGAAATCGACGTTTTAGAGACGCATTTCTGGATGAAGGGCGATCCTTCTCGTCCTGAATTGTTTGATCGTAATCTTTACTTGATATACGTTTTCGTGACCTAGGCCCAACGCTGCTGAGATCACTCTCGACATCAGAGTCGATGTTCAACGGCGTGTAAGCAACTTGTGGACTCGATTGTTTTTTACTCTCGTCACTCGAACTGTCTAGCTCATCTTCGGAGTCAAGATTTCGGATTGTCGATTGCGAATTATGTTTTGTCGGAGGAGTCGAATCTGTTCTACGATTGCCTGAGCCTAACGGGCCGTATTTCATAGGTGCACTTTTCTGAGTACTTTCTTCTTCCCTCGGTGGATTTTCTTCCGCTATTGCTACCTCCGGTAGTGTCCTTGATTCTGGCTCAACAATCGCTTCTACGTGTCTTATATCATCTGCAAATATTATTGTATTTTAATTGATTCAGAAAAAAAACTTATCTTATTATTTTTTAAAAAAGAATTCTAATTTTTTTACGGAAAAAATAAATTTGGAAATTTATCTTTTGGAAAGAATATTTACTATTGTTGTTCGATGCTTCCGGTTGCTCTCTTTCAGTTGTTGCTCGTTCGATCAATCTTCGTAGCGCGCCGTTTTCTTGGTCTTTATTTTCAATTCTTTCTTCGTATAGTTGTAAATTCTTGCAGAAAAACCAAAGCATAATTTTGAACAAGAGACAAATTGATAAGAATAGTATTGTCAAATAACACAGATAATTTCCGAGCTTTTCGGTATCGTATAAATGACAAATTTCTTTTTGATTGCCCCAATATTGACACGCCTCACGCGAGACATATTCATAAAGAATTTTGCCAGGCACATAAACACACAGTGCAATCCACGTCATCCAAAAACCTATGCTAATAGCTTTGTCTTGTTTGTAGACGGATCTTATGTTGATCAATAAATCTCCTACAAAAGTGGAAGCGACTAACGCGTATGCCAACAAAGATCCAAACTGAAAAACAAAAAACAAAAAACAAAAAAAAAAGACTTTTCATCTGCAATTGATTAAGATATTTTGTTAGATTAAAAAAATTAATATAATATAAAATATAATTATAATATAATAATATAATAATATAATATAATATAATGTTACAATTTTAATTAAATAATTATAATCTCAACTTTCTTTAAGATCAAAAAACACAAAATGCAATTACCTGAAAATATATCCAGCCAGCCTGGCATTTAGTCGAATTGCAAGGGCCATCTTTCGCTTGATCATTTCCCCATCCTGTCATATCCTCCACGCAACTGCAACCGCTGTAGATCTTCACGTTATCGACGTAAATGATTGCATCGCAACCGGCATAACAAGGACTATAGTATACGAACTTTCCCGAGCTTTCGCAAACAGGTCGGAAATCGGAGTCCTTCGAGCAGCGACAATTTTTATTGCAGTATTTCAATAATCCGCTACTACAAAAGTATTAATTAATAAGTTTAGATTTGCGACTGTGCGATTACCGCAAAATTGTACTAAAGAATATGGTAAGATAAAATGCAATCTTGTCTCTTTATCTTATATTATATTTTTGTTATTCGAAAATGAGTTATTTCTAAGTACTGCCATACTTACTAGCCTTTTTCTAAACCGACGATAGATGGCTTTTCGCAAGTGGTAAAAATTAAAGAGATAATAATTGCTACAGTCAAAAGCACGATAATGAAACTGTAACCAACAATATGTCTCGCTCGAGGCTTTACCTTGGCCAATACTAAGCCACTGATGATTATGATCAATCCAATCAGAATAGGTCTCACGATAACTAGAATACAGAAACGTAAGTATTTTATCTTATAGAATTTTATTTCTCATAGAACGTTAATTAGAAAGAGAATAAATTTTAGTTTTTTTATTTTTTAAAATTACTTCTAATAACTATTTTATAGCAGTGCTTTAAAGATATTTAATATCATTGTAATTTCTCATTCTTTTCTTCTTTCTTTTATTAATATACTTGATAGAGACATTAGTTGTCTTACTAGTGACTAGTCTGGATGACAAAGGATCGCTAAATCCTCGAAGCATTCCGGTCGGTCGAGGTATGTGAAATCTGGACTCTATGAAAATATCTTCATGCGTTACAAAATTTAAAAGCGCTGTAGCACCAAATACCGTCGCTAGAATGTTGCATATTAAAATCTTGTTAGTAATTAATCTCCATAATGACGGACAAAAATCGGGACTACCGGCTTTTTGATTGGTCATTGTGTTGGGTGCTCGGTTACGTAACGCAGTTCGATCCAGAAGTGAAGCTGCGGCTTGTTCAACAACCTAAAACAAAGTAAGTTAATAAAGTTAAGTTAAAAAAATCGTTTTTTTAAGTATAATATAATAAAGAAAGGTAATTTATATTAATTTATAATTTTTGCATTAGTTGGATCGTACAACTTTTATATGATTCTAATTAATCCTAAAATTCATGTTAAATTCTGTTATACTTCTGAGGGCAATCTTCTGGGGAACCATGACAGCAACAAGGCAGGGACCATCAATAATATAGAGAGAATTGGAAATCCAAGCCACCAGGCACCAATTTGATCCTGATATGATTTTATAACACTGAAATCATTCGCGTCTATCCTAGGACGCAAAGCAATAAATTTAAAAATAATTGTATGTATATTCGTAATGTATCAAACTTTTGAAAATAATGTAATAATTATAATATAGTAAAATATATTTACCGAAGACATCCCCAACCTAAGAAGTATCCAAGAAGAATTCCAACGACTTTTACAGCGATAATTACACCAATAAATGCAGTTATATGTTTTTTCTTTGTATTATCGTCCAAATAAGAAATCCCAAGCGCAAAGTACGCAATATTTGCCATCCCACTTATGATTAGTACTATAATAAAGATAATCATAGTAAAATAACAGGGCTCGTCTTCTTCTTTGATTACGCTCAATATTCCGAGACTACATAATTCGGGACTGTCATCTGTGAAATTTAAAATATATTTTTATATAAAAGAAATTACATAAAAGAAATTATTTTTCTTCTTTAACAAATAAAATCAAATAATAACACGATTTATGTACTTTTATGTACGATTTATGTAATTTTAATGTATAATAATATCATGATATATTAAAATTATTTTGTTTTAAAGTTTTTATTTTACGTTTAGCGCACTAACCCGCATATAATGACATGTGAGTGACATTTGGCGTTTCTTCGATCACATGAACCTGATGTGTCAAGTGAGGTATTATCAGAATAAAATATGAAAAGCTTTGTAAAAGAGTTAAAGCTCCTATCCATGAAGCTCTATGTATTCTGTCGCCCCAATATGCTACTATTAATCCAAAAATAGTAGGTGTTATTTCTGCCACAACAAGAACCCAATCTGAAAAAGATAAATTTTTTTAAGACAATATGTATTAAGTTTTCATATTAAAAGTATCTTAGATCAATTTAGATAATTTCAAGTAAATTATTTAAATTTCAAAATGAATAAATAAGTAAATTTTCAAAATATTTTTTGTTATCAAAATAATCTTGGTAGGAAAAGTTGCTGATGCAAACTTTTTCACAAATAACTTGTAAAATATAATACAACATAATTAATTATTAAAGATTTAATAACACTTAAGAAAACAACTTATGTTAAAATATGCTTTACAATATGTTATAACTAAAAATATATTATTTTTTTAAGAAATCTTTTAATTAAATATTTTTTTATATTATTTACACACCCATTATGTAAGGATCGATTTGAAATCTTCTAGCTATCGTGGAGCCTGTCACCTGAAAATAAGCGTACGACGCAGCTTGCACTACACCAACCCAACAAATTAATCCCACAAAGAGTTTTCGAGTTGCAAATTTTGCCAATTTTGGACATTGCATTTGTCCGCATCCGCAATCGATCGATTGACTAGGTATTGGATTGGCAGGTCCTGACAAACCGTCTTCCATCTCCGATCCACTTCTTATTACTTCCGGAAAACGAATCGTCATGTTTCTGAAGGGATTTAAACCTTAAGCCCTTTAAACGAGATCAAACGTTAAAATTTCATTACTCACGTAAAGATATGGTGTTTTTATTTATTTACATATTCTGTATTTTATATACATAGAAAAAAATGTTCTGTTACTACAACTTAAATTTTTTTAATCTATTTTGGATCATCACATATGAAATCAAAGTCATAAAAAAAAAACTGTAGCAGTGACATCTCTGATATCAGTCATCATGTGTCATCATGAGTCATTGCATTACTAGAATTATAAAAACTTTATAAATATTTGCAATATCAAACGCGAACTTTTACTATAATCGAGTAACATACATTTATGATAATTATTTAAAGAATCAAGATCATTGTAAGATAACATACATTTAACAAGCATTTACTTACGTTGATTTAGACTAGTTTTGACTTCACACTTTCCGATAATACGGTCCGTCTTATCTTTTATCTGCTAATAATAATTCACTTCCGAAGTAAGGTCACATGATGACCACATCTCGCGTAAAATTTCACCCCTTGGGAGGCTCGTTTTCCGTCTTTTCACCTTTCTCGTTACGAAAAAGAAAGAGTAAAGCGTTCAACGTGGGCGCACAGGCGCGGCACTATTCGACGATGAATACGCGCGTTATCTTTTTACAGATATGCCGCCGAGATATCTTCCGATAAAGTTAGAGTGTAATACGTGCCACGATGGGGATAACATTACCGACATATCGCGTGGAGGTGTACATTGGCTCGCTGCTATTCATATGAGTATAAAAAAGAGTAATCGTCATACAGTGTTCATTATTCAACAATTGAAGTTTGAATTAAACACAACAGTTTGTTATACTTAAATTTATATTGACCCTTGCTCATGCTTAAATATCAATTTGAGAATTTTTCCCCAACAAAGATTATATTTGTTAATTTCTTGAATGCATCATTATTATTAATGTAACGCAATCGATCGCAGTCTAATAATAATATATATATATTTCTTAAAATTTTATAGAAATTATGTAAAAAAATTCGATGTATATGTTTTTGAATTTACAATGTTTAGATTAAGTGTATAAGTAAATAATACACATGCATAAAAATAAATAAAATGTATCAAATTAGCAGAAAAGCTTGATGATAAGAAATATTTTGTTTTTTCACTTGGATCATTCTTACTAAATTGAAGATTTTAAACGATTTTAAGAATGTATTCGTTTGCATGTGAGCGCGAATCGAATCGCGAGAGGTCCAATTACGAGGATGCCGGCGAGGCGTAGCCAGCTCTCTCTAACGCCGGGAAAGGAGTTAGCAGCCTTAAGCACACTTAAGTCGGCGCCATAAGAAAATGACGAATGCCAATTAGCATATGAAAAGCTCCCTCCCCGTCGAGATGGCGTCTCCGTTCGACTAGCTACGAACCAGTTCCTCAGCACTCTTGGTAGGGCGATCACGTTTTTGAATATTAAGGGCGGGATTACACCGAGGGCTTAACGCGCGAAATTTAGTCCGGCCGAGGCCGAGGAACGAGAAAAAAAATCACCCTTAAGACCCTCCGCAACGGACACCCGGTGGAGCACAGCCGGTCCTAGAGATGAGACGGAGAGGAAACGTTGCGCGCAGATTTCTCACTTCTTGTCAAAAGAATCGCGCGTTATCCCTTCAAATGTCGACAATCTTCGGGATTTCTTCTTAACGACAACCGCGTTAAAGCGTTCATTCGTCAATGACAATAGATATGATACGGTTCTGAAACATGATTCCGATCACTTGCTGAAGATTAATTATAGTGAATGAATAAGTAGACATTGGACATTTAGTAATTGGTCGTTTTAAATTTGAATGATATTAAGCTAAATAAAATAATATTTTATATCTATTTTTGTATTACATATTTACTTAAAATTTATAAATATATGTGCGTCAAATATTTAAATCATTTACAGTAAATTGTTAATTAAATATTTTAACTAAATATTTGAAAAATATCTAAATCCATAATAATATCGTTTGATGCATTATTAAAATTATGAATTTAAATAAGTATTTATGTAATAATGTAAATATTGCAATTATCTATTATTGAAACGCATATAATCTAACAAAGATTTGATAAAAGTAGTTTATAAAACTTGCAATTGTTTTTCTACGTATGAGAAAAATGTATCTCTTTTTATACAATACGTTATAAATATATGTTTAAAATTTATATACTCTATATATATATATATATATATATATATGTATATATGTATATATATAAATGTCTATATAAAATATATATATATATATATATATATATATATGTATATATATTTCTCGCATCAGGAGGATGCAGGCTTTCCATTAGTAGAGTAAGTGACCAGCGTTCGCATTTTCTTTGATGTCAGTTAATTTACTAATAACATCGCTCTGCGACCACCGTGCGTTCGCCCTCTAAATATTTGTACCGCCAACATATCGACTTGGCCTCATGTAATTAAGTTTCATTATTATTTGAGGGCGACCGGCTGGGAAAAAGTCCTTTCGCAGGGTATTTCGTACTAGTCGAAACTTCATTTCGCTCGGTTTCATTGTAAGAATGTTCGGTTTTTGCTTATCGATTAAAACCGCGTAAGAGTAAAAATAAAATCTTCGCTCGAGAGATCCAGCCATTTTACTTAATCCTCGAATAATGCTAACAAGTCTCGACGAGAAATCATTTCATTTTCTTGAGCAAATATAATCATAGATGATTAACGAGCGACAAGAAGCATATCCTTGCGTGAAGGAAGATAAAATCTCGATCGATCTTCCATGAAGCGAAACAATGTAGAAGGGGGGGGGTGACGAGGTTGCAGGAAGGGGAGGTAGGTTCGGTGATCTTAGCAAAGGATTACGTAGAATTAAGTCCAGAACAGGGGCGTGCCCCCGTAACACTTAATTTTTCCCTCGATTTTTTAATCTCCCGGTAAATATCGTCCGCCCGCCCGCCCGCCCGCCTGTCTCTTCTACCCGGTTGTCGTAGCCACCCCTACTCGCTTTTCGCGTTCTCTTACCATCGTCAAAGGAGAACCCATTTAAAAACCTCATCAATGCTTAAGCCTCCGCGCTACCATAGGAACTAATCCCTCCTATTTTAACGCAGGACGAAGAAGAAGAAGAAAGAGAGTAAGAGCGGGATGGAGGGAGAAGGAAAGCGAAGTGCGCGCTTTTAAAAGTAAGACTCCGCCTTTATTAGTAGATACAACAGTTTTATTTCTCCACCGAAAAAGGCGAGGGGGAGGTACGAGGGATTTCGCCTCGTATCTTTCTCCTTGTCTTTCGATGCCTCTATCCATCTTTGTTTGCACGCTGTTCCGTGCTCTACGTCTGTTCTCTGTCTGACTCGGTCCTGGTTTATTCTACTAACGTTGAGCGTTGACATACGAAAGTCCCGTTTCTAGAGACACGACCTAATTGGCTATCTCCTTCGATTCCGCAAATTTATACAAATGCCGTTTCTAAAAAAGGGTCGATTAAACGAGCAAAAGTTACTTCTATCGAATTTATAACAGAACAGTGAAAAAGAGATTGATATTTGTCATTCAAATATCAAATATCGATTCTTTGCTATTGAATTTTGTTATATTATTTTTTCCAAACTTAATGTTTTAATTTAATTTATCTTTTTGCCGAATTAAAACTAAATTCTCTCTAATATTTATAATATTTATTTTATTCAATATAATATTTAAAACAATAATATTTACGTCTATACTTGTAACAATATATCGCATATAAGGTAAATTAACTGTGCCGCTCTAAAAAACCGAACTTGCTAAAATCATATCGATATCAACTCGGCTACAAACGATCGAACGGATCAACTTGAAAGTGCAAACATTTCCATATAAATATTCTTTGGACGAGTAAAGCCATTATTCCCGAGCGAATTGTGACTCGTTGCTGTTGATCGTGCGTGCGAAGCGCGGCTCAACGACTCGACTGTAATACGCTTTAAACTGTTAATAGAGTGTATGGAGGGTGTTTGCTCGCGGTTGGATCTCAAGTGTTGGGCTAACATTCATGATGAAATTAATCTGGACGGACGGACGGGGTGACATCGATTAAAAAGCTCGGTGGCTTTCGCATGAACGGTCCGTCGCGTGGGGTTTGTCTCCTCTCCATTGACTTCGAGCCCTTCGCGACCCGTTCAACTATAGGAGTGATCGTTATGCATTTCTCGAGGTTAGACGAGTAATCGCCAGCCACAGAATAGTTCGTTTACTCTCTGAAATTATGGAGGTATAAACAAAAGATCTGTTTTGCCATAGTTGAATTAAATGAAATAAACCATAAAGAGTTTTATGGCAAATATGTTTCATTAGTACAATTAATTAACTATATTTTTACGTTATATGTCAATGTTATATATCAATTAACTTGAAATTTTAACGGAAATCTCTGATTTTTCGATCAAATTTTTCGATCAACAAAGCTTGTGATCTACCATTTGAATAGTAATGATCGAATTTCGACTTTTGCAATTGCATACCTGGTTATTCTTCAATAGGATTATTACTAATTACGTTGTAAGAGGATGCACTAAGTTGCGGCCACGCGGAATACCGCCAACAATAATTTGACCTTAATAGACGATAATGGGTTTGCGCGAATTATTCATTCGCTAATAACCGCAATAACAATAGCGCGATCTTTACGTTTCTTCGTCATTGTTTTAGTCGCTCGTTTGCGGAAAATGAGGAGCGGCTGATGTTTCCGCCGTGGAAGCGTCGTCGAGATAACGGACCTGGTCGTAAGAAGAGTGAGGGGTGAAAACGGGGGATGGACGCTTAACATTACAATGGCCACTCGAAGTTGTCCCTACCTTGCCCCCCCCCCCCCCCGTTGCAAAGCGCCGTCGCGATTCGGGATTAGAAGTCTTTTATGAATCGCAAATCTTGATGAATTGTTCCTTTCGCGTTGCTTTCCATCGCGATCGCCATTGCTATTAAGCGATTTTCACGCAAGTTTAACTTTGACGTTATTAATAAAAGTTACACGGGAATACAATTCCTGCGAATTATATTACAATATATTAGCGTTCACTATTATTTTATCGGTTGTATAAATGCTAAATCTTTTTAAATCTATTCGGCACACTTATCAAAAAGTTAATTATATTGTAGCAAAAATACTTTCTAAAATTTGCAAGAAATTATATTTTACATTGTTTGCATAAAACTATAGTTTCTATTTTCCTTCTATTATTCCTCAATTATTTATAGAAGGTACTTTGTGTACTACGACAGAGAAATTATTGAACATATCCCTTTCAGCTATAAATTTTTACATATTTTACGAGTCGAGATCCAGATTTGAATACAAATCCGCCGTAAACTCAAATTTGATTTCAAATCTGATGTAATTAAGACAATAACCATAAATATATCTATATGTAACAGAGAGAATGTTATTTTTTTTTTATTTTTTTGTAATGTAGAAAAATTTTCTAAAATAAAAGAAAGAAAGAAAGATATAATAAATATAAAAGAACTTTTCGGAGGATTTTATATTACAGCATACCAGCGTTTTCTCCTCGCTCTGAAAATAAGCACTCTTCGATAATATCCATCGCGAATCGGTAGCGCGGTGGTGGCAAGGGGGAAAATTGCGTGGATGGGGTAGGCAGTCGGAGTTTACTTCTCTGCGGGTTTTTCAAATAGGAATAAGAGTTTTAAGAATCAACATACGCGTCGCGGCGGTATACGCAGATCAAAAGGCGCGCTGTCGATAATTGGTAGAAATCTTTTTGCTCACTTCCCCTTCCCCCGAAGATTCCATGGTCTTCCAACCGATCTCAAACCCCCTTTCGCGTCTTCGTTTGAGGATTATGCATTTCACGGTGGTCGCGACGGGGAAACATGGATGGCATATTTATTTTGTCTCTTCGACGCTCAGCGCGGTTCTCGAGGACGAGAGAGATGAACGGGGGGCCGGGGGATCGCGACGAGACCGCCTGCGATGAGATTGAGGGTGGTTTCCATTCGTACGGTCTCACGCAGAGAGAGGGGTAGTCGGAGGGGGAGCCCGATGTCTTTACGTTGCTACACTTTTATTTATCTATCTAAAAGAAGCAAAACTCGTAGAATGACGCTCGCAAGTATCCGTTGATAGGAAAAGAAATTTTTTTTTCACTAATCATTAATTGATATATCCCGAAAAGTTTCTTGATTTATTGGATTTATCTTTAAATATATCAATAATGTAAATATCTTTAATAGTATAACATTTATTATCGATAGATTATATATTTATCGATAATATATTTTATAATTGTTGTACCGATTATATTTAGTTGTTAAAAAGGTACTTGTTGTTTAATTTTTTAAGAAAAAAGATTAGATACAATCCAATTAAAATTTTTCAATATTGTTTTCGAGGATGGTACGTTTAGGATTATTAGTCCTAAAAGGACTAGGAAAAGATATTACTGTATCTCATTAATAATTGCACGGCTTTTCTCAGTGTTCGTATAAAGTTTGCTCCGTGCAACTTAGTATATTATTGCCCCAAACCGTTCACGTGAAGTTCGGGTAAAACTTTATCTTCATATTACTCCAAGACTCCTTATATTGCACTAAGCATTCTAAGATTAAGATCTCGAAAAATATAACGCATTAGTATCGAAAATGAAAAATTGAAAGAATGTAAGCTTACATCAATAAAAATGTTGCCAGCAAGGGGTTAAAAATCTGCTTAATTTTGGGACGTAGATTCGCAAGAAAAGAATGGACGGACTCACAGGAAGGGGTTAACTTCTAATTGTTTTGTTAAATGACGCGCGAGTAAGAATCCCTCGGAGGACTTAAGCTCCAAAGCGAGCGCCAGCAGTGGTTTCAGTTCATTTCGTTCTCGCTTCTTCTTCCGCGTCCGTCTTTCTTTCTCCGTCGTTCCTACTTTCCTCTCCTCCGAGCCTCTCTGCACCGCCTTAATTCTTAGCTTTATTCTCTCCTAAGACTCTCTCTTAATTTCTTATTTCCCCCTCCACTCCGGACCCACCCCGTTCTATCCTACCTTTCGCAATTTATATCCGAGGTGGAAGAGAGACAGGTCACGCGGCAGAGAAAGAGAAAGATCACTGAATGCCAGGCTTAAGCAGACAATGCTTCGCTTTCAAACGGCGGCTTCGAAGACCTTTCTTTCGCATTAGATACTTTAATTCTTTAAACGTGTTCTGTTGCGAGGCGAACGATACCCTTCCTCGTTAAGAGACGTCTTTTTAAAACTCCGACTCCGATGAGCCCGCAGCATTAATTTTGCCTCACAATGTTTCTGCGGTTTCGTGATTGAAATGGCAGCTAAATGAAAAAGTTACGTTAAATTCTCGACGTTAGCTTCTACACACGTAAACTATTATATATATATATATACAAAAGAGATCTTATATTATAAAATTTTTAAGTAGATTGATACTTACTTTAATTACTTATTTATTTTTTTCAATTGTTTCATTATTTGCTATCAAAGGTCGAATATTCATTTTTAAAAAATATAGATAATTATTGTAACTGTTTTTTATTAAATATTACTAATTCAGAGTATGTAAAATTACACCGAATTATACAAATGAACAGACGGCGGTGTAATACCACGACATCAATTTTACAATAGTACCGAAACTCTGACAACAATGACAGAACCAGGCGAGACTACAACATTATTACTGCGACGACTACGAAGCAACTGTAACACCCGTGGCTTACCGGAAGGACGTTAGTACCAGGCGGGAACTATCGAGTAACTGTCAAATGTTCGCATATACGTAGGTAACAGGTCAATTATCAAACCCTTCGCGTATGTTAACGGAGTTGTGACCTAGACCCTATGACAGAAGTGACAGACGCGTTATCCACTGAATATCTCACATCGCGAAACTGTCACAAAATGAATTCGAAGAAAATCGGAATCTAAAATGTGAGGATGAAGCAAATTGAGAAGATTCGGACAAGACAAAATAATTTATAATTAATTATTTGTCTTATGATGCATTCGTTGTTCTAATCTTGTGGCATTATTGTGCTTCAGGATCTTCGAAAATTGGGAAAGTAGACAATTTCTGGAGTATCAATCGAGCACTAGAGGATGCGGCCGCCACAGTAAACCGCCATAATTATTCGATACCCCTTGATACACCTAATTGGAGAAGTTCGCCGGGAAATGTTAACCGGAAGTGAGTAAGAGCGCGGAATGAAAGCGGGGAGACGTGGTGAGGATGGGGGAGGGAGCGTGGAAGAGCTAGCCGTCGATTTTACTGACCATCTACGAGCCAACCATCGGCTGGTAATGGCCACTTTGAGGGCCCACCATAAGCTTTCCCAAAGAGACGAACCCTTGCTCTAAGTGGTCTTACACCGACGTTTCGACGAGGTAGATACTTACTTTGCCTATCCGCAATATGACCTGACCCCCTTTTGTCCCTCTCCACTCTGACCTCCTCCTCTACGTCTGTCTGTTCTCCGCTCTATGTAATCGAGCGGATATCAATTGCTCATTTCATCCAATAAGACCATCCGCGTGGAAAGTTTCATATAATTTTCATCTGAAAACTCTGAAAATTGAACACGATAAAAACATAGATAGATCAAGGCATTGACAGGAAATCTTTTGTATTTTTATGTTTGTTGTTTTTAATTTTTTGATGTATGTTTTCTTTTATCATTGTATTTAAATTTTTAATTGTGACAATACGATGACTTTTTTTTACCACACTCGGAACATTGCTGGCAGAGATGTAACGCCATCGCCCGTTCGTCGTTGCACTTGCACCGGCATGTACGGGGTGTACAAAGTATACTCGCGTCCTCCTCGATGATTTTAATATCGTCCAACGACAACCATGATGGAAGACACGAGGGGAGGAGGTGGAAGTATCGCCGGAACAGCGGGTTTCAGAAGCTAAATGGAGGTACGGCAGAAGCAAGGGTTAACTCAATAGAGGTCTAAGTGAATTACTTATCGCGTACACCCAGTATACAGACTAGATGCGTTTAGCTATAGGTGAGGTGGATACCCAGGGCCGATCCTACGTCCTGCCGATGAGCGTCGCGCACCCTTTTCCTCACTGTCCATTTTCCTGTCCTTTTTCGCCCGTCTCGTAACGTCCGTCTCGCAATGCGCGCCTCAAATAATTGCATTAAAGTCTTTTGATGTCATATTACTGAGAAACGGCGACCGTTCAAAATGTTGTATAAACGACGTCACCGTCGGTATTTGCAGCAGATTGGCTTGTTTCCGCGAAAGAACATTTCACCAATGGTTTAATACCATTATGTTTTTTTCTCGAATTAATTAATCGTTGCGTTTCCTTTTTTTTCGATCGGCCGATGACTAGCCCGTGTCTAGTCTACGAAGAATCGATTACGGCCCTGTCTAATTGTCGCGGAAAGGATGCGAGCGGGTTACGGCATGCGCTTCGAGGGCCCTTACGAGGGGCCCTTCTATCGCCAGGATCTTTGATGGACGCCTGACTGCTCAAGAAAATTCAGTTAGTCCGCAGCTTTGTGCGCTATCGCGAGCGACGAAGAGCGATAGAACGACGCGTAGGCAGATAGAGGGACAAAGGGTGAAGGGTTACAGCAGGGTGGGAGTTAGTGCTCGGACCGATGTCTCTGCTCCGAACTTAATTAGTCGTCGCAGCCTTAATTGCCACCTGATATTGCCCCGAGACAATTAACGCAATTAATCGGAGAAAGTGTGACGCGGAAGAGTCTTTTCTTCCGAGCTGCTCAGTGTCTTCGTGTTGAACTTTTTCTCAAATGCGCCCTCGATCGCGACGATGCACCCTTCTGCATTATGACGTCGGAAACTGTTCGATGAATTCGATTAACTCTGCACCGACCGGACAGATTTTTTTTTTTCCCCCTCTTTGCAATCCACGTCTCGACGTTCTATAATATTATAATTAAGTTACATGTCCGAGGACAAAGCGTGGTATATCAAGCGAGTCATCTCGTTCGTGGCGTGATAAGCAATTAATTGATATATCGCCCTAAATAATATACTTCCACATTTATTTGCATTTCATATCATTAACTAAATTCGTACTTATTTTTCTAACTACATAAGAGAATTGTTATATTGTAATTATTACATTTCTTCTATGTTGTGACTATATTAATTGCTTTGCTTTTATTACATCTACATATATAATAATAATAAAAATATAAATAAAAGATAAATAAAAGTATAAATTAAATCATCTACTGAATTTAGCAATCTTTTTCGTCGACTAATGATATTTTCTTTCCATGAAATTGACTTCGCAGGCATCACGGGGTAACAGCGCAAGCCGCGTTCACCAACTTCCGACTCGAAGTTTGCCGATCTCCCGCCTCCCTCTCCTTATTCCGTCGCACGTGCGGTATCGGAGATTAATTGCAAAGTGCAATTGGCGAGGATAGGCGGGCGGGGCAGATAACTGCAGCATCTCGTCGAGAGCCGGCGCAAGACGGGGTGGAGGGGCAAGAGGGTTGGAAAGAGGCAACGGAGGGCGGCGGTAGCTCGCATAATGTACTCGGCGCGGCATAATAATTCAGAAATTTGCATGTACGCGGGCTAACTCCTCAAGTAGGTTATCTACGCTGGAAGTTTTCTCCCGTGATATATAACGCATCCCACTGTCGAGTGGTGTATAGGGGCGCACGCGAAGCCACGTCTACAACGCCTTACGTCCACGCGGTCTGAAAGGGGTGAGAAGACTGAGGGTGGCTGCTTCAACTTGCATAACTACGCGGCGGGAACGAATATATCTGCGGTGTAGTGCCGACACATTATCTTTTCGAATTTGAATTACTCCGTGGCGGAGATAAATGATCGCCACGTTTTCCGGAAGTATTCCTAGAGTAATTTACTCGCTTCTTTACACTTTTCCTGTGAAGGTTGACTCTTTCTGATTTTCAGAAATCAAAAAATCAAATGTAATGCGTAACACTCTTATTTCAAAATTGTTCTCCCTTCTTGAAATATGATTAACCGAGGTTTTTAAGTTTTATTTGTTTTTGTCAGGTTCAGTTATAATTATATTTATAGGGGATGAAAATACATATATATCTTTTCCATTAATGTCATGAATTTTACAAATTGCAGTTAACAATAATTTTGTGATAAAAATTGAAATTGTTTTTATTATTTAATTTGATTCTCGATCTCTTGCATCTATAAATAATCTCTAATTCAGAATTTAATTATCCAAATCTAAATTAGAATTTTCCATCAATAGTGAGAATTGCAATTATTAGAATCGATTATTATATAAATCCTAGAAGTAATCTTTTTGTTTATATATAATTTGAAAATCTGCGAAAATATATTTACTTCCAAACTCAAACAGCATTTAAATTTATTTCGAATACATATTCATTTCGCCGACAATTTATGATTGGTCAGCCTTAATACGCGATATGAGTAATCCTTGCGATTTAACCCGGTTAATATCGGTTGTCGTAAGCAGCTTGATGTTAGTTGTTATATGGATAGATCTTATCCTCGCAATACGCATACGTTCGATCGTCCTGCGAGGACTCTGAAAGGGACATCGGACCACTCCCGCGTCTCTTCGCTGCGAAGGTCCTAATCCAAATTTCCAAACCTCATATTTGCCTTTGAGTCGCTCGTCTATCCTCTTGTCATCCTTCTCTCGACTCTCCTCATGCACTCGCTTATACATGTCCCCATCGTATCGTGCAGATAATACCTCCCTCGCCCACTACTCCCTGGCTCACCCCCCGTCCGGCCTCTTCCTCCTTCTTCTCTTGGCTACCGACTGAAATCTCCTCTTTCCTATATTACATCGTATTATATGTACAGATTTCCCGCAAACTACGACCGTGCCTCGATAGCCTTCTTCTCCATCTCGCTCGCGCCGCTAGTCCTCCCTTTACTCCTGGTAACGTTTTCACCCTCAAAGGACTCGCGCCGTGGCGGTAGTCGGGAGATTACGACATATAACTCTCCTACGATGAGAATTAGAATTTAGCGTGACACGATGCGACGTGTATAACATACATGTGCGCGGCCGCAGTCGGAGTTTATTGAACGTTGAAGCTGTATTAAATTCTGTATCGTTCACGGCCTCGGCCGGAAGGCAGCTGCCTGGCCGGAAAGCTGATTGCAAGCTGATTGACTTTTCTGTAAAAGAGCGCCTCGTACACTAGTATTTGCATAAATTTCATTTATCCTCTGTCGCGGTAATCAAGCATCTTTTGCGGTATGTAGAAAATTCTGTGTACTCTTTTTTAAAAAATTCTTACTATTATCAATATTTTATATAGATATAGAGTCAGAGACAAAAGAAGTTTGAAAAAAAATATCTTGAGCTAATTTCTCGCGATTTTGAGATATTTGTTTAGCTAATAATTATTATTACAATTTTACATGATCAATGAATTTTATAATTAGAAAATATTAGAAATATTATTATTACACATTACAGTTTTTATTACTTTTGTCTGGACTTTACAAAATGATTGAAAAATTCGTATTGCATATCATTTTTATTTTACGATCTCATTTTTACCGCAATTTTTTTCTATTTCTCCGAACATTCAACTGATTCTCGAACAGAGTATAAATAACGTAACAGGCGCGATGTATAAGAAAACACGTCTATCCCTACTCGGAATTTTCATCTCTCTCTCTCCACTGCGACTTTATTAAGCGTTCGCGCACACGTTACCTTCGGTTCAGCAAATTGCACGGCCGTATATTCCGCACGCGAGCTTCCGCTCGATCGAGCGATAAAAAGATCCGTTTCGATGCCTCGAAATATTCCGCGGGGATTCCCTTCCTTGCGCGTGTATAGTAAACGTACGCGCGGTCGCTTTTATGCAAGTTAAAGCGTCGCGTCGCGCCGTGCCTCTCCTTGCGCGCGGATCCATAACGTAACCCTCCGACCCTCGTAAACCTGAATTTATTAACACTTCGAATGACGGGGAGATTTGCTAAATGGTTTTCAATTTGTATCTTAACGCCGAGAGACCACATGCTCGGCGCAGATTCGGCGCGACAGATATCGCGGACGTACCTCTCGACAGCGAGAGTACGTATCTTACCCCCGCGATACTGACTGTACATTCGAAATACCTCTTTATCATCGCGCTTATTATTGCGAGTCTGTCTTTATTCTTACTGGGGGACGCGGGGCTATGAAATTGACATTCGGGAAGGAAATTTATTTTATTGCAAGTCTCGCTAATCAATCGAAAAAAGTAAAATGGCGGGCGCAAGTAAATTTTTGAATAAATAATCGCTACTATTTTAATAAATTATTTCCAAACTGCACAAGGATGTAATATAAAACCTTTTATATTAATCTTTATTATTTATACGTACTTTCAGAACTTTACAACGACTAATTCTGACTGCTTACGAGCAGTATTTCTTCTTAGACGATATTTGAATTTTTTAATATATATATATATATATATATATATATTTTAATTAAAAAGTTATAATAAAATTATAATTAAATTTATTATTAAGTAGAATATGAAAAAAATAAATTTAAGTTTACAAATTAAAAAAAAAGCTGAAATTAGAACTTGCTGATTCACATGAGTGTGTACCTGAGAAATCAATAGCATATCTTCTGCCGTAGTTTTGCTTTTAAAAAACTTATATTTAAAATATTTAAAAAAAAAATTATATCTTATTTATATAAATATACAAGTTTTAAATTATCAAAGTCGTAACTTGTATAAATAATAAAGGTAAGATAATCCTCAACACTTCTCAATCAAAAATAATGATAACATAACAAATTCGATGTGACGAATCATATTATTGATAAGAAATCCAATTTATCTCATTGATCCAATTTATCCAATTGATCCAATTTATCTCATTTTTTTAATCTCGTTACAATAATATATTAATCGTAACGTGTTAATCAATACAAATGTGAGTTCTTATAAATGTGGGATCTTCTCGGTAATTAAAAATTAAAAATTTCTATGGATGTCTCTTAGCGGAGTATGTGAATGCAACATTCTTAATGCCACTATAGAAAATATCGTAAGATATTTTCTGTGCAACGACGCGCATTACTTTGTTGAGACGTAGACGCATCTTATAGAGGAGAATCGATGCAAGGTGTGCAAAGTGCAAGTTGGCTCTTCGTGTGAGTAACTATAACCAAAGAAGTATCTTCGAGGTCTATAATCAATAAAATGTTTAAAACTTCAACATATTAAAATTCTGTAAAATATTAAAGCGTAAAATATTATAAAAGTCTCAATTAATATTATTACATTTTTCAATTCTTGAATAATCTATACATCATTACATTTGTAAGTATTTATAAAGTATTTATTTATGTGAACATAAAATATTTAAACTTTATATAATATTTAAAATAACTAATTCTGACTGATAAACTAATGTGTCCGAATCGTTTAATAAATAGGCAACAAGTTGGAGATAAATTTGTACGCAGCGATTAATACAGATAGATATATTCTAAATGTGAATTTTTTTTTTTAAAGATGCTTCTTCTCCTTTTGAAGTCGTTGCAGTTTAAAACCTAGACCTTCCAAGCGAGCTTACTTTCCTTAATTCTAGCCGGGCATCATCGGAGTCGTCCATTGGACGACGAGGATATTCGGATGCATCGCGTGGGATGCTCGTAATTTCCCGGGTAAGCTCCGGCAAATTAGCTCCGGGCATACGTTACTCTCGCCTTAGTTGTCCCTCTCCTGCCTCTTCTTAGTCCTCCCTACCTGTGCTCCTTTATCGCCCCTCTTGGAGAAAACCCCGGCTTTTCTCATAGCGAGCCAGCCACCCTCGACCGTTTCTCCTTCACGTTCTCTCCCCCTTCTTCGGTCTACCTCCCACATCTCGGATAAACTCGTACACGCTCGCGGAACTGTGAGATGTCCGTGTGCCCGGCGTAAGGTGGCGAGGCTCGTCTTTACCTCGAAAAAGCTCCGGATGGAAAGAGAGAGAGCCCGACGAGAGGGCACTCAAGGTGGGGATACACTGTCCTGGACGTAGGACGAACGCGCCGGTCTTCGTGGTTCGACACGAAAGCTCCATAGTAGGCGTGCCGTTCAAGCTCCGCCCGCAAGCTCGAGGGTGCACGCCCAGGGAACAGGGCTTTACCATCCGGTGCTTTGTCGACCCTGGCAAACCACCCTGCCAAGGGCCACCGCGCCCGATAACGTTAACCCCCGCGCATCCTCTCGTCCCCAGACGCGCGACCTAGGGCGCGCGATCCTTCTTCCACCCGCGACTCGAAACTCCCCTGGACCCCTTCGTTCCCTCGCTCGCTGTTTCCTCTTCCCTTCTCCCTGTTCGGCTGGATGTACCCACCCATGGCCCTCCGTCGTAGGAGTTGCAACTTTAGACCGCTTTGCACACAGATTGCATCAGAGGCATCCGCGGATGCAATCGTTACCCCACTGTCGTGTTTCCACCCCTCCCCCCCCCCCCTCCCGTCGTCTTTCTCCCTTGGAAGCGGGTGGTGCGCGAGCGCGTGTGCGTGTGTATGGTATACATTAGAGATATAGCTGACGCCGGTTCTGTTGGCGAAACGAAGAATGCATCGCCGGACGGCGACGGGGAAGTTTGAGAGACGATGCTCTTGATTACGATGCTTTATTGGCTTCGGCGTTGTAATCAGCGACGCGGGATTAGATACGGGGTACCGGTAAACGTTTAGTGAAAATGAGTAATTTACGAAGCGTTTAATATGCATAGATAGCTATAAATCAGGTTCTCAATATTCCTTTAATCCTAGGAGTGGAGAATTTTGTTAACCGAAAACCGATTGTCATTATTCTACATTTACATTTAACAATTATATGTAAATATAATAGAAAAGAATAAAAAAAAAAAAGGTAATTTCTAAATGCTTCTTGATAACATATTTGCAAAATTTTAGACAAATTAACATTTAAATAAAACGTTAATAGCTTTTTAAAAATTTCATTATAATTATCTAAGACTCGAATTATAGCAAGATGGATCAGAATGGATTAAGATGTAACGATAGGATAAGATGCAGATGCGTTTACGACGCGTCTGGTTACTGTCTATCCTCGCGAAATAAAGTACTCGGATATAGCGAGTGTAAAATGCTGTATCGGCGAACGAAATCTTGCTAGACTCTTAGTCTGTCGAGGCAAATTTGTCTGAAGATTTACACGCGCGGTTTTTCGGTGGTATGCATAAAAGCACGCATGACAGGCACGTGTCATTGCAAATACGTGTTCAAAATATAATACTAAACAAGGTAAAAAATAAAAAAAGTATTGAGTATTGAAAAATTATAATAATAAATAATTCTAAATTATCGAGTTTAAAACTATTATATTATTAGAAAGAATATTTTAATTAAATATAAGATTTAATTAATTGAATAGGAAGATTTAAAAGTCTTAATTAAATTGCTTAATGAATTGTTGCTTCAAACTGCGGTTTTGTCTGGCACATTTTATAAAACATTTTCTGTTTTTCCAATCGTAATTAAATAATTTTTATGAAAAAAGATTAACACAGCAATGCTGTTACGTAAAAGCAATATCGATCAACATGCGACAGGTGAATAATGTATTATCTTTCGAGCACTCGCTTTAATCCCCGGATTATCCAGCATACCAAGCGGATGCTATTAAAGCTGAAATTAAACCGTATGTACTATGATAGTCTGAGTTTTTTTATTTCGCTAAATCAATATGAGATCAATTTTATTTAGCTAGTGATTGATTCAATGTCAACTAAAGTTAACAATAAACTCGCAAATTTATCTCTTGTAATTGATGAAATTGTATGAAAAGCTATTAAAAGCGTTTCTGGGTGATCACGAAATATCCGAAATGATAATCTATAATATCATAATCGTCATTGGTATTTTCCTATTATGTCATTTTTAATAAATCTTGGAGTGAGAGAAAAACAAAAGCGCATCAAAATGAAGCGATTTCGATAGATTAGGTAATATCGACGATAAAAAGTTATCGGATAAACTTTGCCACTGGTTACGTAAGTCCACATTATCTGCTGATCCTCACACAGATATTCCTCGGTTACACCACAAATACTTCGTCATTTCCGTCGTTAATCCGATGATAAAACGGACAGGTTGAGTCGCGAACTCACCTAATTCCAACGGATTATCGAACGATAGTAACGCGCGTGTATCTTTGAGCATGTCGACACCGCTATTTCGTATCACATCTGACAAGGCGAAGCCATATACGTGCATTATGAAAGCACATGTGACATACGCAAACGCAGAAGGATATAATTGGGCAGGATGTCGGTCCCGAAGCACCGAAATTTCATCACGGATACCGCTAGAATTGGTAACGATACTACTTTCGTCGTCTATGGAAATTAATTCTCAGAGATTGTCTAATCCGACGTTTACAGGAATCTGCGAATACATATGTGAATACATATGTGTACGCATACATGTGTGTATGTTCCCTTTGAGACTCTCCGTTTTCGAACCGATCTATTTTAACAGTATTAAGGGGAACCGTAGTTGATATATCAATGGAAAGCTACTTCTATATTAATTACTGCTATCTTAATCTAAGATGAATTCTGCTGATTATATAATCAAATAAAATTAAAAAATATACATTATAGCATATTAAAATATACAACCTTTTTTAGTATTACTGAATATTGTTTAATTACTATTATAACAATTGTTTTTATATATATATATATATATATATATAATTAATACTAATTAAATAATATTTAATAAAATTAAAACGTTCTATATTTTAAAATGCCATAATGTATATTTTTTGTTTTATTTTATTTATATATTTGTACATTCATTGTGCATTCATTCCTTTTATACTTGTCATATATTTTTATTTAATATATCACTTTTTCCCAGCTAATTTTTCCTTACTTTATGCTTTTATTTCAAATTAATTTAAAAGCGACAAACTATACTGTTGATCCAACAAATATAAAGAGAATTTTGATGTTAGTTTCTCGTTAAATTACTCTCGATAATCTGCTTGCTTATAAAAGGATGAAATCTTGATGTCTCGGATCTCGATCGCTTTTATTATGAAGGTCGAAGAATGATTCTATCGAATCAATTTCTAATCCGAATACGCATCTGTTGCTTGTTATCGCATGGAATTCAACGCATCGATCTGTTCAAATGTCATTTAATTATTAATTGCTGCGTATCCAGTTATTTTTATATTATACAAGATAGTTTTATACATTTTTTTCTTTCTCTACGTTATCGCAGATATATCGCATACACACAAGAGTATTATTCAATATTCGGTCAAAAAATTTAATACTTGATGCGTTTTCATAAACATTTATTTAAAAATAATTTGTCATTCAAGCAATACATTAATACGTTTACTGTATTATTAATTGGCTTAACATTTGAAAATTATCATTATACAGTTTTATTCAACGTATAATTATAAACCTAAAATTTGATTTATATTAAATTTACATTAAAGAGCTCTTAAACAAAATATGTTTAAAATGCGTTTTGTGTAAATTCATGTGGATATAGCCCCAAATATTTGTTTTACGGGGATGCTTTGCAACTTTCATGGGACCACGAAAAAATCGATGCGGTGACATAGATATCGCTTTATGCTCCTTCCACATCTAGCTCGGTCATCGGCAGTCGCGAATCTCTGCAGAGAACGTGCCGCAGGTGGACAGGTGTACGTGCATATTACCTTTAGACACACCCCCCGAAGTGATCTTGGTGGGGGTGCAGAAGTGAAGGGTAGAGAGAATAGGCGAGAGTCGAATTCGATGGAGAAAGATTTTAAAAGAAAGAGAACGAGAGGTGGGCACGGGTTGAAACAATGGATCTTTCAAAGCGTGAGAAAGAAATATGGATATACAAAAAATTAAATAGCAGGAAAAAATTTAAAGTGATTTAGAACCGAAAAAATATTCTGACAAATAAAAATTCAAAATTGTCAAGAAAAATAAAATGAATGACGGATTATTAATAGAAAAAAAAATAAAAGGTATAAAATTAATTTAAATAGACAAAGATTTAAGTAGACAAATATTATAAGAAGAATCAAAAATAAAAAAATTTTTATAAATTTTGGGAAAATTTACTATTTTATTTATGGATTTTAGTAGGAGGCAGTTTCATTGATCAAAATATATTCTGATTATGACATTAATGCCAGACGGTATTAAGGTAATACAAAAACAAATGAAAGTGTGATCGAAAAGAAAACGCGAACAAAGGAGGAACGAGGAGGCGGTAAAGCGCGCGGAGGGACGACGCCTTATCCGGAGCGAGGAAAGCTTTACAGCGAAATCGGGGGAGGATAAGAAGGAGCGGGAACGAGACGGCGGGATCTCTCGGGTTGCGGAGGACGACGAAGGTGGGTTCCGAAGGAGTTGGCGAGCGAGAGGGTGAACCAGCAGCCGAGCGAGGACCAGAGGAGGCACTCCGCCGCGATATCGGTAGACGCGAGACGACGGTATCGCGGGCGATGGGCGATGGAGGTGGTGGTGATGGTTGCTGGTGGTGGTGGTGGTGGTAGTGGTGGTAGCAGTGGTGGCGGCGGCGATACGATCCGGTGGTGGGGTTGATACTGACGGCGCGCTCGCAGGTAGGGCGTCGTAGGGGCAGCAGATCGAGCGCCGCGACGCCTCGACGCGCACAGTCGCGGCTCGAACGCCGTTCCCAGCGAACGTGTGTTGTCCTCGCGGACCGTGCGCTCGTCCTCGGCGGCGCGAATGACATTCCGTTGGTGCTCGGAGACCTCGCGTGATTTCTAGAGGTACATTCGGGACGCGAGAGAAATGGCACGTGGATGACGCGAACGCGAGCGTGATTTCGAAATCGCTTCGACGAGAAACTCCAAAGGGATCGATCGAGTTCCAGTTTTCGGAGCACGCAGATGAGCCACGCACATGTTCGGTGCTGATAATTGGTGACGACCCACGCGCGCCGAAACAGTGCCTTTACGGCCTGTTCTCGGGAGATGACCGGCAACGGTGACTGATTCTGTGATCGATGATCGAGAGACTCCGATCGATGTAGTCGTTCGGACTCGTATGTACGTGACGTTCTGAACGGACGAACGTGCCGATTGGTGATCGGGAAACGGGAAGAGACTATATATATATATATATATATATATATATATATATAGAGAGAGAGAGAGAGAGAGATCGCTCTATTTACTCCGATTTTACTCCGTACGATACTTATCGTAATGAGTTGCGAGCACGTGTGTGATTTTCCGCAGTCTAGTCAGAGGTACGCGCAGTTTAATCGTATTTAATATTTCATGCTAATACCAAAATAAAATTTAGAACAAATCGTAGTGATCGTAGGTGTGTAAGTCGTTTCGGTATAAAAAAAATGATCACCCACGCGTTAATCGTTAGTATACAGTAGCTAGAAATTAAGAACTTGTCTGTAAGAAACCTTCTACGTAAATCAATGGACATTTCATGCACGTCTCAATACGTCTGTGATTTCAATTGTAATTAAGGAAGTTTTATGTAATTTGCACGATTGTCAATATTATCATAGGCCACGGATACTCGATCGAAGTGACGTAGAATCGTTTACAAGACAAAAAAATTTGACATTTGGCTTAGAAATCTATCAACACCTGTCCGATCGCATTTGACTTTTAATAAGTGCCAGGCCAAAAATTAACGCTATGGGTTTGTGAGAATTATCGAGTATTACGCGACATGTCACGAATGGCGGCGACTTCCGAGGCCCAGGAGAATTATTGAGGCCCCAGGAGGGAATGGATTTTCAGAGCGCAATGGACACCTTCGTAGAGGCATGGATGGCTGCTAACACAAAGACGGATCAAGTACAGGTAATCCTTTATTTCCCCTTAGTTTAGACAAAACTTTTTACATGAAAAATTTATTTCTTATACATATGATATAACATTGTATTTTTTTCCTCTAATAAAATTTGAGAGATTTTATAAGATATTAAAAAGTAATATATTTATGTGGCAACAATATTTTTAAAAAATTTATGATAAACTTTACTATAATATGTTATCATACTTACAAGAAATGTAATATTATATTTAAAAAAAAATAATATTAATTAAAGATATAATTGAAGATATAATCTAAAAGAAAATTTTAAAATATAAAAGAAAATATAATGTTATATGTATAAGAAATAAATTTTTTTCTACAAAATTAAATATTATAGAAAAGATAGAAAAGAAGAAAGTTATTAGGAGAAAAAAAGACTAAAAGAATAATTAACATATTTTATAGTTTAAACTATAATTTAAATGTCATATAAACTCCTTATTAATAAATTAATAAGGTTAATTATTATATAAAACCGTCAAATTATCAATCAAAATTATTTCAAATTCTTTTTTCATATGTTAGAAAATCATAGAAATATATTTGTCATTGGATAACCAATTGATAAAAAATTGCAGCAATATATACTACCTTAATTTAATAAGGAATATAAAATTCCGATAAAATGATTTACGTCATGGATTAGCGTGCCAGCATCGTTTTCGGCGTTCGGTCTACCGAACTTATAAAAATAACGCACCGTCTATACTCGGTGTTAGCGAGTACGAGGGGCGAGAAGCAACCCCTTTCTAACATTACACAGCCAATTGGCCACCCTATCGTTTCTTGCACCCCTCTCTCTCTTTCTCTCTCTGGACGCGCTTTCAGTCCGCTTAATTCTTCTTCATCAATTTGGCACATTCTTTCGCATCTCAAAGCGGTCGACCACTCCACGTGTAACGTGTGATTATCCCGATATCGAAAATAAGTAACCAAAGCGTTGTTTCTACGTCGCATTTGTTTTATAAGAAATAATAAAGAAGAATATTATGTTATTAGGAAAAAATGCAAAAATCTTCCAACAGAATTAAGCAGGAATTTTCATTTTTCCATATGTATATAGATCTTATTTTAAAATCTCACCTTTTGAGAGAGACGCGCATGGTTTTCAGATAAAAAAGAAATATAGAACAGGTATATTTATACATATAGGTAAGCACTCGCGTAATCTATGCAACATCGAAAAAAGAAAAATACGTTACTTATCAGACGCTTATGATCGCTTAGGAAGGAAATAATTATCCGTTTAAACGCAACGCGAGCGCTCGTTCGGTTTTAGATTCGATTCCCCATCATCAAAAATCGCATACCAAATTCAGATTCGGCGATTTTATTTTCCGACGCTCACAATGAAAACCGAGGGGCAACGCGTAGGGCGGGGGATAATCCTTGGCAAAGCCGCGGCTCGCGTGTGTGCTGTGTGGACGAACGCGCGTACGTTTACACGTGTATGTACGTATTGGGGGGTCACGGGTTCTGACCACGATACGGATGTGCCCCTGCCTTCTTCCTGTGCCACGACCATGTTCATGTTCTGGCATTCAACGGAATAAGACCGCATGTCTCCATTGACCGCTCGATCTCTCGATCCATGGCCGCCTTTGGTTGACTATGGATTATCGAAAAATTAACGGGCGAAAAATGCTATAGATAATTTGAAAAAACATTTACATAAATTGTCGTAATAAAACTAATTGTCGTAACAAACTAATTAGAATCAAAGAGAAATATATGATCTATTTTACAATTAATCCTACGTTCTGTTTTACATTTTGACGGTTACAAAAGAAGAAATAACAATAAATAGAATTGGTTTTAGATGATTTTAGAATGATAAGTCATAAGTTTAATAAGTGACAAATAAGAATATTGAAATATGATATTATTATGTATGTCATTTATTTAAAAAAAAATCATTAGTTTATTATACATGTATTATATGGCATGAAATATACTTTATCAAGAATTATATATTTCATATGTACAATTTATTGCAATAAACAAATAAAATCTAAGAGAGAAAATATCTATAAAACTTGTATGAAATTATACGCACCTCGAGAGGTGCACTATCCAAATATATTCCAGAAAAGAAGTCAGAGACTGAGGATAATCTCATAATGCTGTTACTACGAAATACATACAAAGCTTTTCCTTCATGTTTTTGATATTAACATACCAAATCTCATTTTCGTAGTTCGTTCTTGAAAAAACGCAAGGACAATATACTACACTGGATTACAGGATATGTAAAAATTTTAAACTCAATCTTCATAATTTATATTATAATCATTTAAATCACATTGTTAAAGGAGCAAACTAATATGCGTAAATAATAACAATTGCAGAGCTATGTACATAACAAATCCGCGAAACTCGAGCATAATGATCGCGCGAGGGAAAGAAAGAAAAAAAAAAAGAAACAAAAGGATAAGCGGGACATTCCGAAGTTAATTAAATTTTCTGTCGCTATCGATATTATAGCTAGATCTATGACGCTTAATAAACGTTTAATAAACGTAATAGATCTTAAGCCGGGCGAACTTGTGGCATTAAATGGAAGAAAAGAACGTGAGGCAGAAAAGAGCTCGCAATGTAAAATTTTCACGCTACCACGACGCACCTCTTGCATTCTGGTACTTGAAAACACGTCCTTGCAGCGCGTTGCACGCAGGACTGCCCGTGCACGCACGGGCGCCACGTGTGTACTCGAAAGTGCGTCGTACGTATACGTGTGCGTGCACGAGGATACGTTTGAAACACGCATGGTCACGGTATTTGACCACCCCAGCTCCCGGAATGATTGTAATCCATCTATCCGGCCACCGAAGCCGATATATCAAATGCAGGTAGAGCTCGCGGTCCTCTCTCCGTAGGCCTTTTACGTTACCTTTTTATGCCGCAAGCATGATCTTTTGTTTTCTCGGTGAATATTTTGTGAGGAAAAATTAGTTACGTGCAGTTTTATCGAATCACATCGTCATCCCTAAATTGTAATTTTTTCATTTTTTTTTTCAATTTTTTCACATCATCACCCCTAAATTGTAAAATTTTTTTAATCAAAATCAGTCGTAACAGCTGCTACTCTTGAAAAATTTGTGTAAATAAATAATTAATATTTTTAAAAGAGAAAAAGAAACGTACGAGAGAAATTTCAAGGATTGTGACGTATTTAGTTTGAACATTTATGGAAGAAGCGTTATATGTCTGTTTTTAAATATTTATATTAGATAAATATTTCCCCACTTGCAATGTATTTTTTTTTTCTGATATTAATATCAAGAGAACAGTTAATATCAAGAGAACAATTTATGTATGGTCATCTGAACTGTAATTTTGAAATGGTACTTGTATTCTCGCTGCTTTCTCCGGTAAACCCTCGAAATCGGTGATCATTGCCGGTGCAAGATCCTATCTGTTGCTTTCTAATCTTTAGCTCTACCATGTTTTGCACTTAGGAACGAAGTATCTGTCGCTACAGTCGGCAACAATTTACGTAACGTGATCGCAAACGCATCAATCCGCGGATTATCTGTCACAAAGAGGCAACCAATTATCGTTCGGAGATATCGCTGATATTTCGATAAGTATGATTAGAATGTTGCAGATTAATATGGGTCGCGCCACATTTAATTCCGTTTCATGCGATGACTGCCGAAAGATAACGAAATTATCACGCGCAGTGAAACAGATAGTGAATCGCTTTAAATGTTGTTAAGTAGATTTACGAATTGTTATTAGTACACAACACACTGCATATTATACACTGCATGTTATTATATCGATGAAGATTAGAAGTCGGCGAGTGCTTTTCAATGTTCTATAAAAATGTACCAGCTTATCTCCATAATTGGAATCTTTAACAATTACAAAACGATTATATCATCGTTATCCAATTTCCATAAAATTTTGTACGATTTACGATTATTCAATCTCTCCCTCTCTCTCTCTCTCTCTCTCTCTCTCTCTCTCTCTCTCTCTCTCTCTCTCTCTCTCTCTCTCTCTCTGGTTTCTCTAGAAAATTAAAAAAATTCTATTCTACTCAATCAAAAACTTGCCAGTTATCAAATTTTCAGTGGACATGATTGAAAAAAATTGCAGGATCGGCAGATATAAAAAATTTTAGAAGCAAAATTAAATTTCCTTATTTTGAGATTAAATCATTTTGTTTTTTTTTTTTTCTTACTTGTGAAACTATACATTTCGGATTGGTAGCTATTATAATATCACTCAATTTTATTTTTAGTTTAAATATTCTGAAAAGATGCAGCTAAAGCAACTAAAAGACCAACTCTCACAATCTCGTATCGCGATGTCTCGCTCACGGCATGAACCGCAATGCGATTTTTCATGACGCGAGTGCTCACGAGTTAATTCGAGCACCATTCGAAGAATTAATAAAGACGAGCGCCCGGTAATTTACACGCATCGAACATCGTCACAGAAACCATGGCGAGACTAAAAGAGAGAATCCTTGTACGAAGGAGCGAATGTATCGTGTTTCTGTTCTCTTTGTCTTTCTTTTTTTGTTCCGTTAGATAGAATTGGTCGCACGAGGAACGATACCGCTGACGTAAGATATACGCCGAAAAGGACCGCGCGTTCAATTGGCCAAACATTAAAAGACTGTGATCGAGATTGAACCTTACGTAAGCTCGTTGGTGCAAACAATCCGGAGAGCCGCCGTTCCGTCGCGGTTAATTTTTCGAATTCCATCAAGCTCTCTCTCTCGCCGCGGCTTCTCTCTAGGTCCACGAGGACCCTGTGCTCGGTCAGCGATTAAGGTTATCGCCTTAACGGGAAACATACAACAGGAAACGCCGTCGCTGCGTATCTCTGTTACACCCGGTAGATAAAGCTGATCCGTTTGATAAACGCTTGCCGAACTGTCGTCGTCCGTGGCGCGACGCGATATCGCGCTTCGCGGTTAATTATTTGCTATTTCATTTTTACTGTCGTCACGGTCCACGCACGATCGAGACGCGGGATGAGGCACGTTCGTGCGAATTCACGCTAGCTCGCTCAAATTGGACGCGTTTCTCGCAAAATCCAAGTTTTTTTATAGTCCGGCAATTCGTTAACGAATACTTTGAGCATTCGTTTTTATTTAGGAAACTCGTTTACTTAATTTGAGTAATTATTACTTTATTAAAAAAAAGTTATTTATAATGTAAAAAAATATTCCGATAATTATTGTTGATAATTATTATAGATTTTCCAATGTATTCTCTTCCAACTTTTTATTTTAATCTTATCTGCCTACTGAATATCTCAGCCATTTACGTTAGTCCTACAAATGCTAGCTAATGTATCTTTGTAAATTAATTACCGCGCAATTAAAAACCTCGCATACTCTGATAAGGAGTAATTTTTATCGCTTGAGCGATAAAATACTGAATTTTCAAAGAAGAACGGTGTTTCACGCAAAACATTTCTCTGAGCCAACACCTTCAAATTTCTGCGATTCCCGACTCCACTTTGGGAGGCCGAGTGAATTTTCAACCGTGGCGAAAGCCGGATCGATGAGCGAACCGAAATTCCTGATTTTACGACACAGCGTCGTAACCCTTCGCACGTCACAGCAGAGTTACCGCGATATCACTTGGGGCGTTAGCCGGATAAGCCGCTAACTCCATCCACCTGTTGCCCCTTCTTACGCGCTCCCGCTCCTTTCGGTCTCGCGTTCATCTTCATTCCTCGCGTGGAAACAAGACGAGGAGACCCTCGTCGGCCCGTCCTCTTTCGATCCACGTGGACCCTCGGGGCCCGTCGGGGCCACACGTCTCTTTTCCGTCAACGATGGCCGGCCGGCCTTTCTTGATCTTTCTTTCTCGCTCTCCTCGGCACCTTCAGGCATCCCGCTTCTCCGTCCCCTTCTCATCTTTCTCTTTCCTCTTCTTCATCATCATCTTCTTCTCCTTGCTTACTCCCGTTTTCTGGCCCGGGTCTTCAGCGGTCTGACGTGTTTTTTGCGAGTGCATACCTCGAAGAGCTCCCGAAACAGTAGCTGGTACCCCGGTACAGTCAGGGCAAGCGAAAAAATCGCCGGTCGAATCCTTTGCAGCCGATCGTTAGAGATCGATGAGAGAAATGACGTGTAGAGACATTAAAAACTAGGTAGAAGTATAAATACTTCTTTTCCCTCTCGATCTAAATTTGTTGATTACATTTTTGCTTTAATGCTTTAATGTTTTTTTTTACAGAATGTTTCTTACAAGATATAATTACGAGCAAAAGATACATTGTTAAAAAAAAAAAGATCAAAGATCATTGAATTGAATTACAATCTAATAGAACGATAAAATGAAAAATGTTTGTTTGATTAAGAATCAAGACTATCATCTTCGAGGAATAATTAATACAATGCTGGCAATCATCGATTATTCAAGGTCGTTTCACACGTGTGAGTGTCGGCTAATTAAATTTTATAATTTCGTATTCATCAATTAAATAACGAGGCTAAATATCCGCGAAAATCGCTGATTGCGAGCAAACACGAACGCGGCAGGAAGTCGCGGAGGATCACGGAGGGTTAAACGACGCCTCGCATCTCGGCTCGTTCTGCCGCTCGTATTCCACGGAGGCGTCATCGACGATCCAGTTTCCAGACGAAAATCGCTCCGCGGTGCATTTCGCACATCGATGGCGGCGGCGGCGGCGGCGGCGGCGGCGGCAGCGGTTGTTGCGGCGGCGGTGGTGTAGGATTGTCGCATTCTGGGTCCAGTTGACCCTAGTTGACATCGTGGACGGCTTAGCCGTTAGTGTTAAGTTCAGTTCACTCATACATAAATCTAAGTCCGCGCTTATGCCTTAGCCTGGCCACCGCTCGGAATTGAGCACGTGCTCAGATTTCATCGGCGACGACGCTTAGATCATCCGGCTCGTTCGGCCCGACCGAAACGTCGCAGATTTGACCGCGTTTAGGCGACGCTCCCACCGTGAATTGCCGTCGAAGGCTTTTTTAATCGCTAGATTGTCTCCAATAGCGCATAGTTAATTTGCGCCATGAGTTATTTTCTTTTTCTTTTCTCGAAGCAGAATCCAGTTAATCGTTCACTGCGCGCACATCTTGGTAAAGATGCAACGTTAATATTTAATAAGTATTTCTTTTGATATATTCATATTTTGATATATTATTATTAAAAGTCTAACAAATTTTATTTACCTATATAAAAAACAATTAAGATGTAATATATCGTCTTATATCAATGGTGTGCGACAATATTTTTCGTACAGAGATTAATAAGAGCTGGAAATTTTTATTGTAATCGTCCCTGTGAAAAAGTCACGTGACCGTTGGAAGCATGATGTGCCAGGGAATTTTGTCTTTAGAGATTAAGGACAGCAAGAGATTTATATTACCCCGCGGCGATTACCGCACTCTCGCAGGATTATATATAAACGAGCGATGAAATAAACATCACAATAATTTACATAACGTGCTCTTGCAGAAAATATTTTCGCTGTGAAACTTTGCCGAGAACAATATAGAAGCCGGAGAAGAACTTGCCTGAGTAATAAGCGTAAAAATGTACAAATCATGCTTCCTGGTATTAAACTTTCTTTTGCCATCTCCTCGCTATATAAAAAGATTCTTATATTTTATAATGTAGAGCTTATCGAATCTCTCTATATAATATGTTCATCCTCTTTTAAATAGAGGCGATCACTTTCTCTTTGATAACATTGTGATAAATACGCCGCATCTTAACGATCCATACAATGATGGTCCTACATAATCAATACCGTTTGACATTGCGTTGAATCTATTTTATTATCGAAAAATAAATATAAAAATAATTTAACGAACTCCCGCAATTGCAGAGCCAAGCGTTGGCATTGACACACAAGGCCTCGCCACCATCGAGACCGAGCAGCGTATCCTCGTTACCGAGGAGCCCTCAGTCTCATCAGTCTCAACAGTCTCAGCAGCAGAACGCATCTCAGCATCCGCCGGTGCATCCGCTGCAATCGCAGACTCCTCTCAATACACCCCAGACACCGTTCTCCGCGCACAATCAGCACCCGAAGCAAGAAATCAACGCCAGTCCCAAGCAGGAGGGCTTTGATCTCAGCAAGACCGCCTCCAGCACAGGTAAGTATCTGTTACATTTTTTAATTTGTTTATATTGCCTGCATTATGTTTAATCGATTTATTAATTATCTGATAAGAATTGCAAATTAAGAAGCAATTGCTGCGAATCGTCAATATTTTTTTTTTTGGTCAAAACCTCTTTGAAAACCTCATTGAAGAATTTGGCAAGAAAATCGTTGAGAATTGATATTACTTTATATTAACACAGAAATATTTTAAATAATTATATTTTAAATAATATACGAATATTGCGAAATGAAGAAATTAAACGCTCGTGTTCCGCTCGTTTTCCGTTTCCTCACCCGTATACACCCCATTACCCTGGGTTTTATCCCGGGTGTGACAGCTTGCGCAGGGTTCCCGCGGCCGTAAATCGTCGATTTGCCGGGCGAATTAAGTCACCTTTTACGAGAGACCGGATCGTGCGAAAACAGCTTTAACGTCTTTACAACGTGTAACTCGGTTGAGATTACTCGGATGACGGCAAGGAGGAAAATGCGGTAACGATGCACCGATGTCACCGATGTCCATTAATGCATTCTGCGTCGAACGGAAGCGGCGTTAATCGTCGTCACTGTCTCGCGTCCGGCGAAGGCCGATATAGCTCTTGTGTAATAAATAATAGAGCAAAGAAGGGAAAGCAACGTGATGTACGTTTAAAGTCATGTAATATTTTAGATTTAAACTTTTTTTCATTCCATTCGGATAATATCGATTACTTTGATTAATGGAAAGGAAAAGAATAACAATTAATACGTATATTTTTATGTTAAAATACTATTGTAAGCAATAATGTTTTAATTTATAAATAACGAGAATAGACTGAATAGAATTGTTGTCACTACTATATAACTATTGCAAAAAGTTGTTATCTAATAATATGTATGTTATATGTTGTTATTTAATAATATGTATGTTACATGAATAATATGGAGAATCTTCAAAATGCTATTATTTTGTTCATAATAATCCAGAACTCCGTTGTTTTGTCGCGCATATAAAGTCCACTTCCGTTGAAAATGACAAAGACGTACATACTTGATGGAAGTCGTGCGAGAAGGGTCGTTAAAGCTCGTAAACGAGATAGACTATCGGCGGAATTTCCTTGATCCTCGATAATGCGGTGGAAACAATTTGTACGCGTCCGTTTACAATAAGAATCAAACGTTAACGTATGAACAAAGAATCAAGAAGCACTTCTTAGCTTACTGTAATTTTAAATGATACTAAAATTTATAGAAAGCAACAGCCATAAAATAAAATAAAATTTCCACAGTAATTTATTTGCATAAATGAAATATCTAACAGCAATTTATTAATTATTTTTCCTTCTTGTATCCAAATTATTATTTTAATTCATCTTTTTACAAATAACTCCAAGTGTGTTGGAAGAAATGTATGTGTATTTACAATTCTGTTTAAATTATATTATTATATTTAACAAAATTTAAAAAAAAAAGTAAATCTAGTTTTTTTACAAGTAGGACATTGATAAGCCTCTCTTCTTTTACTTATTTCCCAAAATAGACAAAGTTATGATAAGACGAAGAGAATCAATGTCATACTGTAAAACCGAAAGAATGAACATAATTAAATAATTATCTAATCTATCGTGTCACCATTTATGTAAATTTATCATTAAATTTTTACGTTTCTTTACTTTCATCCCTTGGTTATTTCCTTCATAATATTATTGACTCAAGAAAGGGAGATGTTATGTCACACATTTCAGTTTTATTAAATTACATTCTTCTGTGACCCTTTTCTCGGGCTGACTTTTAGAGAGAAATTGGTTTAAGAATTCTTAAAAGATAGAGAGAGGAGATAGTCTCTATAGTTCGGTGATCCGAGGCGTGGAGGAATGCAGCAAGCAAAAGTACATATTTGCTTTTTCAACCCCGACTTACGCGGGGAGAAAATGGTGGCGTGATGCGATGGGGGATGCGGGCGGACAGAAGCACGCACTTCCTAAATCTACGGATTTCGAGAATCCTCCTTAAATCTCCGCGCATCACAGTTAATCCTTCCCCTCTCTGTACTTGTATAACCTTTTTCTGTCTTCCCCAGTTCTTATCTCCACCTTTCCTTAGTCGAGAGACACTACAGTTTTTTAAATTTTTCAAATTTCCGAAAAATGTGACCTATTTACTTTTAACGAAAAAAATTTATTATCGCTGTACGTATGCAATGGATACAAACTTGAAAAACTCATTCACAATGACACAAATAAAACAGGATAGTAATATAATTTAATAATTTTTAATAATATTCACCTTTTTTTCTTTGTAATATGTATTTTTTATCTTATCTTTAATCTGTCTGAAATGCTATACATGAAAAGATGCTCGAAGTAGATTGACACATTACAAAAATAAAAGGAACCTATTTGCTTTTTGTCAAGAAATTCATTTCACGTTGGTATGTATCAAAGATGAGCTGGAAAGATGAGATCGTTTGTCCCCTTTTATTCCGCGAGCCGTAAGCGTCAGCTCGGAATTAGGATAATCGTCCGCGTGTGTTCCGTTCGGATTTACCTGGACGTCTATATGCGCGCGTCCATGTGCACGGGCGCAGGGGGCAGACTGCGACGAGGTGCAGCCAGAGGGGAGGATATTGTGACCCTTACGAACTAATCCGGATTAAATTCGAATCCCTGGCTATGCGGCTAGGCGACCTGCGAACATCCACCATAGCGTCTTGCGCCATACGATCGGGGCTCGTTACGCCATTTAACCCTACGCGATACTCCCTCCAGAGAGATCGAGCACCTTTTGTGAGCGAGAAATGCCTTTGAATTCCCAATCATTTTCGCTCTCGTTGGCGTACGAGAATAACGCGTACGTAAAACTCTCGCAGCATAAAAGTTTTGATTTAGTAATCCCCAAAACTTGCGCGATGCAAAACCCGGTCAGGAAATATATTCGCGTGGGAAAGACTCACAATGAGTATTTGACATACTGTAAACTTAAAAACGATTGCAGCTTCGTATTAAACGTAATTTAATTCACATTCATAACTACTCTTTGTTACGCCCGCAAAAAACAGTTTTGTTGGATTGAAAAATTTCATTTATGCAGTTTTAACTTGTTTTAATTTTCGGAAGTTGTTCTATTATTTACAAATAACCGGAGTATCGCGAGGTATAAATAATATAGCGATGTGTGAGATAATATTTAACGAATTTATATATTTTTCACAGTATGAAATGAATTTTACAAATTACGAGAATATTTCGAACTGTGTTTGATTACATAGATTTGGAAATGTATTTTATTTATAAAAATATGTGTAATAAAATTATATATTTAACATTTATAGAAATGTAAAAATAGAGAAAGTATAAAACGATATAAAAAAGTTTCTCAGAATTTTACAGCAAAAAAACGCATCGATTAATTAAGATGTTACGATAATATAGGGCATATAAATTCAATATAGAATTCTGCTATCTTCTTTTATTTTTCTCACGATTCGGGAATGATTCTTTCGCAATTCAAGAATGATTCTCTCACAGGACGCCCTGTATACGTTCTAGCTTTCAACCTGACCACGCGTTAAGCCAAAGGCAAAATCGATATCATAACTCGCGGAGAGCAATCGTGGACCGTATTGCGAATGGATATTTCTCACATGTATAGAAGCGTATATGTGCGTATGCGTCTTTATTCTTGCGGTTCTTACATTCGAGATCTGCCCTACATTTAGTACTACCGAGCAAGACATTACAAAACTTTATTCTTACAGATGCAAAGACTAGTGACAAAGTGAAAAAAACTTTTTATATTATTTCATAATCCATTGTTCACGCTGCTAACACTGCACTCAAATTCTTTCGGAATTAACAATCGCAAAATATAACTTATAACTTTGTAAATTCCTATTCCTATCTTGTATTTATAATTTTGTTTTAACATATTGTGCACACTTTTTGCAGTTTTTGTTTTCCAAAAGTTAATCCAAAGTTAATTTTCTTAGGTATTTTGAACGAATGATATTTTAATAAACATTTTTAGTGAGATAAACTTTTTGTTTCCATTCGAGTACATTATTTGTTGAATTATAATTTGAAGTAGAAGTCTTCTATCCTGTAATTCGTAATGAGACTGTAAGAGAGATTTCGTTAATTATTTGTCGTGACGCACAGCCTGGGTAATGAAGATTGTAATGTAATTGCGAGCGCAACGAAGCCTCAAGTCCCACTTAAAAGTCACTTAAATTTCCTGAATGTCCTAGTCGCATATTATCCGTGATGTCATCGATGTCTTGGACAATAGGCATGTCTTATATATAATCCTGATGTCCATTTATCCTGATGATATTTAATCTCGTAATTTCGATCTTTAAATCTATCATCTATGCACCATACCTTCTATGCACCTTTTCTATTCTCTATCTATTCTCTTTCTATTCTGTTCGTACACAAATATTTGTTTTAAGCAATACATGCCACGCATGATACGATAGTGATTGATGCAATAAAACTTTCAATTTTTTATAAAATTGAATCGTTGCTATTGAACGTCTTCAAATTTTCAACCAAATTCATATTCTGCTGACGATTTAGAGAACATCAATTTTATTGCTTCTATTAAACGCGAAATTATGTAATAAAAGATTCACAAAGATCTTGGCTCAAATATCGACATGACGATGCTCTTTAATGTCGATCAACAATCCGCTCGAAAATCAGCACCTTAATCGGATAGCAAAAATAGGACACGTGTGCTTTCAGGCACACCCTGTAGACAACGTTCCGAACTGTCGGTGAAGAACACATAGGATGAGAGTGAGGGAAGCGAGATGAGGGCGAGGTGAGGTGCAGGCGAGAGAGGGTGAAAAGGGGGTGGGTTAGGATTAGCTGAGTTGTGTGCGTTGGATTTTGGATTTGGACGGCGGGCGGCGCACACACGACCAATAATCCCGGATTAATCCCAGACTCACGTGTACGCGCGTACGCACACGGACGCAATTCGCGCGCGCGCGAACGCGAATACGGGCGCATACGTGCAAGGCCGGTCAAACTCTCGGTGACGCAAGTGCATCCTTGTGTATATGTATATGTATGTGTGTTGCACCCTTGTGTCTGACATATATACATCAATGAAAGAGAAAGAGGGAGAACCGCGAGGGGGGAGAGAGAGAGAGAGAGAGAGAGAGAGAGAGAGAGAGAGAGAGAGAGAGAGAGAGAGAGAGAGAGAGAGAATCAGACCGGAGCCACTAAAGGATTTGGCCATGCACACACACACACACACACGCACACACACACACACACACACACACACACACACACGCACACATCGCAGCTCGCACATGTACGCGCGGCGCCCAAAGATAATCCCCACGAATACAGAGCCCGGATAATCCCCGTGCAGGGCCGCGTATACGGCCCGTTTTCTGTCCCGTATGCGTGCACACGTACGCGCGCACTCATACGCGCACCGTGGATGATGGCTCGTACAAAAGGGCGGTCGAGAGGCTGCCTAGGGGGCTAGGGGGGCGGCGGCGGGAGGACTATGGCAGAGCACACAAGGTTTAGAGGCTAAGCGGCTCATCCCCCAGGAAGCTTTACATCCCGTCCTGATACGACGGGAATTCTACGAACGATTCGAAAGATATTGTGCCTGTGTGTTAGCATGTGTGTGTATGTGTATGTGTGTGTGTGTGTGTGTGTGTGTGTGTATGTGTGTGTGTGTGTGTATATATATATATATATATATGCGCGTTCGTGCGCATCCGCGAGTAACGTCGAGCTACATCGGCGAGATATTGGTCGGCGCGAAAGAGATCTGGAACAACGCGCGCTTTGTCGCGCGAATGATGAACGGAGAAACCACGGGAAAACGCGGCGACGATGTCGTTTGGACGTTGTGCGTTTGGTGAAATCGGTCCAGGACAGCGTCGGGACGAATGCCCGAGGACATGGGAAAATTGTCGAAGTTATGGGAAAAATTGCCGATTTCTCACGGAATATCGCTCACCAAGCTTAGATCACGTGCGATCGTAAAACTGATGTCCTTTTTTAACTGATATTTGTCAAAAGTATGTTGGTATAGTAACTTCAACGATGAAGAGATATATCGATTGGCACTATTCGTAGTCAAATGCAGATATTTATCTCTGATTTTCTTTGAAAAACCAGTTATTAATAACAAAGCATTGAGATTTGAAATGCAAATAAATTTTCTTCAATGGTCGTTATATCAGATATGATAACTGCTAAAGTGAATATAAATGATAATGCATATTAAAAAAGGCATCGTCATGAGAATCGTCATGAGTAGTCAGCAATTTGATTTTAACATTTATAGTATTAAAAATATGATGCTACAAGAAGTCTTTCATGAACATAATGACAACGCATTTATATTCGCGTGCTAATTTATTTCATACTTCTCTTTTCCCTACGTGCGGAATTTTTCATACCCGCGGAAATATTTTATCCGAAAAATTCGGAATACACATATGGCGCTTCACGCGATCTTCAACGGCGGTATTTCTCGTGTCCTCTTCGTGGGAGAAAAATTCCGAAAGATACGAGGGGTCGTCGGTCTATGACCATAATCTTAATCCTGGATTAAGCGATGCGGGAATTTGTATAATCCCGCTATTTTGTCTCCGCGGCGCATCTTGGGATTAAAGAGTCTAAAACCTCGCGGCGTCTCCGACGATAAATCTGCGGATTGTGACCTTGGATTACGTAATGCCGAATACGTCGTAATAAATGATTCATAAAAAAGATTTAATGTCCTCGCCGTGTGTCACCTGACTTTTCAGCATTTCCCGCCCGGATCGGGTCCTTGTATAATAAAGATACAGTGGGATTTCGGGATTGCGGCGCTTTATCATCGCCAAATAATATCAAGGTCCGTTGGCTTTGAGCCTTTTGCAGTACTATTAACAAAACTCTGATTATCACCACGCCGCTGTCGCTTAATCCCGGATTATACGTATAACGCTACGGCGGCAAATAAATTATATGTAAACGACAAGCCGAAAATTCGCGTTGAACATAGAAATAACGGGTTACGTCGAGAATTCGGGATTAACGGTTCACATATCAATGAGATCGCGGCGAAACGACATTAATTAATAATCCTCTGCCTCGAAAAAGGAGCATTTGAAATTTTTAAGCGGAGATATTTTTCGGGAAAGCTCGGTTATTAACATCGCGTATGCAAAATTTTACGTATGCAAATTTTTTCATCTTATTACACGTAGAAATATATTGACAATATTTTGTTCGAATAATTATTTGGAACAATCTCTCTTTATTGCGGAATGAAATCTGTTCTTTTCTTCTTTCGAATTTTTAAGAAAGCTGATTTTTGAACGAGATAGAAAGAGAGAGAGAGAGATAGAAAAATATTTCTTCAAGATGTCTCTTGAACTTTATCCACGCGAAAGTTTAATTTTCTCACTTATTTTCTCTTCCGTCTCTTCCTCACAACATTATTGTATCATACCATAACATTATGTGAAAACAGAATTAGATCAAACGATCGCACGTGTGCACGCGGTAAATTCGGTCTTCTCCTCGGCCCGTCCTTCGAATAAAGGGGATTATCATGTCTCGCGACCCCGCCGACGTTTATCCCCTTGATCGGGATAGAAACTTCCCAGGAGATTATTGCAGCGAGTTTCGTGGGCCAGGATAGCAGGAGGTATCGAGGAGGATCACGGCCACGTGTAGATCCTTTGTGCGTGCTATCGAAGAAGCGGCGTTAGCCTGTTGCTCTAACGTGCAAGGTAAAAGAAGGAGGCACACGTGACGCCACGAGTTTCTGCCTCGTTCAAGGACGCGCCGGAGTTCCGTCGCGTGAGAATTCTGCATTAGGCGAGGGGATCACTCTCGGATCTGGCCGCGTTATCCCGCGCAAGGGAATTGGGATAAGGAAGCGAGGTGGCAATCAGGCTCGCAGGAGGCGCGAAAGTACGACCGTGACGCCCGCGACGCGATATATGAAGGCCTGTTACTCGCGGATTTTTGGGCTTCCTCGCTTTTCCAGATTCCTAAATCCGCGACCGCGAGCCTCCGGGCCTTCCTTTGGCGAGATCCTGCGTTCCTGTTGCTCAAGGGTCATCCATTACCCTTTTTTACCTTCCTAAACGCCCGTCCGTTCTCACCATTTGCATTATTGCGCCAAACGTGCAAACATTGTTGCATTTTACAGTAACAATGCCAATATTTTGTTATTGCGGTATATTTATTTTACTTTTAAATAAATTTATTTATAATATGATGTTAGCAATTACGATTTGCTGCATTTTAAACAAGTTACAACCAAACCGTTGGATTTTAGTTAAATTTCATTAATAGTCACGAAGTGATACTGGATCACAAAATATAATTTTATTGAAGAACAGGAAAACAAAAGTTTGTAACAGCGATAACTCACAGTTACAAAAACTCTTTTGTATTACTATAAAATTTCATGTATCTGTATATATTAAAAATATTGCATTTATAAATAATAGCACATATAATAGATTTTTTACATATAATATGGTAGAATATTGTTTTCAAATCTTAATTTTATTTTCCTAAGATGTTCTCTCTCTCTCTCTCTCTCTTTCACTCTCAATTATCTCACGATTGGTTGTTTAAAATCGGATGATTTTGAATACATAAAAGTATCTTTCATTAAAAAAAGTTATCGTAACGATTTAATTCTTTTATTTATAATTTAATTAAATTTATGCTTACATATTTATAAATATCTATCAGTTTTTAAATAAATATTTTAGCTCTTTTATTTTTCTCAAAATAATTTATGATGAATTCAGCTATATAAATTTTACAATTATTCGTTTGCTATTTTAGAGCAATGTTTTATTCGTTTTGTAATCTGCGTATTGACGGATTAATCCACTGAGCTGGATTTACAAATCCGTCTCGTAACAATGCATGCATGAAATATTTATATTTGTGAAATGACATCTGATAAATCTGAAATATAAAAATATAATTCGCGTGTATTTTAACAATGATAAATAATAAAGCAGTATCTTCTACACACAAAATATAACAATCCATACAGCACATAAAATTCTTATTCAGATGAATAATATTTAAAAGATATGAAATGCACGTGTAAATTAAAGACATTTGAAATAATTTTAAATTATCGCCGTTAAACTCATCTTTCCTCGAATCAAGTGAATCTGGCATTCCCGAATTTTAATTGACAGCTCTCCGTCGTGACACGTGATGCGATCTTTCACTTCTTTTTATAAATATTGTCTAAATAAGTGTATACCGCTGATCCGATTACACCTGCCGTTGCGTTTCCTTCCTCATCAGCCTCCGCTCGAGTTGCCCGATTGATAATTTATAGGCCTAATAGACGTCTCTCGTATCAGGAGCGCATATCCCGGCGTTGAGTAGCCGCGTAGTGCCGGTTCTTGGCCTCGTCGCGAAGCGCCTATTCGGTCGACTCGGCTCGGCTCGGCTCTATCTTCCGCCGAAAAATATGCAAATGAGGTCCTTTGTCCGATACCTGTCGCCTTATTTTCGCTGACCGGACAGCAGGAGCGACAGGAAGGTGTCTCGCATCCTGTCCCGGACCCTCGAAATGCCCCGTGACCCAAATAAGGGCTTTTGTAGGACCCCGGCGATCAGGAGAGCAGGACGCTAGGACGTGGCATTCTTACGCATGTGCCGCGCACGCACCCTTTCGCTTCCCCTCTCTCGTTCACAACCAGTTCTCCCTCTCACACCGACGCGCCTCTTCGTTCTTCTTCCTGGCTTTGCATCCGCTTCGTTCGGCTTACTCCAGCCCCTTGCTCCATCTCCCTCTGCCGGCCGGCCGAATTGTGACTCCCCGAAGGACCGCGGAATCCAGCAGGGTGCGTATGCTATCCTGCTAGTTGTTTACGCACGAGAGTCGTGAAAAAAATCCTAGCAACCAGTGGCTGATCGAAGGAGGGGGATAATACGTGGATGAACCTGTGCAAGCATTTAGCAGATAATTAACGAGCTCGTCGCTGCTTTCGTTTCGGGGAGCTGCGGTTTATCTCAGAAGAATTTAGATCTCGGTATCTCGAGACTACAAATCTCTCAAATTAATTTCTACTTCATTTTATATCTTTACATGCTTTCTATATTTTATCTTCTCTTTCTTTAAATTATTAGATTATTTCGTCACAGGAACGTAAAAGACATAAAAAGATGTAACTGAGAAAGATAGGCCTAATATCTCGATGTCAGTTGTCTTAATTATGTCTCTATCTTCTTGTTTGTTATTCGAGTACCATTTGAGATCTCTGCATTATCATCTCGGCCTAATTGTTTTACAAGGCAAATCAAATAAGTGATGTTCGACTTCTGTGAAGACAAAAATAGAGGGCAATGTGGTTAATGCGAGAATGATGTATTGCGTGGCATAAGTAAAAATAAGCCAGTCCAATTGTGAGTTGTTGTCGTCAATGGGTTACCATTCGTATGTATCTCAATGTACAGATTTAAGTTACTCAAAAAATTTCCCGGTAAACATGACAGAAATCAATATATGTTTTGCGCTCGTTATGAATATATTATTATTATTATTATTATTATTATTATTATTATTATTATTATTATTATGAATATATTATATATTATTAAGTTTTGCAATAAAAAAGCAAACACATATTTTTGTAACGTAGTCACACATTTGTTAATAAATGTGTATATAATTATAAATTTGAGAAAAAAAAGTAATACGTTGACCATAACGTTAAAAAAAAAAGCTAAGATATTCGTATCTAAATTAATAATTGTTATTTATCAATATGCATAAAATTCATATTGATAAATATGGCAAATTAATTGCCATATTTCTATCTTTCGAGTAAGCCTAACGTAAGCAATCCGTTGGATTATATAATCCCGTCATTTGGGACTTAGACTTACTAATCCTCAAAACGACCTCGCCAAACAAAACGCTAGGGGTTATATAATCGCTAAGATTGGTTAATTCATTACGGGTTACAACGGAGATGGTTTGAAACGCGACATAAACAAACTTATTTCAATCTATTTCAGGAATCATATTTTTACACTAACAATGTGTTAGCTTTACACATTTACATACATTTTTATATTCTTATCAGATATCAAATTAGGATAACAAATATGAATCATCTTAAATTAATAAATATATGCGGAATGAAGAAAGAATATATCCGTAAATACATATCTTTATACATATCTTTATTGATATATAAAGTTTATTTATATATAATTAGCTTATGAAAAAAACGTTTTAAAAAGGGACAATTTTTGGTAGAAAAAAATGATTTAATTTGAAATAATATGATCTTTCTCCGATATCAATATTTGTTTCACATTACTCGAATAGAAAACTTCTCATATTGTGAGAAGTGAGAAGGCGATAAAGTTGCGTAAATCACATGTATATCGGCTCTTCGCCCTTTCTGAAAACCTCGGACAAACTTATACCTCCAGTACCAAAAATGAAATCCTGATCATTGCAATGAAGTCATCGAGAACACCAACGCCCCTGCGTTCTGTGTCGTATTAGACAAATAATAGTATTGTAGATGATACTCTCCTGATCCCTCGATAAACAACCCTTTACTTATCGAAGAATCAACCACTTGACATTCTTTTTAAAAGAAAAATTATTTTATGTTAGAAATGTACTATTGCTACTTTCTTTTATTTTTTATCTTTTCAAGATGTAATATTTAAAAAGTATAATGTGAGTCTTTTTACTAATAAAAAATAAATTACAGAAGAAAACTTTACTCGTTTCTATGAAATAATGTTTTTAAATGAAAGAAGAAAGAATAAATGAAGAAACATTATGAATATGGATATTTTATATATCAAAATTGAATGATATTAGAAAACAGAAATGTGCGTCGAAAAAAGATTAGACAATTAGAATTAGATTTTTTATTTTGGATTTTTTATGAATTTACAGAAGTTACAAAGAAAATAAAGTTTATTATTATTACTTGGGAAAAAATAGTCTACATATAAATAATTTATATATACATTTTAAAAAATAATAAAAATAAAATTAAATTGTTAATACTTTTTTATTTTATTATAAATTAATATTAAAACGTTCTTTCTTTATTAGTTACATAAAAAATATCAAAATATTCATAAACTTTTTCTATAAATATTCTATATGAATGTACAATATAAAGTACTTATCTCAAGTCTTCTTTAAAATTCTAGATATGAATTTTTAATGAATTGTTATATGGATAACGCTACTTGATAAGATGTGAATTTTCAAGATATTTCCAACATTTTTTTCTTGTCTATCGTCTGTTCACATCAATGCTCATAAGGTCTCCTCCATGTTCGCATGCACGCAACTGTGTGATTTTAAATATTTAGCTCTCTTATATGAACTTGTCAATGTTCTACCAAACGAGCAGTCAACCCCGAATGTTTCTTTGACACCCCCGTCGCAACACGTTGTTTCCTTCCCGGTCCTTTCCCCATATTATGTTCCCCTGGCACGGAGAGGTCACACGGTGGCCTTACCCACATTCTCATGGGATATCGTGGGGAGCCGACAGGGATGATGACCCGCAGTCATTCAGCAACAGGCACGAGGATGAGAGACGCCGAAATCCAGGCTTGCGTAGGCAAGCAAAGCCGCGTACGAATTTGAGTGGATATACAGTTAGAGCGATACCAGGGCGACAGGATATGGAGGATCCTTCGGCAGGATCTTCGAGAATAGTCGACGCATGCTGCACGCGCGAACCGGCTCGAAAATTTATCATGGTGTCATGGTGTCCTGGTGGCAAAACCTCCGGTAAATCTAGACAAATCCGTCGGAAGTGAAGGAATTCGCTAATCTGGAATCTCGTGTGCATCGTTTAGAAATTGAAGACGCGTCTCTTTCGCGTCTCTTTCAGGACATGTAATATAATATTCAATAATTTGCAATATCCCGCGTGGACGATATGTTAAAATATAAGAAGATGTCCTTTTTTTTCCTTTTTTTTTGTTATTGTACTGGAATATTTCATTCCGTTTGCAAAATAATGCTACATCGTACAATCCCATAAATTCTCGAGCGCTTTTGGGGAAAAAATTAATTACCAACGCGAGGGTGCGGCCAATAATAATCCGCGTTCCGCGTCGAGCATTCGAGGAAGAATATCGCATATTAAGTCACTTTCGTAAGAATTCTAAGAACATTTAAAAATTAAAATTAAAAGGATCTATATATTAAATTTTTGAATAGAAAATCTTTTCAGTTGTAAAAAGTTGTAAAAAGTTATTGAGTGATAGCAGTTCTTATCAATGCTATCTTATTTTATTTTATTTTATTTTATTTTATACGAAAGTCAATTTTTAACATTTTTAACATTTCGATTTTTAACATTTTCAGAGATTTTAATTATTTCATTAAGAAACCTCTCTCTGCGTCATTGTTGCAAAATTACTTCGTTCGATCAATACGTAAACCGGCGAATACTTAGGCCTGGGATAATCCCTAGGGTGATCCTGCCATTAGGAACAAAGGCGCGAACAGGCGTCAATGCGTAATCATGAACTCCTGATATGAAAACGCCCTAAACTCCGTCTAAATCCAGGATCAGCGAGGTCTCACCGATAGTTATCCTGACGCGCGTTTCTTTCGCTAAGACACCGAAGATTCGTCGTCTACCCTATAAGATCCTGGTACAAAAAGCCCTTCGAATTCAACGGAAATCTCAGAAGCGACCGGCGATCCTGCGGGGAGTAGTACAAACTTTCGATTCCTTTTATGTTTCCCTGCTGACTTAAGGACTCAAGTATCCTTAGAAAGCTCGCTAGAAAATCTCAGTGTCCTTTTCTACCGTTCTCGTTGCGTATTCAAACGATTACAGGGGATTCCGTGTATTCTTTTAGAAATATAAATTGCGCATCAAATTGCGACGGCAAAGGAGGTTTCATTAATCAGAGACCCTCGTATCGTTTGCAACCGGCTTCGCTGTCGTCGGCTGACTTTGATGTTAACTAATTTCACCTCCTTCGGGAATAAAAATTAAACAAAGAGTAAAACGAACTATCGGATGAAGCTAATCGACCTTGGTGAAAGTAACCGCAAATTTTTATCACGATAAACTCGACGTCAATAATCGTGTAGGCTTTGAAAAGGCGCCATCGTTGTCGTCGTTTGCAAATAAGTCAACTCTTCCTCGAATTAATCTCTGATCCTGGTGACTCGAAATAATCTGAGATTAAAGCTCGCGCGATGGCGGCGATGAAAGAGAAGTGCGCGTAAGCAAACTCGGATCGAGCAAGAGCGACGGGAGAAAGGAACTTGGGCGCAAAAAAGGACGGAACATGATCTTAATTCCGTCGAATGGGGACCATCACAAATCTCGATCTTCCTGCTTAGCCATCGTAGCCGGCCGAATAAAGGGACAGGCCCGTCATAAGAAGGGATAGAGAAAGAGGGATGGGAAATAATTTCACTCGGTCGAAAACTGGTTAAGATTTATAATTTATGATCTTGGCAATAATCCGCGGTGGATGGAAAAGCGAGAAGGGAAAGAGAGAAGGGGTGATAGCCGGGCAGAGGAGAGAAACGCGCGAGAAGGGGCGAGAAAGTATATGCGAGTGAAAAAAAAAAAAAAAGAGAGAGAGAGCGGTAGGTAGGACTTATCCTTTGATCCAGGATTTATTTAACTACGGTCCCAGCCCGAGCTTATCCCGGGGGAGGTTTTAACCATCAAGGGGGCATGCTATTGATTTTTAGCTCGAGGGGGATTAAAAGCGCACTTTCGTAACACTATACCGTCGCGCACATGGACGACGCCGTGGTGTGGTGCGCGATTGTCATCGATTGGCATGTCGAATGTGTGTGGAAAACGCGGCGCGAGTTGAATTAATTTCGCGCTCTTTGCCATGAGACCGAATCGGGATCGTCAGGAAGGGATTTTCTTCTCGTTCTTGGCGCACGTAGCCACGATAACACGATTGCTAGCTATGATGTTCGAAATGCGATTGGCGCCTCACTTTAACAACACAGAATTTCTTTTCTCCCGAATCTTCGCCATTGTTTATCTGACTTAACGTCGCTTATTACATTTAATCTACATTATGTTATCCTAACCTACATTATGTTATCAGATCTGCGAACGTAATTTTGATTTGTGATTCTTGATGTGATTCTGGAGTTATAAAATTTTTGTGTAAAATTCACGAATACACTGACGTCACATTTAATACTGAAAGATACGCAACGTTTGCGATTTAATTATTAAATGACGGACTTGCTCATTTTATAACACTTTGTTATTGGTAACGTGATGGTAACGTTTTAATGTTCAATTCCAAAAAAATGCAAGAAAAATAAAAAAATGAATTGCTAAAATTAACAAAAGAACTATGTTAATTGTATATAGAATTTTATTGTATTTCACTTATATGTCGCTTTTGTAAAATAATTAACAAATATATAATATAATTGATAAATTCTAGTTGCAACCAGTGAGAGTTATATAAATTTTAATACATTTGATATCGCTATTGTGTGTTTACGATTACTTCGAAACATTCTTCGATCGCTACCGCTGTAAAAACACTCGTAAGAAATCGAAGCGCGATCTGCGTAATCGGTTCGCGATTACCGTGACTCGATCGCGCTACCGAAGCTGAAGTATAACGAAATAATCCGCATGCACGTGCCTTTTCTCGATGGATGAGTAATCCCTTGATAAGGAGAAAATCTGTTGTGCCGCTGGCCGCAAGAAATGATCCGTTACCCATCATCCTTGTCGATCTTCTTCTTCCTCCCTCCCTCTCCCCCCCTCCCCCGTGAGCTCGCGTTATCGAGGCTGCGTGATTCCTCGCGCGTCATGACGGACAGGCGCGTTACAGGGATCAAAGTGCAACGAACGGCAACGGCGGCGCCTGGAAATCCGAAAGTCGGCGCGCTGCAACGGGCTGTACTGTGCGCGGGGGTTGATAAAAAAGCCGCGGCTTACGCGTGAGAGGCACGCATGTACGCGCGGAGAGCCGATCGACGGCTTTAGAGGGAATACACGTCGGTTATCTTCACGGGTCAGCGCCCACGGCTGCCGGCTTAATCTTCGGCCGCGGCCGAAGAAGGAAGAAGACGACGAAGGAGGAGAGACGCCGCGGAGAGAAGGGTCGGCACTTATCTTTATCCGGCGCTCTAACGACCGTGCGAGGAGTGTCGCTTACTTATCGCCGGCTCTTCTACAAGCCGATTCGAACGTCGACGACGACGACGACGACGACGACGACGACGACGACGCGCGGGCGATTAGCGCTCGCACGTTTTAATATCGCCGATGATAGCCAATGAAGAAAGGAGCGATTTTCTCGGAGGCTCTCTCAGTATAGATACTTTCTATCCTGTCGATATACCTCGACCTGTCTTGTGATAATTATTAAATATATTTTAAGCGCGACGTGTCAACGAGGAATTGTGAGAAATAAGCACGTAATAATTAGGAGCGTAGCACGAACGGATTTCTGCGTAACAGCAGAGATATTGAATTGATTTATGTTGAGATGTTGGTTAAGATGCAATAATCGTATGTCTCAGTTATGAGAAATATACCGTACTATATAATATCATACGAGTAATCTTGTAAATCATAAGAATACGGCAGTTGGGACAGATGTAACTTGTGCACAATTGAAAGAGCAAATGGATGCAACATTTGCAATGATTTAAGTTTATCTGCTTTAAAGTTGAATTGATGTGCATGTGTGTGATCAGTGTAACGTAATTTAACGTTCTATATGAACGTGGGTTAAGTCCATTAAATACAATCGCTTGATTAATTTGACAGTATGCAATACAATTGGAAATTATAATTAAATTGACAATTTTTTTACACTTTTACACTTTATTTGTAAAAATGAGAAAAAAAAATACTAATGCACATACACACATACGTACATGTCTCTATGTACAATCGAGCATTTACCTTTGTGTATGCAGATGATTTTCACTTGTATAATTTTATTCGGAGTTAACATTTTTGTAACATTTTCTGTATTCTCTCCGGATGAAAAGATTTTCGTTTTTTTTTTTTTTGGAAAATACAAAATAATTTTTTAACAGGAACAAATCATCCCTTTTCGTCGTCATTAATAAAATGGCAGGCATTCGTCTCTCTCTCTCTCTCTCTCTCTCTCTCTCTCTCTCTCTCTATTCTCGATACATTAATTGCGATCTATTGTACAAATCTATTATACAAATATGTTGTATATATTTTTGCGCTAACGTTTCTAATGATTAAAACAAAACGCACAGTGTGGGGCCTGGAGTAACGATCAGGTGCAACCGGCCGAATCGTTACCGGCTAGCCGGGCTGTTGCGTGCGTCCCTGCGAGCACGAGCTGTGTAAATCGTATTAGGGATTATTGCACGATCAAAAATATCCCCCGTAGGATAATCCTCGAAGGTGGCGGCGATGTGTTGGTGGCATTAACTCCGACGTGTTATATCGCAATGCGTGTAGGTATACGGCGATCCCACCGACCTCACCTTTCCTCCCGCTCTGCCACCCTCATCACCCTCTCCTTGTCTCTCTTTCTCTTTATGCGTGCTCTCTCTCTCTCTCTCTCTCTCTCTCTCTCCTCCCCTCCTCTATCTCTTGTATGTTACCGCGCGAAAGCACGCGCGTATGTGTGTGTGTAAAATCGTGTGCGTTCGTTTGCCGGCCTCCGCGAAAATCCACGCCTCTGCATCCTGCTTTCGATTTATCTTTCTCCTCTTTCAGACTCGGGGCAGGTGATGTCGCCGAGAGGAGCTTCCCAGCCGACCGGTAATAATCATTAAAACATCGAAAATGGCTAAGCGACACGGCAAATAATTCAAATCTATTTGTTTATTATTACTATAGGTTGAGAATAATAACTGCGAGTTCGAGGCAGGAATCAAAATTGTGCCTAATTATTTTAGCACAACATTTTTTTTTGAAATTTTAGATTATTGCTCTTGCGACAAAACATTTGTAATTTATATCTGACATTTTTATAAACTTGTCAAATAATTTATATAACTATATTAATTATTATTATTATTATTATTAATTATTATTATTTGAAAAAGGACAAGCAATTACAAACATATTTATATAATATTATTAAAATTATTTTATTATACAATAATATAATAATATTTTCGATATTTGCTAATGCTATATAATTAATACGAATGATTATAAACACCAGTTATATGAATTATAATAAAATTACAATTATGATATTTAATTTTTAAAATAACTTTAAATATATTTGCAATATATATATATATATATATATATATATACATAGTTGTATGCCAAAGAACAAAACGTAGATTGATTATCAAAGTCACGCGTTAATTTTGATAACTGGTATCATCCCTGTGATTCTCGCAGACCATGTAACAAACTAAATGTGCAAGAAGAACTTGCCGATTAACGCGAGTCTCTTTCGCAATTTTAAGGATACAAAATTGTACGATATATTATCAAAATATATAAGAAGAGTAAAGAAGTTACATGGCAAAGGGAGGCTTCTTATAAGCCGAATTGTCGAATTGGCTCCCTTTTTAATTATCCCGACGAGGATCACAGGGATGAAGCCGCGCGACTTGGTGAACTTCATTGTGCATTCATAATGGTCGGCAGAGAAAGAGATAGGGGGAGAGAGAGAGAGAGAGAGAGAGAGAGAAGGAGGGAGAGAGAGAGAGAAGGAGGGAGAGAGAGAGAGAGACAGAAAACCTTAATGTTCTAAGGCTCTTATAAATATAAATATAAGACGCTATCTCACAAGAAGCGTCTTCGAGTTGTGCATTGACAACGGCCACGACGTCGGCTCGCCATAAACGCTGCTCGTGGTCTCAGCTTCTTGCTCTGCATTTATTTTTAATAGGATTTATTAACTGGCACAGCATGTATACATACTGAATTTTACATAGATTGCAATACAACGCGCTTCACGTAGTCGTAGTCTACTACGTTTTCGCAAAATCTCATTTTAGGAAGATGTGTAGTCCGCTGGACTAATTGGATCGCCTTTCTAATATTGATAATAATAATTAACACCATTATTATTTATTATTTACGATTAGATTGTTACAGTTCGACGTTTGAGGAAAGATCAATTTCGGGCTTTGTTAAAATCGAAAATAGTAATAAAGATTTATACGATGAGTCACATCAATTTTTTTTGTGCAAATCTTAAGAAGACACGTGTCTGCGATTTCCATTCCATGAAACTCGGCGCGACTATTAAAATGATATTGACAATGACCGCTATTTATCGGCATTGTTCGAACGCGAGCGCATTACGCCGTAATCATCATTAATTATTATTTAAAGTTTCGTCGGCGACGATTGGTACTCTGGGAATCCATTTGTCTTCCGCTCGCAACAGCTGCGTAGCCGATTTTTGTTACTTTCTTTTTCAATTCCGCGTATCACGAGAGTATGGAGAGAGAGAGAGAGAGAGAGAGAGAGAGAGAGAGAGAGAGTAGCAGAGCGTACATTAATCACTTGCTGAAGCATCATGCGCTTTTTCGCGCCCGCTCGCGAAGCGCATCATTGCGCGCATACGTTAGCCGATACAAATTGACGAAAAGGATTAGCATTTGTTGAAAATTATTTAAATATCTCGCGATTTACAATGAGAAGTTACTGCTAAAAATAAGAATATATCACAATGAAAATAGTTCTTATTTTTCTATTCATTTCTTAAAACTTCGTATCTTACTATTCTTTACATAATACAAGCTGTTTTAATGAAATGACAATTGCATAAAAGTAGTAAATATTTTCTTATAATAAGAATAAAAATATATCTTTAATTTGTTAACAATTTTTTAATTTCTGAATATTAATCAAAATTGCCAAAATATATATATAAGAATGATTAAAACGGTGATGAATAGTAAAGAATTAGAGGAGAGTTGATATCTCTCGAGGATTGCGATAAAAACTAATTAGAAACTTTATTATACACAGACCGTGGCTGATAAAAGCTAAACGGAAAACAGCCGCTACGCGCGAGATGTAGTGACAGAACGGGAGACGCGCCTCGTCGCCTTCGACGAGGGCAGGACAATCCTATTTCTTTCTTATGCAAAATCTCCGTATGCGTAGCGTGTTAAGGGATTAAAAGTCTGCTCTACAGGGTCAGCCGGAGGCTTACAAGGCCTAACAAGATTAGCTTAAGACGCCGAGTTCGCATACCCCGGGGATTACACATTATGTATTCACCTGGATGTATTCGAACGGAGATCTAGTTCGAGTTCCCCCGTCATGCATGTAAGAAAGCGCAAGTTGGGATCGCGCCTGTGAGAATGGTCGGGTCTTAACGATCGCGTCTCGGTATTCCCGATGCGAATGATCCGATGCATCAAGCTCGCCGATTTCGGATCATCATGGGCGGGAATGAACGCGCGGTCAGGGATTTGCGGATCTTCGGATCGTTAAATCTGAGCTCGAAAACGACCAACGGAACGTTGCTCTCTTGAGCCTCGGTGTTGCTTCGCTCGACGTAGGAAAGACGTCATCATGTGATACTCTGTTTTACATTCTTAATTTCTAATAAAATGAGAATTCTTATTAATAAAGAATTTCCGATATAAAATTTTATGATGATCTGTAAATACGACTTCAATACGACTTCTTCTGTAAATAACGGCGTGCGTTATTATTATTATCCAATTACGGAATATAGTAGTCTTTGACGTCGGTCAAAGGATTAACAGAAGTGAATTAAGTAAAGGTAGAGAAAATTACCGTCTCTTTTGTCTAGAAATCGAGAATATATATTTGCACGTATGTAATTTCCATCTCTGAGCTAATAATACGCTGATCGATGACACAGAAAATTATTTTAGATCGTTAATTTATATTTAACGACGCTTTTCACGAACGTCGCGCCATTGTTGTGTCACACGAGCACGCTCGTGGGGATAAAATTGCGTGGAAAGGCGCTATAGCTTTGCCGCTCGCGACCCCTATTCTGATCTGTCACGGTTTATCACGCGGGCCGAAACATTTTTCCGTTTCGCCAGGGTCTGACATAATCTCCTCACCGGGCGTGGAAATCGCACGCGACTCTCGCAGGCGCGTCTGAATGTATTGTAATAATAATAGAGCGCGCATATAGAGCGATCCTATAAGAGCGCCGGAAAAGAGAGCAGCTCCGAGGGGGAGTCTTATCTTCCCTGGTCGGCTAGAACTCTATTTCGAGGCGAGATACGCGAGTCTCGACGCGGCTTTTAATGTCTTTTCTCTCTCCGTGTTTTGATTAAGAGAGAGAGAGAGAGCGGAGCCCGGGAAATGCTTCGCGATCGCGACGAGAAGGAAAGAGAGATGCGCCGAAGCATCGGAGGAATGAGATACGAGATACGGGGGAGAAGAGAGCGCGCTTTGAGTAATTGTCCGCTTGTAACTGTCAGAGAGCGTCAGGAGCTGACTACCTTCGGGAGAGCGGCGAGCGAAGATCGAGATAAACCACCTCTAAATTCATTGTGACGAATAATGGATCCGAAAGAATTGATCTCTCTTTTTTTTTTGAAAAACAAGACGAAAAACTTGACTTGTTTATCACTTATCGACGCGTACATTTGTACTAGGTAATGATTCTATTCATCAGTATTCGTTCGATATAGATTTGTACCGGTGGCTTTTAATTATTGTCGAAAACGAGGACATCGAATTTGGGAATATTGTAACTCCGAAAGGGTTACGGCGCGGCGTTCACGGCTTATGGGAGAACGTCGTCGAATTTCAGGCGCGACCTTCGTGACCAGGGTCGAAGAAGTAGGAGTAAGAATTTCCTTAGACGGATACACCGCAGATACCGGGCGAGGATGGTAGGAGTAAGTGGTGGTTTTGGCAAGGGGATGTTCTGATGCGATTTCACGCTGGATTTGCCTAAGATCTCCGCTAAGGAGCCCTTTAACCCTCCCCTTTTACCCTTCCCCAAGCTTCACCCTTCTATCACGAATCCTCTGCTCTAGTCTAGGCTGCCGTTTCCTCCGCTCCTCCTACTCTCGCTTCCTCACTTCGATCTTAGTCACTCCCCAAAGAAACCGTCGAAGATTACGTACCTTAGCACAATGTCGCTTCATTGTTTAAAAGAACCGCATCTGGCAGACGTGTTTCAATTAACTCCTACGCTCTGAAAGTGCCGTCGAAGCTTGGAGAAAAATCGCATGTGACGTGGTTTTATCATGTTTATCGTTTATTCTCAATTAAAAAGCAAAAAGCAAAAAGACTAACAATTAATTAAATCGCGAACTTACGTTGATAAATACAATCATTAGGAAGTTACATAACGAACCGGGCCACGACTCTAATTTAATAAATTGATAATAACGTGGCGCTCATTATGTCAGATCGTCTCTCGAAAAATGCAAGTCACACGAGAGAGAGAGAGAGAGAGTCGTTTCGAGGCGCGCGACTGTCACCCATAATCCCTTGACACTCCGAGTAGACTCGCGAGCTTGTTTGATCTCACTTCTCGACCTGTCTCCGAGCCGAAGTCGATCCAGTTAAATATTTCAGATCGGTCCAGAGTATCTGGAATAGCCAAATCCGTTAGTATTCCTCGGCCAATGGGAATTCGGGTTTTGCTTGAGACCCCTCGTGGATTAGACGGCGCCGGTGCCTCGTTGCGCGCATATCCGTGTTTTAAGGACGCGTGCACGCCGCATCGTGGATGTACCCGATGTCTTAGTGTCGGCCCCATTCCACGTATATGCAAACCCTCATGGCTTAAGCTAAGGCTAAGGCCGAGGCTCTCCCCCGGGATTACTACGTCATTCTGCAGGACTCCTCCGGTCGCCGGAAGGATCAGCTCTCTTCCTTCTGAGGATTTCGCGCAGGACTCCATCCTGTTCCTAAATCAGCTTGTCAGACCGAGTCATTGCGCGCCGTTTTCGTTCTTATTTCGCTCGCGCGATCATTATATGCGCTTACGACATTGCGGGAGCGAGGCATGCGCCGAGATCATGCTAATCTGGAACGCTCAAGTTTGCATTGCACGTCTATTCTTGGTTTATCTCGCGTTATCCATTCTGTATCTAAATTACCCCCAAGATTAAATCGTTTCCCGAAAGAGATAAAGTCCTTTCGTTTTAAATTTAGAGATTACCGCAGTATACGATTGATAAATCTTTTAATAGAAAATTAAAGAAGAAAAAAAAACCTATTTGTAATTAGCCTACATACAAGAAACAAACTTACTTTTTAATTTTGTTAGTTAAAATTAAATCTAATCTGTATTTAAAATAATTAAATATTTTATCTTAAATACTATATAATTGAATAATATCCTCGTATATTTATCGAAATATAAGTATATATATATATATATATATAAAACTATATAAATTGAGACATTACCCTGTAAGTTTCGCTAGAATACGATATGAGTTCTTAAGCTCGATGCAATAAATATGCTAATACAAAGATAGAGTCTCTCCCGATTCTGGCGTTAATATTTGGAAGATCGGGGCGCTCCGGTGACGGCGCTCGCGATCCCCTACCACCTCGACTTCCGCCCAGGAAACTTTTCAGAGTGACAGGCGGTTACGCGTCCCGGCCGTGATAAGAAGTTTCTAGATATTACTCTTCAGAATCCGAGGAATAATCCGTCTATCGCGCGGCGGTAATAGACGACCGGAACCTGTCCTTGGTGCCACCTAAATCATCCCCCAATGAGTTGGCGCTCACAATAACTCGTTACCGAAAATCCAAATTAAGCTCCTTAGCAGAGAAATTTACGAGACGTTCGCCCTCTTCGGGGGCCCCGCATCTCGCGCTACCCCTTTCGTCCCGCGAGGCAGTTTACCGAAGTAATTTTAATCTTCCGCACACGGGGCACACGGTGGTGCGTGTGTGCTCGCATAAAACACGCACGGACCGATCACGCGTGTGCGTGCGAATCGCGAGCTCGCACGTGTGCGCGCGTAACACGCGTATGCGTGAAGAGAGCAGACAGAGAACGCGACGGTGAAGTATCGGAGAACTACACCCTTCTCTTATTCTCTACGTTGTATAAGAGCTTACCCTCTAAGCATCTTAGGGCAAGTTTTCACCCTTGCTTCCAGCGAGAGCGACGGTACATTCGCTGAACCGGCGATCTCGGTGATCGTGTTCGTCGAACGAATCCATTTTCGATTAATCAAGATGTTCATTTTTTTTTAGATACATTCTTCTAAATAGTTTTTAGTCTAGCCATTATCCTAGCTGTTATACAATGCGGATGACCAATATTTTTGAAGAAATTAAGAGATCTTATAAAAACAAATTTCAACAATAGAAGATCTTAAATCTTATCAAGGGTGTGAATAACGAGATCTTATTTTTTTTACTATCAATTGAATTAATTGCCACGTTTCTGAAAATGAAGAAGAAATAGAAAGAGATTTTAGTTTAAAAAGTTAATTTCTTTATTTGAATTGAAATCGACTGAAACAGAAAATACCTTTCTGTTCTGATCTTACATACTTTAAGCGCTATCTTAAATATGTCAATTCACTCAAATGCGAAGTGAGAGCTTCAGGTGCTATTGAGATACTTCGTTGGCTATGCGTGCGTGATCTAGTCGCTATGAATCGGCTAACACTTAGATTTAGAAGGTTTCGTCGCGTGGTCGGTGATCTTATAAGCATCAGCTAGAAGGTTATCTCATTACGTCTTATCTGATATTTTCAACGGACGTGAGCTTAACGATACCGTAAGAGCTTAAATCGCACGCGAGCTTACGGACAATAACATACTTTGCATGCGCAAAAGAATACGCAGCGCTCGAGAAAACTAAAAACTATCGATATCCGTAATTCTCAATCGATCAGTTGTTCAGCAATATGTGACGAACGAGAGGAAACGATATCTTTCGAATTTCTAATCGATTAAATGTCACACAAATCTTAACGAACATATTAATCCAACATATTAATGGAGAACTCAAATGACTGGGATAGACCGAATGGGTTCGTTGGCGAGAGGAAAATCAAAGTGACACGTAAAAAAAGGAGGAAATATATGAGAAAGAGAGAGGAAGAAAAAAAGAAAAAGAGTGAGAGAGGGGACGGGTGTCGTAGATAAAGACTTCGAAAGAGCCGGTCGCCTTATCTGTAAAGACCGACATCCGCCGGATCAGCCTCAGATACCGAAACCACCCACACTTTCCTTCTGGTGCACGCGCTTAGGCTAAGTTCCGAGGACGGAAGCAGCCGACTTCCAGGGATCGCGAATTCCGTTGCCGCACGCGCAGCTGGGCTCAGATATCCCGGCACGATTTGTTCCCTTGGACATGCAAACTGCAAATTGAGGTTTTCAGTTTTATGCGCGCACACCGGTCTGGCCGAACGGTTGCAGATTAGTCGAGAAGAACAGTACTATTTAGACGATTTAAACGTGGCTTCGTAGCCTGATTCGATTTCGAAAGACTAAACCGAGTCGTCTTGGATTACCGAGTCATCAAGACGTAGAAGAAACTCTAAGACTAACGGTTTCTAGATGCACCGAGTTTATGCTCATTCAATCGTGACATTTTAGACGAAGATGTCAGACAGGCGATAATTTCTTCATATCCTTTATCGATAAACGCGATTGCAATTCGTTTCAGTTAAGTAGACGATGTCTTTAATGCTCTCTCATAGGTTATAATTTAGAAATTTTTAAGAAGAACTTTTAGGAGCTATCTTTGACTGCAACTGTAAACCACTTATAAACTTTTCTTTAGTTTACGTACTTCTCACGATATACAAAAGTATATAAAGATGATTAAACATTTTTCTAACTTTTTTTTCCTCTTAAATTACCTAAATACTTAAATTAATACTCAAATTCTCAACTCCATTTTAGACCATCAAGGAATTAAATTCATTTTATTCTCCCCCTTCTTCATCGGTCTCTGCTTAATCGCATTCGAGCACACGATACAGTAACGTCACTGTCGATGAATCTAAATGGCGTGTGCCTTTCCCGTCAGTGATTTAGAAAGATCCTCGGTAATCTCCGAGCGTTCCGGTAATCATTTTGCGCACAGAAAACGAGGGTCGCGAAGAGATGCGGAAAGAAATATTCGGTGGAGATTCTTTGGTCGCACTCCCTTCAAATCGCGCTTTCTCAACACCGAACGCGGCCATTATCGCGACGGTGCAGAGTGGGCGATAGTGGGGTGCCGAAAAATATGTTCCAACTTTTTATCTTGTATCTGCACCACCGCCTCGGTGCAGAACTGAACGTTCTGTTAATTTGCGAAGTCGAGAACTCCATAACTACGCCACGAGCGCAACCGCATTTGGCTACAAATATGGACAATTTAGCGGGAAAAAAAACAGGCTATATCTTGGGAAGTTTAACTTTGCAATTGAAAATTATTTTCTTCTAGGAATATAACATGTTTTAATATCTTTACTGTGAAGATTAGTTTTAATAAATATCATATATATTTGTTTATGGTTTCTCTTATTGCTCAAATTTAAATGCCTTATATGCTTGGATATATATATATATATTTGCAAATATTTGTTAATTTCTGTTAAATTTCAAATAAATATTATCATGAAAGGATAGCGTAAATCAAATCGTAATAAATGGATGTTACTGCGGCAAGATTTAACAATACGAGAAATCGCTAAAGCGAAACGCAAGAAGACGAAGTCGTCGTAAATGAAAAAGAGCCATCGAGAGAAACTGGTTTCGCTTCTTCAAGGGTTGCCCTTCGGATGAATCTTATCTTTCGACGAGAGCTGTCAAAGACGAAACGGCATGACGCTTCCGTCGTGCGGGAAGATAACCGGAAGCCCGATAGGTTCTGCACCAGAAATGAGAAATGTCTTTGCGGTTGCAGAGATTAAAGATTTCGCGGATGAGTTGCCACCGCTTCCATTTCTTCTTTCGCTTTTTCTTACGATAGATTTTTTAGTACGTTTTATTGCAACGTATAAATATCAATTAAACAATACATTGAGAAATGTATATTTAAATTTTTTTATTCTTTCACTCTATTATCAATAAATTACATATTTTTAATTAATTAGTTACTCTTCTATTCCTAATACAAATAGAAAGTTATAAGATCTATCTTTTAATTAGCATTTTTTTGGAAAAATTATAAATTACAGGATCGTTATAATAAATTTCATAAACAAACACACTTTCGTGATCGGACAGCAAATGTATCGCAGATTCACGTGGAGCACGACGTGGCAACGCGTCGGTAATAAACAGAGCGCGTAATACGATGTCCTCGCGATTAAATCCTGCGGCGTAAAAGCCCACCTTAAACCAGCTGATCCCGGTACAAAGACGACGCAAGGACGGGACGCCTTAATGAAAACTATACGTCCCTAGATTAAGGTGGACGCTGGTCAGCCTTCGGACCCGCTAGATACGACCTGTCTTATGCAACGTGGGGAACGAGCTCTATGATGTCCGGCGTATTAGATGGAAGTTTCGGCCATTAATACCTAATATCATGCCGCCGGCAGTAAATCCTTTGTTGGTCATCTTTGACGGGGACTTAGCGCCTTGCATCAAGAGACATTTGAGCTATCTATCAATCCGGGTACAATCCAATATTGCGCTGTGATTAGCTTATCGCGCTTGTGTAAAAAGTGTAATTTAGATATAATAGATATAACATTAATCTATTCTTAAATAAATTTACGAAAAGATTAATCGTCAATGTTATTCTCTTTATGAATTTTTCAAGCTGACTTATAGAGAGAGAGAGAGACGAAAGTTCAACAAAAGCTCTCACTTAACCACGCATTTCACTCGCGTTTCGCTAGCCGCGCTCGGCGATAAACAACGCCGTTTAATAAAATACGTAGGTCTTATTCAAAGCTAATCAACAACAACAACCACAGGTCACCGCGCCGTATTTCTTCATAAACAAAACAACCGTTGCTTCGGAGAGCGATTCACTTCTATTCCAAACGGCGGCTCGACTCCACTCGGCCGTAGAAGACTCGCGCGGACATAACAATATTATAATTTTTTAAATACCGAATACTTCTCTTGTAATTAAACGTTAAATTAAATTTTATTATAATAATTAGATTTACATTATTAAAACATTACAGTGAAAAGACTACAACGGTAGTTGCAAAATTTTTCAGAATACATATAATATCGATTGATCTATTGGTGAACAAAATATATCTGTCTCAACAACAATGTGGAGTGAGTATATGAGTATATCAGTAAACAACACGTTCAGTAATCTCATCGAAAATTTGATGGTACCCTTTACGGATAAGTATAGGCATCGTGCAGCTAGTGGAATTGTGCGGGCTTTCCCCTTCTTCCCCTCTCCCGCAGTCTTTCTTTCACCATCCCTCTCTCTTCCTTCTCGCACTCCATTTCCTCGGTTTCGCAGAAGTCTGGGATTATGACCTGGAGTGGGATAGACTCCCGGACTTAAGTCAGGGTTACACAAGGATCGCAGCTATTGTGCCATCGCACAGGTCCCATTGTCTCGGGATAGACGAGTGGATCTGCATATGCTTAGCGCCGGAGTTAAACTTCTCTCTCTTCCTCTCGCGCTTCGCATTACCCTCTCTTTCTCTCTCCGTCTTCTCTCAGCGATCTTCAATGCGCGCTCCGCGAATCATCCTGCCCCTCTGAATTTGGATGCCGAAACGCCGAAGACTATACCTATTGTCAGCCGGATGTACAGAAATAGTGCTTCAGTCGAAGCTATGAGACGATTTGAGCTACTCACCAACTCGCGGAGTCTTCGTGAGGATATTTTCGTGAGGATATTCGGATTCAACTAATCAGATTTGTTTCTTTGATCTTCCAAGAAATTACAAAATAGAAATAATATCATACGATCTGAAAATCAAACTTATAGCAAATCATGAAGCAAAGAAATATGTGAATAGTCTAAATCGATACAAAATGAGATATTAATGCATTAAATAATTTGTCAATTAAAATCCCATATAACTGTGTGAAAAAATTTGTATTTTGTATCCAATTAAAATTTCAAAACCGCGACTATGGAATCTTTAATCAAGCCTTTTCATTACGTGCAATTAAATCACATTTGTAAAATGATGTAATTGTTAGTTAATTTGTTAGCCGTAATAAATTTGTTACCCCATTGTTACTCGTAATGAGCGGATTGTCGAGCGCGTTACTTCACGCAAACTCTTTTGTCTGTCGCAGCGAAAAACCTCCCGGTGCATTGTGTGGTGGAGACGATTCACAATATCGTGGAAAGTCATGTGAGCAACAGCCGTGAAAAATGGCGAAGTCCTCAAGTAGAGACGGACTCTTACGTTATTATTCCGGTAGCTATGCCCTTTCAGGTAAGAGCTATTTTTTTTTTTTAATCATTTCTTTTATTGATATTGAATACAATGAAGTTGTGGATGTAATTTGTTAAAATGTTAACAAGCTCAAATTCAAATTGTAATTATCTAAAAAAAATTCAACTTTTTATGATGGGGCTAAAAAAATTTACTATTAATATATAATAACAAATGTCAAATTACACTTAAGAGGAAATTAAACACATTTTTCACAAGAACACGGTATTCATTATTTGTACAAATTCTGAAAATTTTTTTTACATAAATTATTGTAAGAATAAATATAAAAATATATTTAGACAACACTAATAATAGTTTCGTTTTTTTCGCTGGTAGGATTTAGTAGGCGAGGCGCTTGTACGCCTAGGATACTCCAGCGATTTGATACCGAGCGCTAGAGGAAGCATCGTTATTCGTAACTGGAAGCCTCTACCGATGGAGAAAGTCGCCGATGGACCGCTGCTGACAGTAGGAGACATTCTGGCCGAACTGACGTCGGTGGCAACCCTAAAGATTCAGGTGTACAGATCTAGACCGCCACCTCCCAGTCCAGCAGCTGAAGTTAGAAATAAATTGCTGAGGTTGCTCCTGTTGCACAGCCATACGCTTCTCGTCTCCGCAGGCTGCCCCTTGGACGAGGTAAGGTGTCTTAAATTGTTAGATGTCGACATTCGTGTTTTTCAATGTTCCAGATATTTGGAGAAGAGAAATATACGTTTTTGCTGTGTTGTAGTCAGATTTAATTTATTAAGCAAGCTTTCTTGAAAAAAAATCTATTTTAAAAATTTATTTACAATGAATACAGTAGGGAGATGCAAACGAATTAAATCAAACCGCATGTTTTTAAAATTATAAATTTATTCTAAAGATTGATAAATATTTTTCGCATTTAAATCTTGTAGAAAGTATACGGAAGTAAATTTTTCTCAAAATCTTAAGCGATATATCGTGTTTTGTTATTTTCTTTAATATCGCGGTTAAAGGCAAAAGTACGAAGGGAAAAAAAATACTAGGAAATGAAAGAAATAAATAAACTGTATATAAAGGTGCGTTTATTTGAAGAACGAGGTTAAATAACGGCGTACCGAGAAAATTTAAGGGCCATTCAGGGTGAGATCGGAGCAGGGAATATTCGTAGTAAGACGACCGCTTAAAAATGTATAAAATGTAAATCTAGCCAGAGAGTGTTTGTCGTCGGGGCACTTAATCTCATTAAGAAGTCCTCCGACTCAGTACCCTTGTAGCTCCCATAAGAACGGCAAGTGGTAATCTTTGGTAGATTCTTGCTCGCGGCTCGCTGATCCTCACCTTGAATAAATGCTTTCTTGGTTTCGAATCACCAGTCGAGAAGTCACCGCATTTTAGTAGCTTCCGTTCCCAAAGCATTCCGTTCCCGAAGCATTCTTATATGAATAATGAAGCTTTCCTCAATCTCAACATTACAATTGGAAAATTTGCAATGTTTATTATTTTAATTAACGATAATAATCAGTTTCAAGTTATTACGATTTGTATTTATCTTTTTTCTAAAAGTAGGAAAAATAAATATATTCCTAAAATAATATCTTAATCAGGATTTTAATAAAAAAAAGTAGAGAACTATTATGATTTAAATGTAAAAAAGAGTTTCATCACAGGATTATTCACATTTCGCTTCGACGTCGACGACTCGACGGTTTCGCAAAGCTGATTCGACAAAAATTTATTAACGCCGCGCGAACTGGCGAACTCTTGCCAATCTCCAAGCGATGGAACCGAATAACGTAATCCCGATTAGGCTAACTAACGCGAAATTTTCTTCGCGATGACTTCTCAAGAAGTTTATCCTGGTTATCGCGATCCTCTCCTCTGATACCATTCCCCGAAAATTGAAATAGATGCACGATTTTTCGGATTGGCCCACACGTGCAAACGTGCCCTGCCGACAGCGGAAGATCTCATAGCGTGTGATAGGATTACCCTTTACTCAACCAAATTCGCAGCCTTCATCAAAAGCCCCCTCGATATCAGTATCGGGGAGGAAAGGAGAGGTGCCCTGCCGCCTCCCGGACCGGCATTATCTAAGTGCACTCTCTTTGAAGATCCCGCCACCCGCCCATCCCCGAACTTTAATGCCGCTCACGGTGGTCTATGATTACCAATTTTCCCCGGCAAACGTTTCCTGCTTGAGTTTCGTAGCCCGACGGCTAATGGCGAACCGTTGTGATGGAGAACCGACGCCTCTCGACGCATAGATTTGGCTTAATCTGACGATGATGCACGAAGACGTATTGCCGAGCGATCTCCCCTCTTGTTTCTCTTTAGATACTTCCTACGACTTCTTATCTCCCCTGGAATATTTTAAATTGTTTTACGTGTCTGATCTTTATATTTTATCACTATATAACAAGATTGAAGATTTAACTGTTTTCCATTACAATTTTTTTACAAAGACAAGAGTTTTCAAAAATTAAGAGTAAGGTGTCGCAATTTGAAACAACAATTTTATTAATCTTTAATATTAAATTTAAAATGAAATGAATTTAAAGATAAAGTTTAAAATTAAGTCTTTATAGCTATCAAGGAACAAATGAAAAAAATATTTGTTATTTCCTGCGTTTCGCATTTTTACTTGCTTATCTTGATTGTAACATTGTTGTCACAGATTGATATCAGTTATTTCTGGTATCCGTGACTCAGATAAAATGCACGATTTGTGGCATATTGTGCACATTTTTGGATATATCAAAACTGCTTTCGTTGGAGAGCGATTAGAATTTTAAATATGCAGAGACATATAAACGAGGAGCATTTAAAGCACACATGATTTTTGAAAAGTATAGTGCTCGTATTTCTTTCGGTATAATGGAAAGTTTCGGAAAGGTAATAAATACTTTTCAAGGGGCTCGGAAATTCGCATTAATTGGGATCGGCAAACATAAATCATCACTGTCAACGCGATTTCAGACAATAAAAAGCAACAAAATCTGCTTTGAATCCTATTTAGTTTGAAATGTAGAACAGTGATGTTAACAGACGTCGCCTGATATATCAGGATTAAGGCTTAACCGTATTTATAGCGTGGCGGCGGCATTTGATTTATTTACTATATATTTTTACAAAATTCTTCTCTATGTATTGCGAAATCTGGTTTGTATTTTTACATAAATATATAAAGGGTTAGGAAGATCAAGTTAACTGTGATAATAATTTGTCAATTGTGTCATCCGTTTCTTCAGTAAAATAAAATTTTAAAAAGTTAAGGATTACGATAGATGTATTAGCATATATTTTATCACAAAGTTTGAGAAAAAAATCTGTACATACTTTTTACTTAAATAACACAGTTGTCATTGAGAGTTGGATAATTAATTTTTTATTCTACTAGAACTTTGTAATTCTGATCTATTCTCTAGAAGAAATATGTTCAAGAGCCGTGACAACAGATATACGCGTCACGAATTTCGCGAATCGCGTTGTTGCGATCTCTCGCGCGATGTTGTTTGATCAGGGTCCCGTGATCGCGATTGATTTACCACTGCTCTATGGATCAGCCGATGATTGCTCGGTGTGCAATCACTCTTAAATAATAAATACGTGTAAATCAGGCTCTCGAATCGCAGCGCAACGTCGTCAGATAAGCTGGTGGCCCCGCTTTCGATGGCGTACCAGGCGTGTTTACCGTACGATTTCTGAAATCTCGAGAAACGCCTGTCAAGACTTGCGCCTCGCCTGCCTACCTAGAGTGATTAAGTGCGGTGTCGTAAAACTGAGGCGGATGAGAATTCGAGAAGGTGACTAGCGGGAAGCTGCCGGCGGTCGGATAATTGTCGCCTTGGTAGTATCTGACGCTACCAAGGTGCCGGGGATGCGCGACGGATTACCGCGTTATTAAGGTGGCGTCGAGCGTCTGATCTTCCAGCCCAGAGATATATTTGTTCTTATAAATCATCGACCAGATAAGGTGCGCGTACCGCTTCCTGAGGCGCGAAATTTTCCATAATCTGTCATCTTAATGCCGTGAACGACGAAGGCGAAAACGACGTTGCCTTGTAATGTCTACTTGCGTCAACAACCAGAAATCGATTGTCAAAAATATTTATATTCACGTAATAAATCCGTCTCGGTAGTATTGTTTCGACTTATGATATCCTCTTATTTTCGCTTTATCTCAAAAGGAATACGAAGGATTGCATCATGCCTATGAGTTTGATAGTCTTAATATAAAAAAAATCTTATATATTTTCTGGTAATAAAGGCAAAGTAAGAAAATAATATCTTGACAGTCATCATCACTATTTATTAATCTTTTACTTTTTCTATTGATTCATTATTTGCAATTAAAACTAAGATCATAAACTGACGGCAGGAAGATAAAAGATCTTTGAAAAAAGATAACGTATTGCATTTCTTTTGCAGATGACCTTGCTATCCCTCTGCCGAGGCGGCAATGATTTATCGGAAGAGACAAAGAGGAATTTCGAGACGTGGTTGCAGCAGCAACAGATAGGTCTTGGTATGAATCCGATAGCACCCACTTCCAATCATCATCATCACACGCAAAGTCCGCAACCCGACAACGGTGGCACGATCGCTCCGGGGGGCGGCCCGATCGGGCCGCCGCATCCAGCGCTTCTTCAATATTCGCATAAGACCAGGATGAGGACCAGCTTCGATTCGGAGCTCGAATTACCGCGTCTCCAGCGTTGGTTCGCCGAAAATCAGCATCCGTCGCGCGAACAGATACAGCACTACGTCGCGGAATTGAACTCCCTGGAGTCGCGCCGAGGCAGAAAACCGCTGGATGCGAATAACGTCGTGTACTGGTTCAAGAATGCCAGGGCAGCGCAGAAGAGAGCCAGCATGAACGGCTGCAGTCCTCCTGGACTCAGTCCAAGAGGTGCCAGCATCGTCAGTGAAGATTGCACGGACGAGGAAGAGGACATCAGGCATCAGGTACGCACCGTTTTTGTGAAAGAAAAATGAAAAATGTATTTTTAATTTGAGAAAGGCTAAATATTTAAAAATTTTACAAGATGATTTTTTTCGAAATTTTCTACATAGAAAAAAATCTATTGTGACAGATAAAAAAATAAGGAACGAGACTTGTGAGATGTCCTATATAAAATTGTAACGCGTGATACAACTTTGTCTAGAATCCTAAAGAAATAAGATTCTTAATTGCTGTTTTCAGTCGACATCAGGATCGCCCTGTCCACCGAGCAGTCCACCTGTTGGGCCTCTGTCTTTGACTACGAGACCCGAGGATCAGCAGCAGCCGCCGACATCGACTCCATCCTCGGTGAAGCAAGAGGACGCAAGGGTGTCCTCCGGTTCTGAGGACGACGAGACCAGACACACGGGTCCCATTCCACCAGGATTTTCTCTGGTGCCCAGCCCGATGTTCGGCCACGGTATAATGTACATGTCGCATTATCTGCCGCCACGCGGACCAGCCGGCTGTCCCACCAGCATGCTGGCCGACGAGAGAAGAAAGAGGAACCGGACGTTCATCGATCCCGTGACGGAAGTGCCGAGACTGGAGTATTGGTTCAAGCGAAGCACTCATCCGAGCCACGCGGTACGTATAAATCGATTGTATATGTACGTCGTTATCGCGCTAATTTGTCTCTTCTCCGACGAGTATTAGTATGTTACAAGAAATTTCTGTGGATTATAATAGCACGTTCGTAGATACAATTACACATGTACAAAGTATTTTGTTTTGTATATAAAAAGTGTTATTTAGAGAAACAAATTTTTCACTTGTATGTAAACTTTTTGAAAAATTGTTACATCATTCGATCGATATTTGACTAACTTTATTGCATTGAATTTCTTAAAATAACAATTCCATTGCTGATTAAATGTTGCCGTTGGAAATTTGGTCTTTCACGGGAGATTCGCTGAAAACGATTTTACGATCGGTCCATAGCTCATTCTGTCGTACACGGAGGAGCTGAACAAGATGCCCTATCGCCAGAAGTTTCCGCGTCTGGAGCCGAAGAACGTGCAATTCTGGTTCAAGAACCGCAGGGCCAAGAATAAGCGGCTGAAGATGGCTCTGTTCGAGGGCGAGTCGCCGCAACAGCATCCATATCACGCCGACTAGTTAATTTTCTTAAATAACTAGGTTGACTAGGGACAGAAGCGCGAGAGCCAAATGACATGAGCATTTGCAGCGCGAAAATAAAGGAAAATCGTTAACCGACTTGTTACTCCTTACTATCGTTGACACACGCGGCTTTAAACGCTTACTGGCCGCACATTCATTGTAATTATCACGTAACAATTAATATAATTATTATGAACTTTCATGAGTGTAAATACGAGATGATGTCGAATAAAAGGTATACGTCACGATAAAATGATACTGAGTATCTGTTCTTTGCGCCAGATTCGGCGGAACATGTCTAAAGACGGTGCTGATATTTCCAGATTAATATTTACGATTAATTTATGTATTAATTATATCTATATCGATATAAGGGCAATATTGGAAGAATAGAAATAAATACAAATCGTCTACGAGAACCTTACATCGATTTATTAGAAAAAGATTTATTATTTTAATTTTCAATAATTACAAATTCTTTTCCAGATTTAACAAAGTTCTATTTTATTATTTCTAAATTAATTTCCAGAAGGGTGTCAAATTTCTTTCTGAAAGAATTGTCCTGAATTTTACAGAGCTCGCAAGAAGAGGAACGAATCGAAAGGTAAGAGCTTTAAGAGCGACGTCGTAGGTAGTTCGTTCGTTTGTCTCGCACCGGGCGAGCACAATAAATCGTCAAATGCTGTTTCGCAAGTTTCGTAGAGCTTGTAATAACGTATATATATATATATATATATATATATATATATATATATATCTCTAAACGGACGATGGTGTTCGACATAGGCACACGCGTATCGTGCGCAACGATACTGTCTCCAAGTCTACGAATGCACAAAGCAGCCGCCCCGACCGAAATCTCGCAGCTAAGATAAGACAGCCGAGCTGTCAGCGAGTCAACCCTAACTCAAACGTCACAATAGTCAATGAGTCTTTCTCTAAAAGCGACATACTATCTATCTACTCGCACTACTCGCGTTCGCATCGCTCGTGGGAGTTTCAGGGACGGTAAGACTGCGGATGCGGCAGGGTATGACAAAGAGACCGCATGAAACGGAAGTGCGGTGTATTGATGCGGTGTAGTTAAAAAGTATCCGCCAGACACTCTGGAATAGCCAATCTTTTTCCTTTGTTATATACATTTTCAAAGCACGTGTCTTCTTTTCGTATCGTGGAAGGGAAATGGAAATATTTTACATTATCAAGCTTCCCTTTTCGTTGATTATAAGCGGTTATCGTTATACGGAACGCTTATGTTATAATTCTGTATACTCGGTATACTCGTACGAATGATTACCGTAGAATCAAATCTTTCGAAGCGATACGGGGGGGGGGGGGGGAGGGGGTTTCCGAGACGCTACGTTCAAGCTACGTAGCGAAAAGGGAAACTTCCGCGTTTAAGTACGTAGCGTAGCGCAAAGACGATGCCGAGGGGATATCGCTGTCATCTACGACACGCACACAGGATCCTATCGTCCTGGTGGGCCCGCCGGGGGTCGTCCCGGATTTAATGAGGATAGGCGGATTTGTCCAATTAAAACGTCTTACAAGGATCCATCCGGGTCGACGGCTCATTCGCAAAACATCGAATCTAGACTTTGCCGCAGCAGCCTTTTCTTATCCCCGCGCTATAGATGCCTACCTACCGTTATCCCTCTCGTTATCGTTATCGAGCTCTGCCTTTCGAATCGAGCGCACCTCGGAGAGCGGCGGCGGGGCAGACAAGGATTTATGGAACTTGTTTCGCGAGTGCTGTCGGTATTCGCGAATGTCGTGCAAATTCTACCGCGTCATCGGGCAAAAACACAACTCATGATTGAAGGTGAGTGGATTGACGTTATATCATTGGCAGTCTATTAAAAGTGACGAGAACAAGACAGATCACAATGTTAGGATGCTACATATTATCCTGTTTCGATGCGTTAAGCAAATATATAAGCAGATTGTGAGAAATAATTAAGAATACGCTTGAAATATCGAGATTAATAAAATCATCGTTATTGACTCATTTTTCATTCAAATTTTCGTTTAAACTTTAAATAACGTGGGGACTTTCAAAAATATATTTCTTTTAAAAATTTAAAGATAATTTTCTGTTGTAATAAACATACTTGTAAACATCTAGGTATGATTTTTTTCGATTGTTTGTAACTTTTTATAAATGTTTCTTATTATTTCATATTAATCGTCAAATTTGATATGTAAAATTTATCTATTATTATTTTCTGTTATTATATCATTTATTGAAATTTCGTTTCTTCGTACGACCATTGAGAATCTTTAATTCGAAGGAAACGAAAAAAGAGCAAATTTGTCGATCGGATAAGAAAATTGCTGGTGGGTCGAAGAATACGAAGAACCAAGAGGGAACAGTAAGACGACAGCGGGGAAGAGAAGAGAAGCAACGTCTTATAAAAATCTAAAAGTCAGCAGCTCGGAGGATCATCCCTCTATCTGATCTTAATTTGTCAGGTCGCACGCAGACAATTTAGACCACACCGTTCGCATTAAATCGTTATGAAAAATGGCCAGTTTGGCTAAAATTAGCTTTCTACCGTCATTGACGCGTATAATAAAATTTGTGCTACGAGAAACGTACTAAGTAACGTCGATTATCGATTAATATTAATAATAATACTTCTGATTAATTTATAATATATCTTAATGCACAGCGATTTGAATAGAATTTTTTACATGATAATAAACGATACATTTATTACTAATAATAATGGCGATATAATAACTCGTTAAAATAACTAAAATTATATATAAAAGAATTTACTTCAAAGTAAGAAATTTTATAATTTTTTCGCAAAACGCAACACGATAAAATATGAATGCAGCAATATCCTTAATATAAGGATATAATCCTTACAATTTAATAAGCAATAGGCAAGGAAACAAATTTCCTTGCGATCAAGCGAGTTACGGACGGATGACATCCGACAAATTGCGAACGATCGAAAGGAATATAGGATCGTTTAGAATAAACGTAGCACGACGGAACCAGAGCTAGACATTGCCCTTTGCATTTCTACACGAAAAGTATCCGCGAGATGTGGGTACATGTCGTTCCAAAGGAGCATTGTGTGTGCTTTGGCATTCAGAGAACGTTCTTATCTGCCTATCCGGGGAGCTGTCAGCAAAGTTCCTGAATAATAACGGAGAGCTGGTAGAGAGAGAGAGAGAGGGGGGGGGAGTTATAGGTAGAAAGAGAGAGAGAGAGAGAGAGAGAAAGGAAGGAAGAGAGAAAGATAGATAGAAAGAGCGAGAGAGACAACGAGAAGGAGCCGCGCGTTCTGCTATCAGCCGTAGCTAGGATATGCCTAACTATTCTGTTTCCATGCGGCTGCCGGACGTTTCGTCGGCAGATAATGTTGGCCAGGATGGTTAGATTGTTGGATGCGATTGATAAGAACCGAAAATGCCCTCCGCCGCTGAATCGGATTGTAACGAACGCGCGTAGAACGAGCCGGCTGCATAAGAACGTTATTTCATTAATTAATTATTCATTCATAACCGCGGAACATGAGTGAGTATGGTCGGTCATATTTTTCTTACAAATATAGTTGCCAAATGATGTATTACAAATATCAATAGGGTGATAATTTCGATGCATTTCCCGATTAAAATAATTTGAGTTTGATAACACTGAATAATATTATAGTTAAATAGACTTATAATATTAAAAAATTACAAATACGAGATAACGATGCATAAATATGAAAGTGCATAAAATATTTACAGTGTTTAAAGCTATAAATAGCTACGATTTCGTAAATAAATTCTATATTTATTAATAATAAGAAACTCGCAAATGGAATGACGTTGACAAGAGAAAGGAAGACTTTCCTTTCCGAGAGTTAGGCGAAAGAAACAATGGTAAAATAGTTAGAATGGAAACCAGAGAGCGGTTTGGATGAAGTCATGAGACAGCGGAGGGGTTTGAGAATTCGAGAGCTCGCAAATTAGCCGCAGGATTGGTCTCATAATCCTTGAGGGATGCTACGGTTGGCAACGCGGCTTCCATCTTCTTGTCCTGTTCATTTCTCTCTCTCTCTTTTTCTCTCTCTGCCTCCTTCTTATACTATTTCTTTCTCTTCTCTTTTCGTTCACGAGGGTAGCTGATGAGGTCATATAAACGAACTCCGCTTTCCCCTTCTTATTCTTTAATCCTATCCTCCCCTATACTCGCGCGGCTATACTAAAAATTACGAGTAGCGAGGAAGAGGACGACCAGCTAAAGGCCAACGATTGAAAGTAATGAGCCGTAGAGGGAAAATCACCATGGGGTAGGCCGTATTCTCCGTTGCAGGTAATCCGATGGTCGGATAATTAATCCCGTTAATTTATCGGCACCGACTCATGACGATGCGATCGTGCGTGTGAAGAAAGACTAACCGTGCAAGACGCGCAAACTCATGTTTTTTCTCATTTATGAGAAATAAAGTATAGCAATAATAAATAAACGTTTTATTCCTAATAAAAACGTTCAAAAGATTATATCGACACAATTAATTAATTAAAGGAGAATATCTAGATAAATATTTCCTATTTTAATATTTTTTATACCTAACTTTTTTTATACCTAACATTTTTTTATATATATTCTATAAAAAAATTATTTGATGTATTCTACAAATAAGATTTTAACTTCTTTGCGATAGAAAAAAATAGAAAAAGCTCATGTCATCAGTGCGCAACTCAAAAGTCTTTCTTCAAAGGTGGAAGAGGCTACATAATAATAACACTAATATATTGATCTTAATTCCACCAAAGCTTAAAGGGCTAGCAATCGTAGTCACGGTACTACCGTGATTCTGGATGGATCTAGCGACGACATCTTAATTGATCTACTGCCGAATGTTACACGATTGGACGGGGGTATTAAGCCTCGGAGAGTGGACGCTTAGTCGGTCATTGGCCAAGATCTATCACGAAAGTAAAGCCCAAGGAGAGGAGATCATACCACTTAGCCCGCTCGACGTAGGAGCTCCTTTCGCGACCGTAAATAAAAGAAATCCTTGTAATGGCCTTTAGCGAAGATCCTCCTACCATCCACCCCTTGCTCGTCCCGTCGGCGAGCGATCCTCACCCCGGTTATTAAGCCCTGGAGGCAACCACCCTGGCGTATCAGACGCTCGTAGGCCCGAGTACCGGTCGGTCCAGCCAGCAGCCACAGTTAATTCCTTAACCCTTATAGACTTCGAGAAAATTTAGGGACCCTCAATGGTGGTAGCAATAGGGGTAGGGATGCGCTCGCGTACATAAACCGGGGGATGAGAATGGGGGGGGGGGAGGGGGACGAACAGTGGGTAGTCTTGGAGAGAAACCGTGAGCCGAACCAGGAATACCAGGTGCTCCTGGGATCTTGGCGGCATCTTACGCCCGGACGATACATAATTTATGTCGCGCTCCGGTGGGCTTAAGACAGCATTAAGATCGACCAAGCACCAACATCTCCGCCACATCCGTCCCCTCCCCCTTCGTCCCCATGCGGGATCTACCGGTGCCCTGTATCCGCATGACCGTTATTTGCACGTGGTAAGAAAGCGCTTACACGGAGGCTCCGACGATTAGCTCGCTTCACAGGCGGATAGATCACCGGATGGGATGGGGTTGTTGGTAAATGTGAACGTGTTGTATACGTGAAATACGAGGTTACATCATAGGGGAAGAGCACAATCGGAATACAGACCGATTAAAAAAAGAATTGCGAACTTTAGAATGTAACGGAAAAAAAAAAAAAACGGTTCTTTTCTAACTTAAAATACTTCTCTTGGGTTAAATCATCATTTTTAATTTTTCTTTTGTAATATTACAATAAATATTTTAAAAGATTTACAGTATTTCCTTTTTCAGAATATTTCCTTGGATCTCTAAAAAGCAACATACAGATTAGAGAATAATAAGTTAGTTTATGAAACTTGAAATTACATTCTTTTGTACGATGAGATATTAAATTTAATTTCCACCCATTTGTCTGCTCGAGACGAAATGTTCACCCAACTTCAATTTGAAGGAGTGACATCCGCGTCCGGTGTGGATCGCAAGGGGAGGAAGATCAATGTCACATGTGTACTGAGACTTTCGCTAAATTCGTGGACACTGATTAGTTCTTCCTTTACGGGGATCGGAAGAAATGCCATGCGGCTTAAGTCCCGTTCCTGAAGGAGATCAAGATTCGAACGGAGGGGTTGTTGATACGATACCAATGGCTTTTAGCCTTTTCATGGTTGGCCAAACAGAATCCTTCGATGCACACGCGCGCACGTCCTTTTGATCCGACGCTCGTATCCTCCGCGCGGAAGCCGCGACTAAAGCTAACCGTGGAAGGATCAGGATATTGCGCACATATTTCCTCGCCGGCTGACTCCAGGCGATCTTTCTTACCCTGTGTTTATTTATTGCCGGGTTTAACGTTACACGTGTAATATCTGACTATATTTTCGTGAACTGAGGATCCCTGAGGAAGGCGACATTATCCTTTTAAAGTTCAACTTGATGATTGATTACATTGTACGAATAAAAATCCTACTTAAATATTAGTATAATTTTTTTAATTAATATAGATTTATGTGATTAAAACAATATGATATCCTTTCACATATGATGAAGATATCCTTTCATCTTCATCACTGTTTCTTTATAATGTAAAAAAAATCTAAATTAAAAATATATTTTTAATACTTTTTATTTTACTTCTTCTTTTACGATATTAATTAAAATTAATAACGTAGATATGTTTGATAAAATAATCTATTTTAAAAATTAAAATTTTGTACGTTTTTTTCTAGAATATATCCTTTTCTGAACAAAATAAATATTAACATTTTTATATAAAAATTAAAACAGAGTATATGTTCATAAATTTATTAAATAATCGTCTACGCCATAAAATCTCTTTGCAACCGATTATCGCGTACAATCGTAGGGACAGCGATATCAATACGATTTAGGCTTTTTTTACGATCCGGACGATCGGATGATCAGTAGTCGGGCATCTCTGGACATCCCATGGGAGCTACAGAAGAGCAAGAAGCCGAAGAAAGGAAGAGAGAAAAAATAATTGAAAATTTTTGGACGGTCAGACGGTTGGGAACGGTGGGCCGCCAAGAACGTCTTGGCTGGGCGACTCGCGATAAAGCAAAGAGCCCGTGCTAAATACTTACATAAATCTGTATTGCCTTGCGCAGCAAGGAGAGAAGCTTATACTACACCCACATAGAGACACGCTCAAGTAACACGCGCGCAAACGCGTCTCCACAAGAAACGATGTAACCCGCTGTCGAGATTCGAAAGGCATGAGAAGGGGAATGCCCACTGTCCGGTTACGATTTGGTCGGAAATAGTTTACATTTCCAAATATCGCGCTTTTAATAAGTTGCTTTAAATGTGACAACTTATAAGACTTGTAAATTATTAGCAGCGTGTAATTTTTATCAAAATTATAAAATTAAAAATTTTTTAATGTCTCATAAGCAATATTAAAGTTTAATATTAAAGTTTTATCTAATCAAAATTTAATTTAATAATTTAAGAATTGTCTGACATGGATATAAATAGAAGCAAAGTTAATAAAAACAAACTATGATAATTTAGCCTATTTCGTTCCAATAAATTTGTATAGTCATGATAATAATTATATAATTAACGAGATGTATGACAGCAATGCGTGTTTAAATATTTGATTGATTTTCTTGTTACTTTCATTACTCTTTTTGTTGCGATTGTTATGCAAATAACAAAAGAAAATAAAATACGTGAAGAGTACTAACGCTTCTCGCTTTTCGTGCCAGTTGATCGAATCGAATCGATAATAGTTAATGCTATGCATTTAATGCCGAGTACACAACGGCACGGCTAGAAATGCGGAGATTCATGTGTAATATACAGCGAGCCATAAATATCGAAACACAGAGCCGTCGACGGCGTCTGCCGCGACACGGAGGGTGGGCGGGTGTAAGGTAGTAAGGGTGTCTCACAGGGGAGACTCAATTGATAAACGGATAAAAGCGAAGCCACAGTGGTTTCGTATCATGCGGAGACGACGTAGCTTTCCATCCATGCGTTTGACCCAATTAAAGCTCGCGTGGCGATACTTAAAACCGATATCGACTTGTTTATGAAAACCATCACTAAATCACTCAGCATAATTTAGTCTTATAATAAGGGGGATTCAGGGAAGGTACTTGAGAGTATTATGAAACGCGAAATTGACTAACACTGATTATTGATAAAATACAGATATAAATGTAATTATGTAAATATACGCCATAGACTTTCCATGTACTTTTTTCAGCTTGTGAATACTTATTATCAATCAGTCTAATAATTTTACATTTACGTTCCATATCTCCAAATCTCATAAAATTTAAAAAAAGCACATCAAACTATGTTCTCTTTCTTCAAAATCGTTTTTTTTTTTTTTTATTAAAATATTTCAACACAGCTTACAGCTTCAATTGCAGTTCAAATTACATTGAACTATAAGGAGGACAAAGTCGCCAGAGCCAAGAGAGACAGAGAAGTGATCCCAAAGATGAGAAAAACGAAGGAAGCGGAACGCGAGGAGCGTAAGAACGGAGGCTCGCAAGGAAGGGAGAACGGATGGAGGGGTCGGTTCGCTGGTCTTCGCAGAATCCGCGGGTGCCGGGGCAATAAATCTGGCGGGTATATCTGAGCTCATGAATGTTATTAAGATACAACCCCCCGCGAGCTGAACGCGCGCGCGGGGGCGTGTACGTTACCGACGTAGGGAGATATAGGCAGTGCCGAAGAAACCGAGGAGCTTCTTGCGGTGAGAACCTGCTGGGGCCAGCCACAACCAGGAGAGAACGTCGCCGAAGGGGCAAAGAGGACGGTCGGAGTGGAAAGAAGAAGAGAAAAGAGAGAGGCGACCCGGAGAAACGGTTATGAAGAAATACCGCCACCGGTAATCCCACCATAGATCACCGCCTCTGGTGGCCGCCACTGTGCCTTCAGCTCGTTTCTTCGTCTTCTTCCTCTTTCGACCCGATCTTGCACGCTCCCCCGCCTCCCTCTTTTCCTCTTTCTTCTGCAGTTTCCTCCTTCTTGCTGTCCACCGCGTCTTAATACAACGGACTTAACTCATGCGTCATATGGAAAATCGATACATCAAAGATCGCAAAAGTTAAGATCACGGCAAAACTAGATCGGCAATGAAATTAATAATTGAAAAAAAAATGAGAGAGATAGAATAATGGGTTTTAAGCTGTTACTTCGCTGAAACTAGTTGGCTTTAAAGGTAAGTCAAAAGTAAACGTTTTTTTATAACGAGCAAATAAAGAATTACAAATAAAGATACTGACTGTATTTACTTTTTGATCCTAGAGTTTTATTGATTATTGTAGCAATAAAATTTGTAGCAATAGTACGTATCGTTAATATGCAAATGTTAATTTTAACATTAATAAATTCCTTTACAGCTACAAATTATTTCTTTTTTTTGTTTAAAAGAAGGCTAAAAAAAATATTAAGTTTTAATAAATCTAATTGCAACGGTGTCGCGAGTTCAATCTGAAAGAGGAGATAAACGCTGAAGTACAAAACTTCACATATATCTTTCACTTTGCTAAGTCTAGAGTTTCTCTCTTACTGATTTCCTTAATAATTTATCATCGTAATTTAGTCGCACAAATGAGTACGGCCGGATCCTCGTTTCGTAATCTAGCATTTTCAGCGCGGGATAGAAGATTAGGGTCTTAGCATCTTGGAAGGTTAAACGACGATCCGTAGGCCAAGGATTATTTAAGATTTTATTTAGCTATCGTGGTAATCGTGTCGCCTTGACACGTCATGTAAACGTAAAGTTAAAAATTGCCAGTCATTTATCAGAGAAAGATTTAACGTTGTCTTGAAACTATCGGACTCATAAGCGCGCTCACTCTCTTGCCAATTAATTAATTGAGCTTTGCAGTATGAAATGGACCGCGGTCCTCGACATCAAAGCGAAGCTTTCGGTCTTCCACCCATCCCCAGCTGTCTGTCAAAGTGTCCTGCTTGCCAATTAATAAAGGACCTATATATTTGTCCATCAATTCCTGCGACGTCTTATCCCGTAATAGTAAGTAAATATAGAGATCCCGCATTACGTCGTACGCGAACGAATCGCAATTTATGCTGCTACGGCAATGATCATCAATTACATATATTATAAAAATGTATACAACAACAAAACTGCGATAAAAAAAATAACGAGAAATATTTTGCTCTGTTTTTAAATTCCCTTTATCTCTAATAAAACGTTATTTTGTTACAAATGCAACAGCTGTTATTTCAAACAAATTATTATTTTTTTTTATATTACAAAATTAATATTTTTTATTTGTTAAGAAGTAAATAAATAATACACGACAGACAATTACAAGATGTATTGTAATGTATTAAATAATTAATATTCGAAATTTAATGTCGTACTTATAAATCACATTTTTCTTTCTTTTCGAAAATAACACAATGTGTGTTAAAATTAGTTTTAGACTAGCTGAACAGATCGAACATTTGTCCACGCTAATTCTGCAGAATTAAGAAATCCACTTCGTTAATTTAAGCATTTTTAGATAAAGAAATATGTTTGCTTGCTATTCTAACTGTCGTAATTTCGCGGTTTCTCGCGAAAACGTCACGAGAGACCAACATTCGGATTTCTTTTTGAAAATCGACTGCACGCCGAGTCGGAGCATCGTCGTCCCGGCGAAGATAACGCGCGGGGGTTGTGTACAACGTATACGTAGTAAGCCTGAAGGGTGGTTTATGTATCGCAGGGCAAGATATCCGATGATTTAGCTGCGGTCTCGAGGCTCCGCCAAGAGAGTCTTCTTATCTCGCGGGTGCCCGCAGTAACCGCGGTGTAATCTTTTATTAATTCGGCGACTTACGAAATTTATCGCGGCTTTTGTTTACCGCGGCGCCGCGCCATCTTAAATCTCTTCCTCCGTTGCCCAGCGGCCCTTCTTCTGCCTTCTTTGCATTATCTGACCGTACCTCTCGTTGCTGCAACCGGTATAGGTCATACTAACTTCGGTTCTATGAAGAAATCTGAGATATACAAAATATTCAGCAATTTAGCAATATAAATATAGTCTACACACACACACACACACACACACACACACACACACACACACACACACACACACACACACACACACACACACACACACACATATATACACATTTTAGAAATTTATATTTCTCTAAGAAATAGAATCACGATCACACTTTGCGCAAGTTTCTCTGTACTTTCTCTCTTATATTCTCATCTTTATTCATTCAATAATTCTGTTTAAATTTTAACAAAATGATCGTCAGTTCTCTACCATGTTTTAGTAATAACGTCATAAAAATTATTCTTGCCCGTAACGATCGGCGATATTACAACGCCCAGAAATACGCGTTCACGATCCGTAGGACTTCGCCGAAGTACACAATTCCGGCTATACGTGCGATTCCTTATAACGGTGTCGGAATGGCGCTATATTATTATTAGAGTCCCTTAAGTCTAAGAGCCTTAAATCTGCGATAAGTTATGGGCACCCCTTTGCCCTCTCCACCAAGCAGGGAACCTGCCAGCCACCACCTCCACCCGCCACGTTCCGCACCTTATACCATTTCCCTGTAATATCTTAGTCTACGACGGCGCCTCTTCGGCCTTTATCTCGCATACATTACACACCCCCGAGAGCGGACCAGGAACGACGGCTAGGAACGACGCGGGTGGGAAAAGCTGCAACTCCAAAGGGGGCGGAAGGATAATTGAAAATAACTGCTGCCTACGAGAAGCCGGCGTCTAATCCTTTCTATTCTAACTAAGATAAACCTGCGGGATTATCTTGCGATTTTCCGTCGTTTTGATGCATATGAGTGTGAAATTTTCCGCAGATTAATGAAGTACACATTGAAGTAAAAGTAAATGTAATGCAAGCAAATGTAATTGCTTGCATTGCTCTTATTTTTAATATTTTATATTTTATATTAAATTTTATATTTGTTTCTATTAGATTCTATTCTACATTTGTTCTAAAATTCATTTCACGCAATAATACTTTTGAAAGGTTAGGCTTTTATTTAAAAATCTTTTATTTTTATGTAAATAAAATTACTAAAATTATTATATTATTTTATAGCAAAAATTAAATACAACGAATTCCTTAATTTACAACGATACGTTTTGACGTCACGTAAGCTTGCCAGAAGTAGTACAAGACGAAGAAAGTTAGAAGAAAGTTCAAGGGATTTGCAAATCCCTGTCGTGTAATTACCATAAGATGAATGAGCGGTTTAATTTGCATCCATAATTTAACGCTTGCCATTGATAAATAAAGGAACTAAAAATTTTTCTTCAATCACATATCTAAAAATTTATCGCAATTTGATACAGTTTGCACAGTTAAATATTTTAATTAACTTTATTATTGATATCCTTAGTAAAATTTGTAAACGCTGTCGCATGTGTAAAAATATGAAATTTCTCGTCTTGTCATAAAATTGTATAATGTACCGTTATCTCAACACTTTGTAAGTAATTTCGCTTAACACAAAAGTGGACTTTACTTTGAGTAAGATTGACTGAAATCTCGTTAAATTCTTTGCTCGGTGACGGGCCAAGCCGCGTTTTATCTGAGGAAGAATTTGAAGTCTTGCCCTGGAACGGGGTTTATAGGTAGGGATGGATCAAAGTTTTTAAGTCTCCTGAACCTGGCAAGACTTCGCGTAATTCAAGCCTCGCTGCGCCGTACTCTTCTCGAACATCCTGTTACAACATCAAGAAATCAACCGTAATATAATCAGAAATAACAAATGTCTTCGCGCATCAAAATCTCCGGATAATATCTGTACCGAATACGAGAATATTGAATCTTTTCAGGAAAGTTAATCTTCTTCTAGAATATTAATTGTTTAAAATGTGATTTATTATCAAAGAATTTTTCCTTGCTTTTAAAATAAAAATAGCATACTAAAGATGTAAGAGTATAAAAAAATTAGAAAGAGCCCGATGCGAACAAGTGTTAGATCAAATTGCTTTAACAATTTTAAATTATTAAATATGTATTAATAAATGTCGCATCTCAACAAAGGTTACAGCTAAGTAAATTGTTCTAAGTGATTGAGCGATGAAATTATCCCCGGATTTATCACGATAGCCGAGCTAAAGTAGCATTTTTATCTCAGGCGTCATCGTCATCGTTTCTCGTAATTCGCGAGCCTGTTGACGAGGGCTTATCGCATTCTTTCTTTTCCTCCACAGCCATAAAGAAGGCACCTTCTGTCAAACGTTGTACGAGTGTAGAAGACCGGCGGACGTGTAACCCGCGCCGCAACGACGAGGAAATGTCCATTAAGGCACAGAAGTAAAGATTACATTCGTAACGTTTTGCCGGTCGTCGGCTTGGCACAGGAGATGTTGAGATGGGGAGGGGAACAAGACGACTGCTTATCGCGGCAATAAAAGACATCGCGCAACATTGGCATGTTGCCCGTCGTACGGCATCGCCGTCTCTCTGCTCTCTTTAGGCGCGCGATGCGGATGTCGGCCTGTACGTTTCCAGATAGCGAACCGCTCGTGAACGTGAAATATGCTCATCCACGAGCAGCCTTCAGTATCACTGTCCTGACAACGAAACGCTCATCAGGCGTACCGATAAAAAAAAAAGTGTACAATCACTAAAGAACGTGTTCAGCGCAGAAATGGATATCGGTAACATTCGGTAGGATTTTCAATCTAACAATCTGTTTTATTTTTTATTTTTTAAATAATTTTTTTTTACTTCTTTATAATAATAAAGCCTTGTAGAAAAAATTGAATACGAGCATATAATTAATCCTGTTTCAATTTTGCAAATCGTTTCTTCTTAATCAAAAATGAGTTTCCTCCTTTAGCCACGATATGCTTCCCTTCCTTGCGATCTTTAGTCAGTTTGACGGAACAACTCCGTGTAGATAGATGAAGCACAATCCGATATACTTATCGACAAACTTAGCAATGAGTGCGAATGCGGATTCATCTGAGGGTGAAGAATTGCTTCTTTCAGGGAGGCACCGCGAATGAGGGAAGACATCAGCACATCGAAAGGAGGAAAAAAGAATAAAAAAAAAGAGGGAATGAGAGGGAATTTATTATATCTTAAAAATAAAAATATTTTTTGCGTTTTTTATTTAAAAATATTAAACAATTAACATTTTAATAAATATATATATACAATATTAAATAGACAAAAACAAATAAGATGTTATAATAAAAGTTTTAATTGCATAACACATTTTTTGATGGCAAGTATAGATTAAAGTAATGTGTTCTTTAAAAATACTATTGCCTCAAATTCAATAATAATAAAAAAAAATATTTATGGGAAAAGAATGTTAGAAAAAATTTTATCTGATACTTAACAATGGGACAAATGTCGAATAATTCATCTTTTTATCTTAATCACAGTTTCTTTTACTAGCTAAGCAAAATATGGATATTAAGTGTAATATAAAATAGCAAAATAGGCAAGCGACAATAAGCTATAAGGGATGGGAAGAGGGGAAAGGGGGGCCAACGGGACGGTGAGACCGGGAGGCGATTAGACAATGCGACGGAAACGCTGAGGATGCTGAGGTTTTGGCGAGGACGAGTCCTTCTCTTCCGGGGTTTGGGAGCGCCGACAGATGTGCGAGCGAGCATATCGCGCACACATACACATAGACACATCGCGTTGTACGCGGGCCCGTGCATCTCATCCTCAGGGGGTGTCGTGCCTCAATGTCCCTGATCTTGTTAAGGACGCAGTGAACCACAAATAGCCGACATCCATTCAAATATCAGCGAGAAATCCAGCTACTTAAGCTACTTCCACACCGCGCAGCCGTCAACCAACAACCCGCTTAAACGACAACTCGATAAATGTCTGCCGTGGGATCGCGTTGATTTTCGTGCGTAAAACGCGCCGATGTAGATGAGTTTATTATAGAGGCAAATACGTAATGCGTATTCGACACTAATTATTCAAAATCACCAGCCGTTGCTTTATACATGGGAACCTTTTGAACAAGTTAACGTTTAATCATGCTTACCAAGTCTAAATACGTAGCGCCATAAAGGTCTGACTACTTACAGGGGCCAATATCTGAGTTGTTACATATTACTCTTTATAAAACATAAATATTAACTAAAATTACATAGAGACAAAGAAAATCTAAGAAGTATTCTTAATCAATTATCTTTTGCGATGTCTTGTTGAGATAAAAATCGAATCAATCCATTTGCATTTTCTCAAATATTTTTCACAAATAATGAAAAACTAACTTAGTTTATTGTAACGAAATTTCTTTCAACAACTGAGCAATTTTCAAACTTTAATTCGCTTCGATATTAGTATAGATAAAAGTTCATTGTGACTATAGCTTCATTTATCTGTAAAACATACGTACGTGTTCTCCAATGCGGAAAAACCGCGGGATTTGATTTAGGGACACGCCAAAGCAATTACGAGTGCGCGTTTCACGAGACGTCTTCTCGCGCGCGACCCCTTACGAGGCATAAAAGGTTGCGGAGAGGGTTCACTTGGAGGGGTAAAGTTTGGCTTTGTGCAGGGTCGCGGCGGCGTTGAAGCCGACAAAAGATAAGCCGTTATTTATAACCCGGCTTAAGGACTGCCGTGAGAGACGCGGGGGACGAGTTTAGAGAAAATAAAATTACTTCGAAATCGCAAATCCGCGTACATGATATCCCACATGTCCTCGTCCACCTGTGTCACAGAATAGATAGATATAATACGTGAAAGGGAGAATTATTCTCGTAATGCGCCCACCAAATACAAATAAACGCACATTCTAAATTTTTATTGATAATAAAATCCTTTCTAATCCTATCTTTAAAACAACTATTTTAAATCTAAAGGCACATAATTGCTAAACAAATTGAAAAAAATTTTAATTCTATTTGCTTATTCGTTTACTATTCATAATATTCGTTGAAGGCAAATTTTAATTTTAAATATGGTACAAGTGAATCTTACTATACATTTCCTTTTTTACTTCAATTAATATAATTTATTAATATTATAAAATTTTTTCTCTACGTGTTTCAAAGATCTAAATCAAATTCATTTGAATTTTTCCGGTTCTTTTAAACCCTTCCATCGTACGCCGCTTTCAGCAAGCCATATTCCGGTCATCGACGCGGCCATCGATACCACCCTCTGTACAGAGGGTGTCGCGGCGGGTGTGTACCGCGAAGCAACAAAGTTCATTCCATCGCTCTCGCTTCTTCCCTAAAAACGCACCCCACCACCATCCACTCACCTACTCAACTCCCCTTTCGTTCGCTCCGAGCCATCGGAGCGTAGTCCGAAGATCCGAGCGCAGACGACGGAGATACCTAAAGATCCGTCTTCGACGTTACGCCGCTGGTGGCGGTTGGGGGTGGCGGACAGGGGCGTCGCCAGCGGGACGCCGCCGCCGTTGGCGGGGGGCGGTGGAGACGCGCGGGGACCGTGTGGAGGGTCGAAGCTTCGAGTCTGCAGAGCCGTGCAGCCTCCCTCCTCATCCGCCGGGTGTGGGTGGTTGGGTGGTGTGGCACCGGCTCCTCGAACTGATCAATACCTGAAACACCGCGAGGTATCGTCCCGCTATTTCCGGTGTCCCAGCGCGGCCGGAAATGAAGGCGTTAAAAATATACTCCAGATAGCGCGCGCCGGTATTATATCCTCTCCGGTACAGGTGCCCTCAATAGTGACGAAGGGACCGACGGTGAACCGTTTCGCGAAGAACGTCGACCGGGACGAGTACTGTCAGCTTGTGACCGAGGTAAAAGAAAGCTAAAGTAAGTAACCGAAACTGCCCTAAACTATTCTATCATATGTGACGAGATAGAGAAATATAAATATCATGAAAAAAATCTACATTATAGAAAAATTAGATAATTATTATTTTCCTTTAATTGTTGTGAAAAAAAAAAGTTATTTCTTCAATATTAGGATTTAAGACTTTTGAATTTATCTCTTTTAATGCAACAAAATTCGATTTGTTACATCAAGTTCTCCATAATTTTTAATTTTCTCTATTAGATTTCTTCCTATATGTATTTGTGTTTTACGTAATTTTGTCAATTATCTCAACATATAATCATAAAAGTTACAAACTGTACATTGATACGAAACTACGGTCATGTTTTTACTTAAAATTATCTTATTTATTTTGCTGATTTCGAGGTTTCGACCAATCAGATGATCGTTATTGGCACGTACTGTACGTTCGCGCGGGCAAAGGCTTTTTATCTGCGAGGGCCTGGCCTGATCGACTTTTAATTATAGCTATCTGCTACCTGGTTTGCTAGTGTTCGGCGCGCAAGAGTGAGCGCGAGAAATCGGCATGAGATGATCGATCTCGAAGCCATTCTCGCGGCTGGAATCTTCATTTCGTGGCGGTAACTGCATCTAACATGAATTCGATATTGCGTGAATATTCACAACCGCTATCGCAAACCCAATTGTATAGATTAAAATACGAGGTACAGCTAAAAGAAAGTTCGAAAGTTCTATTATAAAACATGTAATTACAAGGGATTGATGCAACACAAATAAAATGAATACAAGGAATTAATTTTAAATTATCATACTTATATAGCTATCAAACAAGTTAATTATTATTAAATCGTGAGTAACAATTATCTATCATCTAATTCTGTTTAACTTAAACTCTGTTTAACTCGAATGATTAAGCGATCATTATACATAATAATAATTATGTTATTCTATTAAGAGCAACAAATTAATTCAAATAAGTCCACTTGTTAGAAAATTTTATCTCTAATTTTAATCTCGTAAAAATATAATTTTGCAGACAAGAAAATCCATATTCCATTTTTTTTTTTTACAATGATACCATAAAATGGCGCATGAAAAAAGATTGTTCCGGGAAAATTACGGATATCTGTTGAGTTTGAGGGCGTGACCACGAGTGCAACGGTGAACTCTGGATTTGCGAAATCGCAGCGAAGGGGTTGGTTTAATATCAACAGGTAGAACACGTTCTCTTCCCCTCTGGATAAGCTCAGAGCTAAGCGCCGGCGCTAGCTAAACCTCTCGCACCCTCCCGAGGGTGTGACCTGCCCTCGCTATTGGCTCGACCGGACGTGTGAAAAAGAGAACGAGTCTGTCCTGCGCGGATAAGGTCTTTTTAAATCCCTCTCTCTGGAGGGGTGGAGCTTTCAGCCGAGCTTTCTCATTGTAATTTGTATAAATTATCGCGAATCTTTTAGCTTTTTCTATACAAATGCGCGATTAAGTCCCTAGGTGATTTTGATGTTAAATTCATTTACTGATTAACTCTTTCTTGATGTTTTTCTATTAATAATCGTAATACGTTAAAAGTGCAATTAATATGTTATTGCCTTGTATTTTTACATTAAAATGTCGATATTATTATTTTTTCCTACTGGAATCTACTTATTTCTTATTACTACAATAAAAGTTTTTTGATGATTGATAAAAGTCTTAGGTGCAAGTCTCTCCTTCTCAGATTATCGAAATCTATTCTTTTTTTAAATATTTAAAACACAAATCATGAATTTAACGATTGAAGATTTAGCTTCTCGGGAAGGTTTCTTGAAGTTAAGATTTAATTTGTCATTTATAAATATTAAACTTTTTATTATAAAACTTAATTTGCGAAACTATAGGCAATCCATGTTAGACTCGATAATCGCACCAGCGTGTATACGCGGAAAAATGGCACATAAATATAACGAATTTCTATATCGGATCTAATCCCTACGTTGGATGTCGCATCGGAGAGAAGAAGCCACAGATGCGATCCTGTCGGATCGACAAAAACGATGAAGAAAGATCGTAATGCGACGACAGCGGGACGAGAGGAGTAGGAGAAAATATCCGCATGGGTCAGCCGAGAGAGGCTTAGACTACGGGAGATGCCCGCTTCAATATCGGCTTTCCGGATACTTGAGATATTTATCTAATGTCTTACATTTTCCGCGGCGCTGCCCATTCAGATTTCCATTCATGTCTCCTTCGCGGAAAACCTGTTTCTCTGGATTGCCGCTCTCGACGAAGCGCTTCGACTTACGTCAAAGCTCGTTAAAATATCCACGTCTCAATAATTTAGCGTAGCTAATACCAATAGCAAAAAATTGATGATATTAAAATTCAAGCAAGTTATGAAACACGTAATAAGTTCAAATCGATCAAATCAAAATTAACCGCGTCTTTCAATCAATTAATTAATAATCGTACATAGAGCTTGTCGGGTAATTAATATTACTAAATTTCCATTAAAATTATTAATTGTACAATAAATACATATAAAATATATGTATATATATATACGCGTACGATACAAAGTGTTAAATAAAGCAACTCTCAACAAGATCGATTCGTAATCATTGTCGGCATCAACAAAATAAAGTATCTCGGGTGTGATGCATCTTGCTGTATAGCTGCACAAATCATCGTGCAGCTACTTGCAGGTGCACTCTATCTTTATCCGACACTCTTTTTTCGTTTCTTCTGTACGGAATAACGCGGTCGACACCTCGACACGACGGTCTGATTATCTTACCGAGATATCGTGCGACGTACCCTGGGTTACTTATCAAAGATAACTACCAGCTCAGTGCTCTTAGCACGGTTCGCAGAACCGGTACGCTCGATCATCGATTCACGACGAAGGATTTTCGAGGACGTTCAATTTTATCCTCTCATAGCTTTCGACGTGCGTAACGAATATTTTCACGTCGACAATGCGCGATCAAGAATCTGCAAATATCATCCTGATAACGGCCGCAAATTGAACCGAGAATGTGAGTTACGCACGATTATTCGCTCTGACTCGCCCCGATGATATGAAAGAAACATGGAGGAACGGTCGATGATACATCGCGGCGTGTTCTTCCTGTTACTGATCACATGGCTGACAATTCTGTCAATCGCGAGGTGTCAAAGTGTTTGTCCTGCTAGATGTTTGTGTTATCTCAGCCAAATACCTAAAAGAATCGAATGTTCGAAGCAACAATTACTGGTATTTCCCAAAAATATTAGTGATGTAGTGAGTATATTACGATGAATAATGAGTCTTTTTCTTCATTGAATTTTTGTTATAAAATTGTTTGTTTTGTAATGAATGCATACAGGCATGCAATTAATTTATTACATCTTATCGCATCTGTAAAATAAAATAAAACAATAGTGTATCGATAATAGAAATATACTTGATGAGAAATGAAAAAGATATAATCGAGATAATTGAGTCACTGCAATCGATAATTTACTTTATTTTGACAAGTACATTATTCTAGATTATTATTAACACATAATAAATGTGTTTAGTTATTGACTAAAATTAATTCTTCTGTGACAGGTAGAGCACCTGGATCTATCGGGTAATTTTTTAAGTAAGATCACCGATGAAATTAATCGATTGACCGAGCTACAGTACCTGAATCTGGCCAGGAATCAGCTTACTTCCCTACCAAATAATCTTGAGAAATTGCAAAAGCTTCGTACAGTAGATCTATCAGACAACAGTATCGTAAATACGGCAGATATTGCTTCCATTAGCCAGCTACCATCTCTGACAGTTCTATACATCTCAAGGAATCTATTAACCGACTTGAAAGGGCTAACCAGCGACATGCTTCAGGCACTAGATGCCGGCCATTGCCGTGTGTATCAAAATGGTCATAAGTTGAAAATTTATTAGGGATTTGTAAAGAATTCTTAAAGGCAATTTTTAAACATATGTCAAAGTATCAATTTTGTTTAGGAAATATATTAATTATATATTATATGTTGTATTATAATAATAATTAATATAAATATAAAAGAAAATAAAATATATTTATCCATATGTTATATTTCTCCATATTCTAATCTAACAGTATTTTTTAATATAAATTTTTGCTCATATAAAAGTTGATCTATTTTACACCTATTTTACATATTAATATATATATATATATATATATATATATATATATGTAAAATTTCTTAGAATTTAACAAATATATGTGTATATATATATATATACATATATAAATTTAAGAAAAATTTCATATGTTTTAGGTATAATAGAATTCGGTAACTCATCCTTGAATGGATTGTCAGCGCTGACAACTCTGAATCTCGCGGGAAATCCGCTGAAGAGTATTCAAATGCCCGTCAGCGAGACACTGCGATGGTTAGATATGTCTGACTGCGTTCTAAATTATCTCAATCCAGACACTTTTAGCAGACTTCCCGAATTGGAGGAGCTACGATTAGTCAATAATCCTAAATTAGCATATAGCACTCGGTAAATTTGATATATTACAATTATTTGGTTACACACTTAATTACAACTTTAATTTGGACCAAAAAAGAACTATTAAAATAGCCAATAACAAATACAATTGATAGATTTTATTGAATAAAAATGATAATAAATTTAATAACAATTTATAATAAGAATTTTGTGTATAATAAAACATATTACTTATTTATAGATACTCAACTTTACAGCATCCGAAGTTAAAGAGACTGGACGTATCAAGATGTAATCTTGATCGACCTGGTCTTCATGGTTTCCCATCGTTGATGCAAGCTCGTCTCTCTCGTAACGCGATTCACATGTTACCAGATCGTATTTTCGCCAAAAACAAGCAGCTGACGCACTTGTATCTGAATGCGAACAACTTAGAGCGAGTGAATGCCAGCACTTTCGAAGGTCTGGTGAAGCTTCAGGTGCTGGATTTGTCCGTAAACAATCTTGGAGAAGTTCACAGAATAGCATTCCAGGATAATATCGATCTCAGGATCTTGAATCTTTCCTACAACTCTCTACGCCGATTCCCGGATTTGTCGTCTCTCGTTACGTCGATGGATCTATCTTTCAATCTAATCAATCACTTCAATGAGAATTCACTAGAAGATATGCCCAGAATCAGAAGTCTGAATTTAAAAGATAATCATCTACAATCATTACCACGCGGCTTAAAATCGAGAACATTGAAAATACTGGATGTGCAAAGAAACAGACTTGTTGAGCTTCACAACGATAGCTTTAATGGATTGCCATCGTTACAAAAAATTGATTTGTCAGGTATATATTAATCCTTGAATTATTTGCAAGAATAAAAAACAATCAGAAAACAATCAAGAAAAAAAAATGTAATATACTAAAACTTGATTATTAATAATATAATAAGATAATAAAAAAACAAGATTAATTTTTTAGAATATTTTAATTAAAAATCTTATTTAAAATATTAATAATATTATTTTCGAACAGATTCAAAAATTGATAATTATAAATTTTAATTAATTAATTTCCTTTTGCAACTTCTTTAATTATATTTTTAATTCATAGGAAATCGCTTGACGGAGGCAATGGATCCCGACATATTTCGAAACAATTTAGATTTGACCATAGTTCGTTTAGAAGATAATCCATGGAGATGCGATTGCACGCAGCTCTATGTCACCTTTGAATTCTTAACAGAACCTCCCGCGAAAACTATGGGATCAAGCTTGATTTGTCAAAGTCCGGCAAACGTTTCCGGTTATTCGTGGGAAGTGGCCTGTTTCGACGCATGGAACACTGACTTGTATTATAATAAAGACAGAACTTGGGGGATGGTAATGATCTGCTTACTCATCCTGGTTGTTCTGTGTGGCAGCGTGGTGTCGATTAAACATACGTTGAAGATAAAGAGAAGAATTCTCGAACAGAGGCAACAAATAGAATCAGCAGAAGAGAGAGAAAGATTACGATTTTTGCAAAGAAGGTAAAGAAATTTGCAGACAATTAATTGTCATATTTTTCTATATATATATATATATATATATATATATAGTAGAAGTATTTTCAGATATATTTTGAGCATATATATATGCTCAAAATATATTTGAAAATACTTCGCATTGCGTCACTTAGATAAAATCGATATACCGATAATGAACTCACGTGAACTCAAACTTTATTTGATGACTGATGTGAATAATCAGTATTAATATTTTAATGATTTAATATTCGCATTGCATTTACAATATTTTATATATATTTTTAATATGAATAAAATTATTAAGAAAATGTACGTGTGGAGAGAAGATGGACACATTTTCCTGCAACAGATAAGACAGATACCTATCTAAGGACACAGAGTTACGTTATAATTTCGTAAGGTGGTACATTATTCATCTGCCCAAAAATGATATCAGAGAACGCGTTACCGACACAATCATGTTTTCAAAATTAAGATGAAGTTTATTAAATAAATTATCACAAGAATTTTTCAATTATCTTTTAAAATCTAAATTATGTTATAGCTATATTGTTTCCATCTACAAAACTAATGTAATAAAATCAAATAGAAGTTTTATTGGATTATATTTTCAGGAATCAACATCTAGAGGAAGAAATAGAAGAACTGGAGACTCTAGAAGAACCCAGAATTAATCCTTTAGAATTAATCGGACCACCTAGCTACGAAGAGGCGGTCCAAATGCCCAGACTGGCTCGCTCCATGGACGCTTTAAACGAGATCTCCATCGAAAATGGCACCTTGCGCTCCATAAATTCCGTGGATAATCTACGGACAAAGAAGAGGAGAGCGAGGAGACCTCGGAAACGAACTCAGAGCGAGGATGATTTGCTGAGACGAGAAGAACGCCGGCAGGAACGAATCAGAAGAGAAAGAAACAATTCTAGCGGAAACATCTGCGACACGGATCAATCGCACAATACGAATCCCAGGAATCCTAGGATCTCCTCGGCGCGCAAAACCAGGAGGCACAGCGTCGTGGACGAGGCCATCGAGTCCAGTAGCAGCAAGGACAGGCCAAGGCCGCAGACTCCCTCCTCGAGAAGAAGAAAGAGGAGACAGGTGTTCAGAACCGAGCATGTGACCGACGACGAAGATTCTGACGTCCAAGTAATGAGTTCCAACCGGTCCATTGTCATCAAGGAACTCAAACGAGAACCCAAGAGCGGTTATAGAGAATCATTCGTGGAACGCGAAACTTAAACTACATGTGAATTATTTCACGACGGATAATAAATTTTTTAGTAGATTTAATAAAAATATAGAAAAGAAAAGGGAAACGCAAACTTTTAACATTTTCGTTGCACTTATCGGACATATGCAATGAACATCGTATATTTCGCACACGACGGGAATCTTTAATTTTATAAATCTTACTTTATCGACACGAAAATCATCTCTAAGTGGTATGATCTTATTTGACACTAAATCAACAGGGCGGGTGCGGATTCATGATAACATACGTCAGTTGCGCGATAACGTTACGACGAGTTTTATCTCGTCAAACCGGTTTTTTTCTCTCGTGTTAAATACACATATTGCCCAAGGAAGATTAGTAATCAAGGAAATGACAAATGAGACGACTGGCCAATAGTAAAAGGTTTACTCTGAAGAAGAGCAAAAGCGTCTTCCTGGAATACTGTCTCCTCCAGTCGAGATTCTCCAGCTATAATAGCATAAGATTACCAGCTTGAATATTGCGAAGACGTGCCGATCTCAAATTACAGTAATTTCTTGTCAATTTAAAAAGAATTAAGATGCTGCGAGATTACAGTTATGAACTAATCGTCTATCATGTTACTGTATCATTTATGGGAAATGAGAATGGCGGTGAAGAGCAATACGCATAGATTATAAATAATTAAATTATTAAATATTTAGCTTACATTCAGTAATACCCTCTAAATGATTTATTAAATACTATCGCTACTATGGTAAACACTTCACAAATTCTTCTATCACTTAAATGACGTTGCCTTATTTAAGAAAAAAATATAAAAACTTAAGATTTTTAAATTTGTGAAAAGATATTAAAAATACATTTATATCTGTACAGGATATATTGGCACGAAAAGAATACACACATGTATTTGCAGTTTCTACTTATTTGTTTCTTCCTTTGCAAACGTCGATAATTGTGATATGACTTGTCTTACTTTCTTTAAGTGCAAAGTGTCGTTGGATAATTATATAACTGATATATATAAAAATAATCGTGACAATGTCGATGACGTGTTTGCAAGAAGAACAAAGTGAGGTCAAAGATTATACCGGTGACGCACGATTAAAGTAAATGATGATATCAACAAAATAACACTCTCTTTTATTTGATCAAAGGCTAAACATATAAATAAAGTCTTACAATCTTCACTGAGCTGCTTATTTTATAGCTATAGGTAAAATGATACGACGATACGTATCGTTTGGGACAAGTATCGATCTAACAGGGTTCGCGCAATCTTAAAATTAAAATCATATACGTCTACGATAACATTCGACACATTTGACTTAAAGAATCATACGTAGAAGATAATCGATAATATGGATAATATGATAACACATTGCGGCGCCCTTTGTCACACCACGCACAGCTACATGACGCGTCCATTTAACAGATAATTACGCGATCGACGTCCATGAAGTGCCATCGCACTCGTACACGTCTGTCTGTCCGTCTCTCTTTCATGGATCCTCACATTAATTTGCGCCGTGCGTAATGAATAAATATATTAATGCACATGAAAATACAAGTCGCTGCCTTTCCGAAAAGTGATCCTCTAAGGTCACAAAGAGATCGCGTCCTTCTGTAAGAGGATTAATAGTGATAACAGGATATTACTTATATATATATATATATATATATATATCTTCTCTGACGTGAATAATGAATTCTACTATATTAGCAGTATTGTCAAATCATTCATCAATTCGCTCGTGACACTTGGTGCCACAGTCCCGTACTATAACCTCCGTCCCAAAGGTCGTTATTCATCAGCAAACTCTACTTCTTATTGAATTACAAATTCTTCGCGTCCACATCGCGCACATATGGACATGTGGTATACGTAAAACGCCACGCTAAAAACTACGAGATACGCGTTATCGCGTTGGCAAACAATCCGTGGTTATATCGAAATACGGCGTAAGGCCGACGGAGTATATCAATCTTCGATGATACGTGCGTAGAAAAAAAAAATATGGCAGAATTGGAATGCTCATCGATGCCTGACGTTCGGCGATCATATTTTTGTCGATCCACAATTCTCAAAGGATCCTCGCGATGTGATCTCGCGCGGCAACGAATACCGCGACGGATTCTCAAGGTTCTCGCTCTGGCGCTCGTAGGACACGCGAGATCCGTTAGGAAGACTGACTAGTGTACTATAGTGTTAACTTCGAACGTTACTCCATCTGCGCATTCCTACGCACATGGCATAGATACAGAATGTTCAGAGATATCGCGTATTTTTGTTCAATTGAATTAAGAGAAAAGATGATTGGTTTAATAAGAGAATTATAAACGACAAGGATCGTAAGATTTTAACAAGAATAGATTTTCAGCAATTAAATAAGTAAATATCTTTCAATTTTAGATGAAATGAATTTTATTAAAAAATAAATTTTTATTTGAATTTAGGTTGCCGAAATTTAATGTTAAAAGACATATTTGGATAGGATAATCATAAATGAAAAAAGTCACACAATATCCGAGAGACATTCTGTACCGTGCATACATTTTTAACAAATATATATACATATAGCATTCGTGCGTCCAATTGTTCACCGAAACGGTCCAAGGTTACACTCGTGCCTAAGCTACGAGATACTTTTTCCTTTCGCACACTTTCAGCTTCCTGCCGAAAACAATAACAACTCTGCCAGCGTGTACGGTCTCTGACTCAGTAATTTTTCTTTATCACGAAAATCCATCGCGAGGAGTCCCTCTGCAGCTCTAGGAACAACATTATCATAAACCACACCTGGAACACGTCGCATTTATCGTGAAAAAAATCTTTTCTCTCATTTTTGCACCACATCGTTCGTCTCTCGATTTCTTTCCTTCGACAGACGAGCACATTGGTCGATATAGTGTTCGTTATCTCGCGTAGGCTCTGTCCCTGGGTCACTGCTTCATGGCGTCTTGACTAGATTCTCACCAGCCATCGTTCGCGTAATGAGTATGGGCGTCTTTGGCACACTGTCGGGATTCTCCTGCAGGGTGATCTTCACCCTTTGAGCCCCGGGGCTGAGCGGTGGCCCATTGAGTTCCGAACTGTGCGTCGTCGGTCCGTTGATCGTCGCCATCGTTGAAGTGGAAGGCTGCTGATTCGTTCTGTCTTCCAGAAAATTTTTCTTCAAGAAATTCACGTCCACGCGAGGCCTCTCTTCGCTCACCTCGTTCTCCTGCGAAATCGTATTCTCGTCTTGCGAATTCAATAGCTTTCTGGGTGGCTTCACTGGTTCCGAATGATCGGCGGTGCCATTGAGACGTGGCGTTTCTTGCGTCTTATAATCGTCATCATAGAGCTCGTCAATCTTTGCGTCGTCTCCACCGGGATTAGTCTTCATGAGAGGAACGCTCTCATGATTGGTTCCGTTGGAGGCGATCTTCTCCTCTTTCTTCGGCTGGGTCGAATCGCCGTGCTCTACTAGAGGCTTCTGTATCTCTTTCATCTCAGTACCGGTCTCTACATCGGGTGGTTTCCTCTTTCTACATATCTCGCCTCTATATGCGGCAAAACCAATCAGCGCAGCCACGATGGCGAGCAGAACCGCCAAAACAACGTATGAGCCCATACCTTTTTTAGACTGTTTAGGTGAGGATATTTCGGCTTGTTTATCATTAACATTCTCTATGACATTACCAGATTTAGATTTGTCATCCGTGTCAGAAGATTTCAACACTTCCACATCATTGGCAACTAAAATGGGCGATATAACTTTCGTGGCAGTCTCAGTGGTGATTTTACCGATATCGGATTCAACTGAATGGCTTTCAACTGGTACGATCGGCTCCTCAGTAGCCAGTTTATTTACGGACACCGTTATAAATTCATCTTCGTGAGAATCCAAAGTCTTTGACGTAGTAGTCGCGGAAGATCCCGTAAAACCATCAAAAAATATACTAAATAAGTTAGTTGGATAACTAAAGATCGATAATCCTTCATCGGTACTTTCTTTTTCAGTATTTTCTTCTTCGTCATAAGGTTTCCAAATACCGGATCCTTCCCCGGAACCTTCATCCCCGTCACCGGAACCTCCGGTTGGATAGAACAAGGCATCCTTAACATCTTCCTTCTTTCGTGACATCTCAGTTGTTGATATTGATTCTTTCTTCTCTTCGCTATCGAAGAAAATTTCTTCGTCCTCAGAGCTACGTTGCAAGGAATTCGTTGTTGTATCGATAGTTTCTTCCGTGATCTCCGTTGATTCTTTCGAAGAAAGAGACTCCGTCGTGGAATCCACCAGTAGTACAGTAGGAAAAGGTGTCTCGACTTCTAACTCCTTTAGTTTTTCCGTACTGTTCTTGATTTCTACGTACTCATCATCTTCTTCCTCCTCTTCACTAAGCTCATCCAATATGTCTCCAGAGCCCAGATCTGTCCCGGATCCCTCCGCCTGATCATTTTGCATTTCACGATCTTGCTCCTCAAAACTGCAGATGATCGCCGCGTTCAACTTCATCAGTGACACGCCCTTCATGTTGCCGGGACCTGCACACACAATCTTCTTTGATACCGTCACGTCCCTCTGCACGATAAGATCACGGACTTTCAGGGTGGCGCAGTTGCACTCGAATGGATTACCGTAGATATCTAGATGTCTAAGGTTCTTCAGGCGCATCAACGCGGGTGGCAATTGCCGAATGGCATTCTTCCGTAAATTCAGGCTTCGCAGATGGATCAGACCCTCCAAAGAACCCAGTTCCAGGTTCTCGATGCTGTTCTCGCCAAGATTAAGACTTTTCAATTTATTTAAAGTTTGAAAACTTCCTGGCTCGATTTTTATCAGATCGCCATTGGATAGATCAAGATGTTTAAGATTGGTCAAATTGTCGAAGAGACCCGGGACTAAAATGTCTTGTGCGACCGGAACGCTCAAAATCTCCAGATGGTGCGTCTCGATGTGCTCGAGGTCCTCCAGCTTGTCGCACCATGCTGCGGTATTGTTCTCCAGCTTGCAGAGCCCATAGGTCCATCCCGAATGATACAGAAGGATCAGGAGGAATGACAGCAGAGGCGGTGCCGCCTGCATCTTTCAGTCTGATTTACCTGCAAAAAAGAAATCGCATGTGGGTATACTCGCCGACACGCATGTTTGTCGTTGTTTGTGATCGAACGACGAGGTTTTGTGTTACACGATGAATATTCATAGTGAAGATAGGAATAAATCACGCACCACGCATCTCGAAGATAAACGGATTACTTAGCTCATCATGTCAGGGACGCGTACGAGCGCGTCGCACGGCAATGAGGCGCGCTCGTAATAATGATTGTTAATATTTTCAAATGTTACACTCTGTACATTGTGGTACCGAAGTGAACGCTACCGAGATGGCCGAGATGGCGAGACTATCAAAAGGAGGTCAACGGGGAGGATAGAGAAGTGGACGTTCAAATCGGATGCACGCACGCGGTATATCTTGAAGATATCAAAGATAAACAATTATCAGAAAGTATGATATGGAGAGTGCAATAACGAAACGTTATTTATCGTGTATCTGTTTTTCGTTTACGTTTCGTAATGGTAAGCGAGACCTGTTACTTGTTACTATTACGTTGTACTTTGTAATATCCTGTAATCGTATACACGAGAAAGATCGCAATTTTCACGGTCTATTCAAGCGGACCGTGAACGAAAGTAACGAAAGTAAAACGTCCCGGCTGGCTTCGCACAAGCAATGATTATCTAATGCCTGTAATTAGTACACACGCCCAGGCCGGCGGTAATTACCACTACTGTTGTAGCACCTGCAAAACATCCAAGTCGATTCTAGTCGCTCGTGATATGTTTGATACTCAATTACGTCGACCGAGTTGAAAGCCGATGGTAAAACGCTGATAAACCGCCCGACCATCCAGGCAATTCTTATCAGGGTTATTATTATCATTGCCTCGGCAATCGTCAATATGGGGGTTGCAGATAAGAGACGTTTCAGTTTGCACGATGGAGGAAGAGTTAATCCGTGAAAAGGTACAACGATCATTAGTTTTAACATTTCTGTTAGTCGTCGTAATAATTTATCTCGTTCGGTAGGCAGATCGTTGGCAATATACGCGTTCATACGTAATGCGTTGTAGATTACAATACTCTCTGACATTACTCGAGAATTTCTATTTTTTTCTATTTTTATCACCTAGCCACATTTATATTAGTAAAGTGGTTTCTTTAATCTTTTACGTAAGAAGTTTAATGTAAGCAAATCCATGCACACTTATCCATACAAAATCTATATACATTCTGAGATAGCGGAAAACCTGTTTCACTCTGGAAGGAATTTTCCAATTATTCATTACGATTCGATGAAAGATACTCTTCTTGAATCAATATGAAACGATTATCTACAGGTAAAAAACATGAGCGTCAGAATTTCGTGTAAGATAGCCATTCTGAGGTGGCCGTTTTGTAACTAACCGCTTAGAACGAGCTGGGATCGTCATCGGGCTGAATGAAGAAAAATTTATCGGTCGGCAAGCCTCTCTTTTTTTCCATTTCAAATACCTCGTTCGTATGTTAAAACATCACGACGGGAGTTCTATACATAGAAAGAAACGGAGGGCGAGCAGTTTCGGCATGTCATTTGCATTATTTTGCATACTGTGTCCGCGGTGTCGGCATAACGTCATTGACGTCATTTCCATCTATAAACAGCGAGTAAAAGAAAGAAGGAAAGGCGATGGTTCGCGCGCCGACATTCGCGCAACGACGTGCATTGAACTCGCATGACCGATCGTAATCACGTTAATTGACCGGCTGCATACACGATTCGACGATGCATTTCTTGCGCGTTAATAATTCTGACCGCGGGATTGAAATAAACGTCCCTCGCTATCAATGAGATAAGGGAAATAATGGATTTCGTTGTGCTTGTTAAAGATACCGATAACCCGATACTGATTTCTTATTGTTGCATAATCTGCGAGCACGGAATCACGCTCTCTCACTTCACAATTAATGATTAATCACGTAATTAATAAAAAAAAAAAAAACATTAAAAAGATGAAATTAAATTAATATTAATCGGTAGTTTATTATCACATAAATATTATTTTATGCGATAATAAACTAATATTACATAAGAAAACAACAATCAACTAGTGAATGAAGCGGAAAGATCACGTCATATTTTTTATATGTGGAATAAATAATTCTGGTGCTGAGACAACTTTAGAATTTTTCATATAAAATGTTAATGAGTTTCTCTCCTTTCCAATTCTTATAGGAAAAATAAAAATTTATAAGGCAGAAGAATATATATATATATATATATATATATATATATATATAATTTTATGCAGACTAACTTTTTAATGATGCAAAATATTGTAACTTGTACACTTTTAATTTTTAATTTATTCGGATTTTTAACGAAAGCTCTGAATCAAAAGGGATCTATATGTTTCTTTTCGACTTAATATATTAATTATACATTCGAATCAATGTAATATTCAAGATCAACGTATGGCACAACGTCAACGTAAGACGGAACGTTTTTACACGATCACGTAGGTGGAAGTTAGGTCATGGTCAATGGATTTGAGATCTCAGGGGACGATCCCGCGCTTCAGACATGCTCCACACTTTGTACAATATATGGGTATCTATATGTGTGTGAGATTTACGAAGAGCTACTTCCTGTAATTCTACGAACGGTGCTTTCATATGAAAGTGATATGGAATACGAACGAGTCATGGGTAATGACGCAACAACTTTTTTCAAGCTAATAAACCTGGTTTCTGAAAAGAAACTCCCACATTTGTATAATCAAAAATATTGAAATACAAAATTTTGCATCCTTCCTTTGGCAATAAATACTGTTGAAAGTTGCATCAATGCAACTTTCGTTTACGTTTTGCGAAAGACATTGATGATGCTAATTGTAAATACAAATAAGGGAGCTAATTGCAGAAAGTCGGTCAGTAAACTGATATGTCAATTTATTACTCGCGTGCAACTAAGTACAATTTTCAGCTTTAAATAATAATAATCCACGAGAATCAGTCAAATATTAATCATGATAAAATATAATATTATAAATAATTATATTTAGCCTAATTTTCCGTATTACACCTAATATAATATTTTAATCGATCACTTACGACTCGTTTGTTCAGACGTGGTTTCGGCAACACCGTGATTTCGATTGCATCTGTAACAAATAAGAAAGTCGAATGAATTTATTAAACATTTCTCTTTTCGATTGAGCGTGATCTAACAGCAGAAAAGACGTTGATGTATCGACGAGATCGATGATCGTCCGATCGTCAAACGAATCGAAAATAAATTATACCGCTGACGCAAACAAACGGCAAATTAATTCATGATGATCAATCGCGATATTTTCTGTTTCCTTCTAACGTACACATATAGTTCAACAAGCATATTTCTCCTTCGTTTTTTTTCTTCACGTCGTTTCGCCACTTATCATTACGTCTTACCATTTGTCTCTCTCGAACGGCATGTGTAATCGCTTTTATCACATCACGTTATAAGTGACAGTGTGCGAACAGTGTGGAAAGTTGTTTGTGACGTGTGTTCACGCAATGTAACCGCAGTATTATTTCGCGAGGAATTTCACATGTTTGCATTCTCGGCCGGCGTGTTCCCGCCTGCCTACCTAACATACCTATACGCCGCAAACAATTTGCTCCCGAGACTCCCGTGTAGATTTTGTTCGCCGAGGCATTAAATCGCTCGCCCGGATTTTCTTTCGCCGCGCCGCGATGGTCACACTTTCGTTCTTATCCCCCTTCTTCCCGCTCTCCCCGCAGTTGCGCAAGATTCGTCGTGGATTTTTCCCCGATCCTGTCCCCGAGTACCACCGCACGTAGCTGACTCACTTTCAAACATGAGATTTCTAGTCCTTGACTTTCCGGCCCTGAATAGCCGCAGCGTTATTATTACACGACGGTAATTATTATCATTACAACACACACACGTCTATTTTTTTCCCCCCTCCTCGGGGACTTTTTCTTTATTATGGCCCGCATCCTTCTCGGTTTCGTAATTGTGTCGTTGCAAAATGTCTCGTGCGTGCTCGTGTGCTAGATTCGGCATGCCGTTTCTCCGGTTCACGGGGGCAACGTCGATTATACCGCTCGACGTCGTGGTGTTACGTACATTAATGAGGCTTATCACTGACACTAAATATCATTTCTTCGTCTTAATCGGCCATATATTCGCAAATAACGTTGTTACATCGTCAATTATGAATAATTGAGCTGAAATGGCTGAGATTTTTTTTTTGTCATCAATCAATTCTACGATGCATCTCAATCAGAACTTCCTGTTGTTCACCTAAGTTTACTTGTAAATCTATATTTCTATTTCTAACTTTAAATTTCTCATAATTGATGATCTCTAAAATATCTCTCTTGTTTAAAGAAAGATCAATCGCGAATTCAGAGGACGCTTTGCGCGAATATATATAAATAAATTTGTGTAAAACTGCGATCGCGCTAAATCTTCGCGCGAATTCAGCAGAAAATTCGTAACGAACGATGCGCCGGGCATGCAGGCCCGGTTTGGTCACGGCTCGCTTTTTGCCAACTCCGTTCTTAACGGTACCGACACGTCCTCGTGGTCCAGTTCAGCAAGGAAGCCCGGCGATTCGAGGAGGTTTCATTCCGGCAGGTCATACACCTCTGGAGGAAGTTAAAGAGTAACTGCGGAAATATCGCTTGCTTCGATTTATATCTTGATTCTGATTACGCGATTCTTATTTATTCTAACTTAATCTCTCATTAACTGGCTTCTCATGCAAAAGTAATGCTACAGCATAAGGACATCGATCTTCCTTGATTGTATTCCTGTCAATGGTCTCTCGTGTAACAGTTATTCCATTTTCCATGAGATTTATTAAAACCTTAAATAATATATTTATATATTAATTGGTTAGTGGATTTCAAGCCATTCAAGAATTAACTTACTTTAAAGCGGACCTAACAAGTGCATAATTATGAACAAACGATGCATTTTCTGAAGCGTCGTGTATATAAAAATATGATTAATCATGCGCGCATGAATGGACTATTATTAACGGGGTAATATCGCACTGTTGCTGTTAACGAACTCTCTGCTATAATAAAATCGCATATCATATGGAATGATACTTCGTGCGTAACGGCACTCTATTTTAACTGATCAAGCCGTTTTATATCTCGGTGAATTAATCAATTATCTGCATTTAATTCTATTCTCAAAAGAGAAAAACTCGAGAAATAAATCAGATAGGAAAGTAACAAGTATCAATCATGCGCTCAATCAAATGTGAATGCAATCGGTTTTATCGGTCATTTTTCTAACATTTTATGATAATATTTCTGTGTTCTCTTATAATATCTTTCTTTCAATCTACACATGATACATTCTTCTGTCTGCAGTTTAATTTACAACATTAGTCTGTTATCATTTATGGCGTAAGTAACCAACGATACTACGTCACCAATCGATCATAATCTATTTAAATTGAACTTTGATCGTGAAGTTAATGGCATATAATTGTTTTTTGTCAATAGAAGAAAAGTTTCAGTTAAAAAAATAGCAATATACTTTGTTTATTTTCTCTGATTATGAATTATAAATTTTTGTCAACAAATTTGTTTGTTATCAATATATATTAAATGAGAAACATCGTCAAGGAAGAAAATTTTTTAAAGAAAGAACTTGTAGAGAGAGGAAGATGATAGGAAATTTATTAAATAAGTTAAAAATAAAATATGGATCTGAAGAGAAAACATTAAGAATACGAATGTTATCTTAAACGAAAAATGTTGTGTTGAAAACATAAAGGTACCCTGAGCACTTCTCAACCTTTTGTTGATTGCTTTAAATTACATTTAGACTGACCCTCGACAATGCTTGCCAAGAATTTCTCACTGGATCGAATCTGCAATTTTGTTTATCGATAAACAAGCCAAATCTCTTGTTCGCTATTAGAAACTCGTTTACATCGAGGATAAATCAAACCGCCTCGAGAAGCCAGTTAAGGTAAATGTGTCTTAATGCACGCACCAATATGTGGACAGGAAGAACTTAGAGCTCTCGGTTTCGAGAAAATTAGAAATACCGTAACGAATTTTGCAAAAAATCCCAGAGTCACGCACGTTACTTTGTACGTCGTTGATGGACGATGATAACGCGGTATAAATGAAACGTTAATGGGTTCCGGAGCAGCCGTACATGTATTTCGCAACATCGTTGTTATAGCTCGACAGATATATCTGAAATGTATTACGTGTCCTGAAATGTATTACGTCTCTTCCTGGAATGTTTTTTTTTGTAATTGGCATTACTTTCTTAATAAGAGTTTCATTTTTTACGGATGGCATTTCCCCATACCGCTATAAGTGAAACGAAAGTCTATATTGCTGAATGATGGAAAGTTATCTCATAAATTATAAGTTATTATGACAAACGTAATTTATATATGCAATATGTGCTCTTTCTCTTTCTTTCTCTCAACAGTGATAAAGATCTTATTAAAGATCGCAAAGTAAAAAAAAAAAAAAATAACAATCCGAAGTAACAACGGTGCTGGAGACCACACACAAGACGGAATCGTCTTTTTTACGTGAAGTATCGGTATCGAGCATTTGTGTAAAACGATTAACCAGTTTTAACACGCCTAAAGATCACGCTGGAGGTATGCGTCAGTGAACGATAGGTCAATCAACCCGAGTCAATCGCGAATAACAAGATTCGCGCTGCTAATGAGTCCATCTAAGACTGCCTACGACCGACTCGATTAGTGCCGATCGATCGATTTGCGTGCACAGCACCGACAGATACGAGACACGATCTCTCTGTCAGTTTGCGTAAACTTCAGGAAGTGATCGCAAAAGAACGATAGAATTCAAACGCGCAATGGCAGGCGATGGCCATTAACGCTGATGACAGGATTGGATGTGGGAACAGGACTTGAATCTATTGATCCTGAAGCGAATATACGCTCTTATACATCAACATCTCTATTTATCTCGCATTATCTGAGATTTCTTCATTTCTTTTCCTCAAATAAGATGAAATCAAATCACCTCAAAACGTGAAAATGATGACTTTTGAAATGAAAGTTAAGCTTATCGTATTCTTAAGAAAAATATCTATATAAAACATAAAAATTGTTTTGTATTTAGGCTCGGGCGAATCATTCTACTTCTTATAATGTGCGCCGATTATTATTAGATTGCAAACACCATGTCGTAACACAGTTCGCTATAATTTTTTCATAGATTATCTACAGCGAGCTGTTGTTTCTTATCGCGTTAACAGAACGAGGACGATCGCGCGAATGATTCAAGATCGACATCGTGCGAGGACCATATGTGGTGGTAGCCATGCTTGAAATAATATCCATTGCCTACCAATGGAGGCAATTAGGAACAATATCGCCGTGCTGACATATATTTCATGGCGAGACGGCAGGCACAATCGTCCCAGACGTCGTTCAAAAGCCAATTCAGATGAAACGGCATTTCTAACGTGTTTTCTAACAAGTCGTCGTACTAGTAGAGTTGAACTGGCTTCGTTACTAGTTAACAGTCTAAACATAGCGTCTTGTTAAACATTAAAATTGCAACTTCATTGTATGTTCCATGAAAAAAATTTTCCATATTCAATATCAAGAAGTTGAATCTATATCAGATATGAGATTTATCAGATATCAAATTTGCCACAGGTAAGATTTCAGACCAAACCAAGTTTCTTATGTCAATTCGTGTCTCTTGTGAAATTATCATTTCATCACATGCGATCAATCATTATTTCTTTGCTTGTATTGTTTTACGCAATACCACACAATATTTTAATATCTCCATCTTTTAAAATTGTCAATAGCTTTAGCTTGTCTGCAGCATTTTATATGGGATTGATTAATCTTGTAAGTCTTTTGCTTAATGTTTAAATTAAAACAAGTAGAAATGAAAAATTTATATTTTAAAAATATTTAAAAATATTCTCTTAATTTCAAGACAATAGCTCGCATTAATTCCTTGTAGGATTTTAAAATCGTCATACATTAACATGTAAAGATCTAACCTTTATTTCCTTTCATTGTAACTCTTAAAAAAAAACAGATGAGTCACGAATTGAATAAAAACGCTTAGTTTTATTCATTACCAATACAATTTTTCAATTAGAAAAAATATCATTTAAATTAATTTAAAAATAAAATAAAATAAGCTGATGTGTACGCAGACATAAGGAAAAGCTTACATCTAAAGCATCATGTTTTTGTGAAATATGTTTAGAATTCCAAAATTAGAAAAGAAACATATGGTAATTATCAGACTTAAGATAATGAATATCAGTCTTAGATAATAAACATTTTTTCCTCTTCTTATCATTACCTATCATTGTATATAAAAAGAAAAATTAAAATTTAAAAATGTAATATCATAATTTATCATAAATTTTATTAATGTTCTGTTTGTGACGTGTATTTAAGAACAGAGAAATCTATTTTTGAAAGTTCGCAGAAACAAACATTTTAGTAATATCGATCAATGAGTATATCGATCAACGGCGCCTTGATAAGTTATCTCTGAACATGTACTCAAATAGACATTATGATATAAATAATGATATAAAAAATGATATTATAAAATGTTGCACAGTGCAATCATAAGTGTGAATTTCCATTTTCTGCACATATCACAATATAATTTTACAATACTTTCACAAACATATTAAAAGTTAGACAATTATTAAAATTATTATGCTTCTTTTCCGATTAAATAGATATATCTCATAATACTACTTAATAATTTTGAATTGTGTCACGTAAAAGTATTAAGTAGAAATAATAAATAAAGATTATATTACTGACGTCACATAGAAGGATGGATCATACCACAGTATTTACATTAATAATCCATATCCGTTTTTTCATTCGCTTCTAAGGCGTTAGATACGTGCTCACAATTAATAATCAGACGTCGCAATACCATTCATGAATATTAACGTACCATATGGGTGCACAACGTTATCAAGTAATAAATATTCTATGGCTACACGTATATTTCATTTAAAATTGTTTTAACTATTTCTCTAGTTTTCCCTTATTTAACAACTAGATAGTTAAAAATGACGGTCCATTATACATTTCATCATTCATTATAAGTTTACATGAGCAGAAATTAATTAATTATATTTCAAGTCAGGTAGATTTAAAATTATAGATTTAAATACAGATTTAATTACAGATTTAAATAAATAACTTTTCATTTTATTATTTAATTTACTATTAATTTGACATTTTATAAAAATATAATGCACATTTACTTTATACTAGGTATTACTAAATTCATTCAAGTAACTTCAAAATGCTAATAATTATGTAATTTTTAATATTTCTTTAGAAAAAAATTGTATAACTTTTTTTTCTTGTTCTTATTCTGTTTTTTTCTAAATACTTTCCATTCTGCATGTATGTTTGCGAAATAATCATCTTTATTTCATTCATTACGTACCTATTTAAGGAGAAGCTTATGTTTATTGAGATAACGCCTTTCAAGTTCGTCAAAAGATTCAAGATATTCTGTTCACATTAGTGTACCATGTTGCGTTATGTAACGTGTAGTTGCGATGATACGTCAGAATTTCGTTCGTGTAACTTAAAGAGCCTTGGGCAATAGCGATCATTTTCATCTTCCATGATTTCTCAGACCACAAGCTGGCTATTGGTATATATATATATATATATATACATATATATATATATATAAAAAGGTCTATACACTATACGAGACAAGAGATAGGAAACGACGGAGAAAAAGCGATAAACAGGAAGAGTTGAAGAGATTATACATTTAATAATATAGAGAATCTAAGAAAACAAGAAAAGAAATAGTCAAATTGATAAGCATGTATACGTATTCGAGATCGACCATGAACGAATCAGATGCCTCATAGAAGACATTATCGGTGATAATAGAAGTGACTAGTGGCACTGAATCAGTTCAATCGAATAAAGTAGTCCGCAATAACATCCCAGGAAACTACAGAGCAGTAATCAAGTGTGAAATAGCTATTAAATATTAATAGCTTGAGAAGATTCCAGGTGAGAGTCCTACAAAAATCTATATATACGACTTATAGAAATTATCTCTTCAAATGAAGAAATGAAGAAATTTAATTAAACACGGAGAGCTAAATCAATACTCAATATATTTATTTTAATTTTTTTAAGTTTACGTTTTAAGGCAAATTATGTTATTAAAAATATATTATTCAAAAATAAGTTTAAACCTTCAGAAATAATATAATAGAATATCTAAGGAAAAAAGTAAAGAATTTCTCATGTTTTAATTAAATGTTGACATGAATTTAATTTTTTCTCATAACTTTAAAATTATAATTTTCCAAGTTTCTCAAGGAAAAATCAGGCTGCTCTTCTTGAATAGATTGCAAATAGATTGGTTCTTACTTTTCAATTATAACAATAATGATAAGATTTGTAACAATCTGTATTGCAAACATACGTCATAGAAAATAATAAAAAAGAATATAAAATTGAAAAAAAGGAAAAAAATAGAATGCAAGAAGAGAAGAAAGGAAATCGAGAAAGTATATTAAAAAAAAAGGAATGCAGAGAGAATGATAAAAATAGAAGATAGAAATAGAAGATAAAATAAACAATAAAAGATATTATATTAAAAATACTATATTGAAAAATAATATGCAGGGTCACAAGTTACTTTTGCCGTCTTTGAAACATCAGCATTGCTAATGACAGCCGTCAGTGACGACCTTCGCTGCATTCAGGCCTGGTCGGGAAAAAAATCTCACACGGCCCAACTAATTTCTCCATGTTTCTTCGTATCCATCTCGCGTCATCGGTCACTGTACTTGCCGTCTTTTTCTCGAAAGGCATGTGACCTCTCAAAGAGTTCACACTCGGTGACATACATTATAAAGCCAACACAATTTGAAATTTACGAATTAACACAACAGCACTGACAAAGAATGAGCAAGATACTTAATGAGCTGTACTTTTTAATGTACTTCTAAACTGCAATTTACGACATTGCCATAATCGACGAGATTACATGATGTGTTGTTCTAAAAAAGAAATGAGTTCTTCATATCCAATAAAATTACGTTACAAAGTCTTTTAAATCATTTATCAGCAGCGTGTATCTCATGCTTAATAAAAAATTTTGTAATATTTTTATAACAGAACTGAAAAAGATATATATTGCGATTGTTAAAGAAGAAAAGATACCCCAACCAATCCGTCTTCGATGTGCAATATTAAAGGTCAAGGCCAAGCGATTGCTTCAATGTCAAAATATTGATAGCCAATTCTGAAATTCATGCCTTAACAGATTAAATCTTAAGATTGCAAAACATTTTTTCCAAACATTGTTTCCCAATTAAATTACAACTTATTTATTATCTTAAATTACAATTTCTGGCATAAAAAAATCGAGACATTAATAATACATGTCAGAAGTCCTGATGTCAAAAGTTAAAATATTAAAATTAATTAATCTTTAATATATTTTTATTTAACCAAAAATTAGCTTTTTTTATTTTTTCTAAAATATTTACTTAAGATTATATTACTTAAGAAAGCCAAATGGCGATTAGAGTACTATTTACACTGAATAAAAATAATTATTATTACGTTTAGTATTACATTATTAGTCGTATAAATATTAATAACAAAACGTCAAATGTACGTAATTAATAAATATAAATGTATAATACATGTTCCATTTGAGGTTTTAAATGACGTTCATTTCCTTTATGCGATATGTAAATAAATTGCGCAATGAACAAAAATATATCGGCTGTCGCGTCTCGTTTAAGACGGTCTTTTGGCACATGTAGATTTCGTCGCGAATGTAGCGTCAGCGCCATGAGACAGACGTACCGAAAAAGTACGAAATTCATATAAAAAGTGATGGTCGACCTGAAAGATAAAGTGCGATTTGTTTGATTTTCCATGCTCGTTGCGTTATCACGAATCGATAAGCGCGCGATAAGGGGTACATAAGATATCGGGAGGAGCAGTAAACCGCCTCGTACGATTTTTAAATCGTGAGCGACGAGATACATTATCGCGGTTTCTTTCTTTTTTTTTTCTCTCTGTAATACAGTCAGTCAACAGCGTGCCTCGTGGAAAGTTTTCGTGCCGTTTCGCCGCGTCAAATTATTGTTCAAAACTTAGCGCATTTACGGTAACCTAAGTTATGATTAGTCGTAGAAGTAAACGTGTCAATTGCCAAGATATTGAATACTAAAAATAAGAAATTCTTGGCAAAATTATGGACCTAACTTTCATTAAATCACCGAATTGTGAGATGTGCAAAATTAACTTGTAGGGAAATACAATATTAAATATTAATCCTTATAAATATTTTTCGTCTTATAAAAATTTATAAAAGTCTTATATTCAATGAAATCTTTCGATTTTTATACCATAGAAAAAGTAACATTTACATTGTTATTGCAATAAAAAGTAATGGTAATCTTTATTTATTCGTTTACATCACTTACATCAATCGAGTAATGAATCTTTTTTTCTTAGCCAGATAAAATTTAATGTCGTAAAACTTCCATGCATCGTTTGAATGTCTTCCAAATAACGTCCGTCGTTTATGAAATTGTTCCGACATTATTACCGTATACGATCCAGGAAAAGGCAATTATCTGTTTTTGCAAGAACCATCTATTACTAACAACTATAAAATCTACGTATTTTCATAGAGACAACGTAATATGACATTTCTTGTTGATTCATGGCTAATAAACTTGCGTGAGACGAATCAATTGTTTCTTACATTAAAATAATTTCAATAAAAAAGAAGAAAGTAATAAGTTATTGATCTTATTAATTAACATTATTAATTTCTTTTTTATAATATTTAGTGAATCAATTAATGGTAAAAAACTCGTTATCAATAATTATGATTATTTCAAAAAAAAATCTACAAGTACAATCCTACAATTATATTCTGTCACTTTTTAAAACAAACGCTTTGTTTTCGACTACAATTATATTCTGTCACTTTTTAAAACAAACGCTTTGTTTTTGAAAAGAAGATAGGCCACTGTTCCAGGCACTATTCATACAGATATGAACTACTTTGCAATTATTATCGCGTAACACGTAGAGAGAAAAATCTGTGGAACGTAACGTGCACGTGTAGGGCGTTCGTTTTATCTGCGGTAGAACTGGTCAATACGCGGAGAATCGTAGGAAACGGTTCGGAGATTTTCTATTCCCGATGTGCGAGACGTCGTCGCGAGGCGTGGAGAGCCTGAAGAAGAACGGTGAGGATACAACGTGGCGTACCGTAACATGCCGCGCATGCATACGAATGCAACGCGGCCGTGCGCGACGGCTGAAAAGGTAAAGGTGGGTTCGATGACGTCGCACGGTCGTAAACACCTAGAAACTCGTTATCGTGACGATACAGACGCGCCAAGCGTTGTTGCATCGGTGTCTGCATGCACGGCCGGCTCCGCCAACGAGTAGATCCGCGGGACGAACAGTCCAATCGACGAAGAAGCATTCTTGACTACCTACGTTTTTTCCCCGATTTCGGTATGTCGCAGTAGGAGACAGTGGGAGACGTGCGGGGGGGGGGGGGGGAGAGGGAAGGGGGAGAAGTATATGCATTCGCGCGGTGCAGCAGCTGGAAGAAAATCTTGGAGATTTTCTAAACTCGGACTTTAAAAAAGATACTCCAGGTCCTTACAAATTCCGGGAGTTCCATGTAGCAAATATGAAAGTTCAGCGAGAAATTCCATAAATTTAAACCTATCTGTCTTTTTGTTTTCTTCCTCTGTTGTTCTTCCTCATCTTCGACGTACCAAACTCAGTCGCGTGTAAGAGGAATGCGCCATTGCGATATTTGAATATGCGATATACTCTTTATCGAGTTTTAAAAGATTTGTGATGAAGTTAAATTGAAAAATATTTGCCAACAATTATCTTTATTTACAGACATTAATATAATATTTACAGACACAGATTTGACTTAGTCGTGCTTTGCTTTTCTCGTGGCTGATTGTTGCTCGAAGTTGGACGGATAATGTGTTCCGTTGCGTGCTTAGAGTAGAGCTGTATATCTGAGACGTATCCGTCAAGTCATCTCGAAAATCGACCGCGAAGGCGAATTAATCCGAGCGTCCAGCTTGAGCGTTCATTACACGTCGCCAGGCGACTTGTTGATAAATCACAGTGGCTTTTCCGGGGTGACGTTGTGAACATCGTGAATTGTCGCGGTCGCAGTGTGTTTTCTATTTGTCATTTGTATGCACGTGCAGTCCGATCGCGATCAACCCGAGGGGAAAATTTAATATGTCATGATTGCCCGTGTTTTCAATGCCGGCAGATTCGCGAGGCTGACGAGTGTCGCGGAGATCTCGAGAGAATAGCGATGAAAAACAAGAGAGAACAAATAATCTAGTTTTTTTTTTTTTTTTAAATAAGAAGCTGCACATCCAAACAGCGTATTTCCATAATTTATCTAGTAAATCATCAGCAGTTTTTGAAAAATTCTCTTACTTTTTCGTGTCTTGCCATACGTCGAAATTTCCATTCAAAATCACGTCCACACAAATCTCGGCCAATTGAATTGTTCAACGCCAGCCGATTGTCAATCTTGCGACACATCGACCGGATAGCTTTAACTTGTCACTGCGTCGCCGGACGCACGAGTATTACGTCCTCAAGGTCGTTAGAGATTTAGTTTCAGGCTTTTAATTTTCTCGAACGCCGATGAGCCGACTTCCATGTCGGATTTATGCCGCTCGGACTCAGGATCAGCCGCTACCTCTGATTAACGCCATTACGTAATGGCCACCTCGTCACTGATGGCCACATATATCTTAAGTATGCAGGTATATTCTTATGTACTCTTAATCCCAGATGAGCGAGCGTGCTCAATCTCTGATCCTCCGGCACGTGCATGCATCTGTATATGCATGCACGCGTGCATGTATGCGTGTACGCATCGTTAAAACGTCACAGAGATTTCCACGGAAAGTTGCAGTCAGATGCACTTAAAGCGGAGATTCGCCCGATTAACGTCGAGAATTTTCACACGACTTTCCCCGAGACGCGACATGAAGCGATTTCAGTGTGACTATTACGGAGATTTATGGCCGGTTTCGCCACTATTTCAATTAAGATTAAGCCAAATTTAACTCAACTCCGAGGAACATCTACTTCCTAATCTTAGCTACTTCCTAATCTTAGATCTCACAGGAAGGAAAAAAATTTTGCGTAAAGATTTGATTAAAAAATTCTATATTAAAAAGTGTATTCTAGATCATTTAATATAAAATTATAACAAATTTATCTGTCTTCAAAAAATAGGACAATTATATTCACTAATGTACAACTGCTGACTCGCGCGACACGCAAGAAGATAAAAATTCTTATTCGCATCTTATCTGAATCATGTGCCGCGTACTAATCAGATTCAAAGAGAACGAGAGCAGCGAATATACTTCTGTGTGAGAGACTGTGGTTTTCAAAATCATTTGTTCTGTATTATTTGTTTCAACTGTTAAAGTGCACAAAAATCCATTAAAAATAATTAACTTTGCTATTTGCTCGCAGCGAAAACAGCTATATTATCAGGTACTGAAGTAAGTTTCACGGAAAGTTTCGGGATGATTACAGTGATCCAGAAGATCCATTACGGTCTGGAACAAAGACAATCACCATCTGCGGCACGACCCTGACTGCCATGAGGTTGTGTTATTTCACTTTCAGCATTTCGTTCTAATTTTAGAAAAACGCGCTTTAACCACCAAGACTGGAAATATATAGGTTCACGGAAAGCGGAGTGTGTAAAATAAAGTTCTATCTTACCGCATCGAAAGTGTGAAGGTGTTCCGTAAGTTGAATGAACACAGATAAAAGTTACGTAACATTATCACATAAATGACTTAATATTTAAACATCTATTCGAGTAATCAAATATATATATATGTAAATATATGTAAATATATTGAGTTTATATGTAATATTAATAGAATATTTTAAATTATCAAAACTGATATATGAAAGAGAGAGAGAGAGAGAGAGAGAGAGAGAGAGAGAGAAACATATTAATTGAAATATAAGTATACTTTATACTGAACTTTATACTGATAACTTAATAATATAAACATTGTATCTTTATCTTTAAATATTTAATTAGGCAATTTTTTACGTTAACAAAATATAAACTAAATATTTTTTCCATTTGGATTCCTAATTTAAACTAATTTATAAACTGACTTTTAAAGCAAGTTGGTTAATTTACTATCATTTATTTATTCTAAAAATATTTTACAAAAAATATTCCGGAATACGCGATTAATGTCTCCGAAATTATAAATCAGTTTAAATTAAAGTACGCTTTATTCTTGTGGAACCATAAAGCTTTAAATAAAAGCTTCACAAAATGCGGGTAATAATAAAATTTGTAATAACGACACATATGTCCAAATTTCTATGACGTGTGTCACGTATGATCTTGCGTTACAAAGGTATAATTCATTCACTCATTCGCACAAGAGATTCGCGCGTACACACACATATACGCGCATTTACATACACATACGCAATTCGCGCAAAATTATAAAAAGAGAAAATGAATTCATTGGTCTCGGACGCAAAACCGTATAATCTGCACATTCTCTGCTGATACTCCCACCTACCGCTTCCTACACGTGCTCTTTCTCTATCTCTTCCTCTTCTTCTTAAGAAACTGCAAGAAAAAAAGATCTTACCTCCCGTAACAGTATTCCGGTATCCCGTTCTTTTACGAACGCGATTGCGATAATCCGCCCTCGAGTCCGCTTCCTTGAAATCAGTGGCGATCGGTCGAAAAGAAATGAAGAGATCGAAGATGAAAACAAAAATAAAAAAATAATTGCCACGGATAAGTAGGGCGAGGGATAGTCGAGTTCACCCTCGGGTAAAAATCCCCTTCCTCGTAAAAATCGTTCGATCACTCGCGATCGTTCGATCGGGAGGTTCGACCGGCGAGGAGAAAAGGAGCCCGATTGTGGTGTGCGCGCGCGCGCGCACGCTCGCGATTCGCGACTGCTGTCACGCGCGATTCACTTGATCGCGAGGATCGAATGACTACTGCTCCGACCGCGGTGAGATCGAAGCCGCGAAAGATACGATCTATCGCAGCCTGAGGCCGAGTTAGGACTGTGGACTCTGACAGGCTACGACTCCGCTCTCTCGCTCGCGAGGGCCAAGCCTACCGCGACTCGCGCTCCGCACCTCGCTTCTCTCCTGATGCCGGCTACGCGACAACGACCCCACCATCGTGGCTCCTGGTGCACGCCTGGTAGCGCTCGAAGCGGAGTGGTAGGAGCAACCACGCCGCTCCGCTCCGCTCCGCGCCGCGCCGCGCCGCGCCGCGCCGCGCGGGGCCACGCCGGCCGCTTTCCTCTTGGTGAACCGGCGGAATCGGCGTGACAGAATCGACGAGACATCCGATGGCCGTGTCTCTCGCGACTTAATCAAGGAAAGTGTGAGTATAATATAACGCGTACTGTATGCACGACAGTATAGTGGTGCCAGGTGGCTCGAGTAGCGATGATGCTTATTAGAACCGGTGTCTTCTCGGCATCGATAAATGTCCGGCCATCGCTTCGTGAATCTTCGACAGAAGTTCAGTGGATGTTTAGTCGAATTATTACGCAACACGTATAATATCCACGGGACTTTTGCCAGTTGTCTAACACACTACATGGAATCGTAATAGATGCTTAACCGTAGAGCTGAGAGCCGGTACTACAAACTGAGGAGAGACAGAGTAATTTTCTTCCGGGTAATTTTACCTGACGGTGAGCCGCGTAAGGGAGTTGTTTCTTGAACTACAATTAACTGATCCTGTATTTCTTCCTCATTCTTTTATCGAGAAGAAACGGGGGATTACTTAAATCAGCATTAATTAATATACGAGTAATCGGAAGCGAAATATAGATCGAAGAGCTTGCGTATGTTTTGATTAGAATTCGATAATTTTGTCGATAGTTTTAAAATATAATTATTAAACAGATTCATCTAGTGTATTACGTACATATTTTATATACATATATGTAATATATTATCTCTATTGATTTTTCATTTATCATCACAAGAACTCGTCGAGTATCATCATTAATATGTGGGGTATGTAGAGATAACATTCAATATAATAATAATATCAATGCCTATAAAGCTTGAGATATAATAATAACTAGATTTCCTGCAAGTCGGAGAATAAGTACAGTTATAATCGCTGCATAATTTTATGTATAAGATATCCCGTGGTATCTTGTACCAGAGGCAGGCAGAAGTAAGATATACATTTAAAGAAATTTAATTAAACGTTGGTTTGTAATAAGATTCATAAAATGTATGGTTTTAGATCTCTTTACAGATTTAAATTATATTGCATTCAGACATAGTTAACATTTCATTAATCGCAATGCATATCGCCGCACATTGATCTGCCCATGCTGTAATTTGATATTATATCGTTAATACATCAGCTTTAATTTGTAATAAAAACCTCATGCAAATTTTATACACGCATGCATATATGTATATATGTATACATGTGTGTATTTGTTTTTCAAGTATTGTGTGTTTATTCATGAGTTTCCATGGTATTACGCAAAAAAATAATTGTAGAATAGACCGTCGGAAAATATGATTTAGGACAAGCGTTAAGATTGATCTTGCTTTTTTTACGTAATGTTCTAAAACCTTGAACGAAGATTTTGCAACACAAGTTGTTTATTATCTTGGATTTAATCAATCAATTCATGTATGGAGGCTGCGAGAGTTTAATTGCTTCTTCATTGCCAACTACTTGTTACTTTATATTTAGATAATAAAATCTCGATGTCGGAAAAGAGTAACCTAAAAGATTGCAGTAAGATTCACCATTTACCAATGATTTTAATACATAAATATAAAAAAAATCTTTTTTGCAGATTATTTAAGAAAAAATCTGCTTCTCTTAATTAATTAATTAATTAATTAATCATGAAACAAGTAAATTATTTAAAGACCTATTTTTGGCAATTAAGAAAATCACTAAAATCTGAATCATCAATGGTGACATTATTTGCCTTACATCGCAGCAACTATTTTACACAATCTTTAACAAATATTAATTACATTTCACGTGATATCATAAAATCGATTCTTGAAATTACGATAAGTCATGCTAGAATCGGTACTTTATCAAAGATTAAATTCCTCTTAAATGTGCAGTTCCCCAGAGGGGAAATTCCCCTCTGGGGAACTGCACATTTAAGAGGAATTTGATTGGGGAATCGCAATTTGTTCTTCCAATCCGAAGAGATGTCCGGTGCCAAGAAGCCGGTTTACGCAAGAATGTATGATAACAGTTGCGGAAATGAATCAGGTTTAACTTATCCGTAAGGTTAATGTTTTAGGAAAGCATTTAGATAATTTGTAAGAACATTATGCGACGTTGTCTCATAAGTGCAACGATGCGATATGTATAAGCTATCGTTGACTCGGCATGTTCGTCCGGCAATCAAGGTCTTTCATGGTCGCGCGGGATTACAGATCTTTCACCCGGCATTGCACTCTGTTGCAATCGACGACATCGGCAGTCAACCTATCGAGAAACATTCTCAAAGAGGCTAAAAACTTTGATTCACGTTATGCAAGTGGCAAAGGAAACAGGCGTTACACTTTAACAAAAAAAAATATGTTAATATTTATGTTAATATTTATGTTAACAGATAAATACAAATGCGTTAACAAAATAATTGATACTGCAGATACTACTTTACTTCCCGTACTCGAAAGTTACGTAACTAAGTTCACAAACAGAAAAATAGAGAAGGAGAGACATAAATTTTAAAAAAGATTAATATCTGGAATGGTTATTAAAACAATAAACATTATTGTTCAAAATTCTTTCTATCTTAGATACGCAATTAAAAATATGAACAATTAACACATTATGTATCGTCATAGGAATCATTGATTCGTTGAAAAAAGTGACGCATTTCTTCTAGATAGGACACGATGCCGATTACTATCGGCGATTCTGAGAATTGTTAAATCTTTTTCTCTATTTTTAATACACTTTATCAATGTATTTGCAGCATATACTAAAAGACATGAATTGTAAAACGCAAAGAACTCATCAGCGCCGCCTTAAAATGACCTCGATTGAAATCTCTCGGGCGATACTGGTGGATGCGTAAGACCCCTCGCTGATCACACGTATTACAATGAGTCAGTCGTAGGCGTATATTTTCTGACCTAGAAAAAGATTCTTGGGAGATTCGACATAGATGGAGAGAGTGAGAAAACGTACAACGAATTGAATCGAACTAAAATAATTGCTTGGTGCGATTGCTGCCACCGATAGCGCGGATCGTTACGGATTGACAGAATTAGGACCGTAATACAGGTCAGAGATCATCCAAATCGTTAAAAAAATACTTATCCCACGCAATTAAATATTTTTTTTTTAAATAAAGGGAGATAATGCATAAAGTATTGAAAAGAATCCCAACATTGAAATCAAAAACAATTCGAATATAAAAACCAAAAACTAAAAATAATCCGAATGGCTTTTCTTTAAAATCAAATAAATTTTTATTCTAAATTGTTGAAAATCCTAAATTGTTGAATTCTCTTTCCTCCCCTTATTATATTGTGAAAATACAATCAATCAGATTCAGTAATGTATAAAGCCAATCGGAGACAAAGGCTGCGGAAACTAAATATGCTAAACATCTGTCATACTTAATGTTAACGCTAGTCTAATCTTACAAGTAGAAGTACGTCCTTAGAGGAATATTTAAGAGACTGCTTATCTCAACAACGTTGCTCAGAGTATCGCTCAATCCATGACCAGAGTAGCTTTTCGTGATATGACTTGTAATATTAGCGATTAAGTAATATTAGTTAGCTAAATTGCATGTCGCACGTTATTATATTATACATCGATTATATCACACAAAAATTTATAAATATAAAAAAACATACGTAGCACTTTTGATTTTTTTTAATTATATACCAACTGATTTAATTCATTCAGCAGCACTGTGGTGGTTTTACTGTGACATTATAATCATCTAAAGTCTAAATTAATTAAATGTGTCGTAGTTATAGAAATGTAAAATTTATAAAAAAAGTGTTTGCACTCGCTTAATCGAGAATAATAAATTAATGAGATATCGAGTGTAAAAGTGTCAAGATTAATACGGGAAAAATACGATTGAATAGATTTTCGAAACTGCGTTTGACAGCCGAACAATCGTGTGACTTGTTTGCTGATCGGCTAGCATCAGCCCTCGTAACAAGGAGGCAAAAACACGGGGGGGGGGGGAGGGGGAAACCTCGGATTCGAGAAATGTAATGAGGTAACGCGTTGCAACTCAATCTGTCGTACGCGGTCTTCTATATGTATAGATGGGATTTATAATCGTGGTATCCTCGTTAGTCACGGATCACCGGAGGGTTGCCGCGTACAATCGCCCGTGTGCTAACAACTTCGCGCGCGCGATAACGAGCTACGCAGGTGCGCAAGTCCGCCATTCGTGTGACTGTGTGTCTTCTGTTCTTTTTTTTTTCTTATTGCAATCTCTTATTGCTCAATAGCGGCATGAGTGGCACGACTAATGGTCAACTCACGCTAGTAAATAGCCACCGCTACGTACCCTTCCGCAAACCTCTGTTCGGCTCGGTTCCCTTTCCAACGACATCTTCATTTGCAAATCGAAACGCGCGATCGCAAGCGACAACGCGCTCGCCTCTGCGACGACATCTCTCGAGGTGATCTCTTTTGTTTCTCGCCCCAGTTTGTCAAACTCCCGCGGACTCGTGCGTGTTACGTGATTTCGCTCCGAACTGAAACTTGAAAGTCGCCAGTGTGGAGACACCTTCATCCTTGGAGGGAAAGACACAGGAGCCACTTAGATAGAGCCGTAGTAACTCTATAACATAAGCGTGCCAGTTGGTGGCAAATTTGCGGATGCGTGCAATTGGCATTGCCTATGCCCTGCGTCCAGCTCTGTACGTGCGTCCACCTATATATTGGCAGTGGCCGACCGGCGGTCCAATCGACAGCTATGAAGCAGTTAACTTAATATAGACGCACTCGGAATGTGTGCCATTCCGAGGCGACCTCGAGGCCTTCCCTAGGTCAGTGCTAATTCTCGAGAACGGGCCGCATCTTCCAAATTTCCGGTCGGCCTTGAAGATATCGTCAGTGCAAACCAAGTTTCTAAGTCTCTCATATTTATTCGCTTCCTTTACCATTACGTAATGTGTACGTATATAAAATAATTTTACGTCTTTACATATCCTTACTTACGTACTTTACGTATCCCTTTTCTGTGCAATTATTTTTCTACGTTACGCAAAGTTAACTTAGAAATAATTATAAAGACGCCATGAAGATAATAAATAGAAATTTTGATATTTTTTACACTCTATTAAATCTAATAGTAGAATATAGAATTTTTTCTTGCTTAAAAATATCAAAAATTTAAAGAAATAAAAATATGAAGCTAACAAAATAAGTCAATCTTTATGCGATCTTTAAGCGTAAAAAAGAGCGATAAGATTTCATTTGGATGACATTTGTATAATCAATTATCATTATCTGATTTCTCTTAATATTTCAAATCTTTAGGCGTTTATATCTATTGCGATACACCAAATAGAGAGTTAGTTCAAATTAAGTATTAAAATTATTATTGCAAGAATGACTTGGCAGATTTACTGCCGGTACTACATCTTCGATAAGTACATAGATAGCAACCATTTTCAGCGCTTTCACTGCAGTACAGGTTTGCAGTGTCCAATTTGCAATGTACATATGCGAAACGCGATAACGATATCCGCTGCAATGTTGCAGTCGTTGCGATGTTATCAGCTGAAGAAGACCTGAAAGAATGCTAATGATATCAGGAAATGATTTCGAATTCGTAAAAATTGCTGTCTGACAGAATAACGTATATATATATATATATATATATATATATATATATATATATATGGACGTGCAATACGTTGCATTAAACATTGCACTGGACAAGCACCAGATTTGTTTAACAAAAGAGAAAAAAGGTTGTACTGTACAGTGAGCATAAATCACGTCGCCTTTGGACATAACAAAATTTTTACATTAAAGACTGTCATTGAATATGAAACGTGTCAGCTTATCTACGGTGTAAAAATTTGCATTTCGTTGACATTTACATTTTATCTTGTCGATTGATAGCGCAAAGAATTGATGTTTTAAATGTAAATGTTTTATAGATGTTGTTTTATAAATATGCAAAAAAATACTATTATAGAATACACATTTGCAAATGTACACCGTGTATAAATAGAAGCCTACATTGTTTGTACAAAGTATTGCGAATCGCAACACGAGTGCACGAGTCACAGTCACGCAATAGCAATAATATTTTCGTTAATTTCCTTTCGCTGTGAAAACACGAAATTCTTCTTATCGATCTGAATTAATCGGACACGTGATCTCTGGATCTAATTAACTCGAATGTGCTCGTTCGCGCAATTTTCGAGCATAAAAGGAAATGATAAAATTTCGATATTTATATCAATAATTATTATTATTTGTTACTTGATTACTACGATTACTAATTATTAATGCGGTATAAACTGAAGACAAAGTTAAGAAATGTGTAAAAGAAAAATAGAAAGAGAAAATTATTACTTTTCAATGTAATTATCTGAAATACTTTTTTTTTAAATAATTGTTTTGAGAATAACAAGCCCATATAAGCCCTTTTAGATCTATCAGTAATTTAGATTATTTCAGCTCTACCAAACACAAATCCAAGTTATCACTCTATCTCGAAACCCTGAACATTCGAGTAATCTCTGACGGCGATTATTAAGGCAATCACCTGTTTTTAATGACAGCGACCTTCAATCGGCTAATGATTATGTTTATATGCGTTCATTAATCAACGTTAGTAAGGTCAATGGCGATAAACAAATAGTACAAAAACGGAGGCGTGCCATAATGCGAGGTGACCCGCATAGTACCCAATCGAATTAAACGAATCCATTTACGTCAGATCTCCGTTAATAATTATCTCGTGTCCCGATGAGCGGTTAATCGCGCTTCGAGAAATGTTGTGTCGTCCGCCATCGATATCGGTGAACGAAACGTATTACGATGTATTAATTATCAACATAGAGTTTGTGTCGCGGGACTCACATCATATGCGCTGACGATATTTGAGGCGAATGCCTCAGTGCATGTAAGTGTGCACTGTCCGCGGTATTAGTTCCGTTATCTGTCCCACGTAACGTAATGCAACGGATATCGGCACCGATGTCCGTGTCATGTTGTTCTTGTTGTTGTTGTTGTTGTTGTTATATCCGGTGACACTATCGACGCGGATCGATGTGCAGCGTGTTATTTCTCTCGCGAGGATACTGCCCGTCAATTATGGAGCACGCGCGTGTCGCCGTATGCGAGGCTGCGTAACGCGTTTACACCTGACGCACGTGCGACTTATTCGCGTTAACTGCATGTAATTACATGCATTACATGGCAAAAAGATGAACATCGGGTCATAGACGCGATTTCGCAAAAAAAAAAAAAAAGAAAAAGAAAAAAAATCCTTGCAATCGATCTTTCTGTAGTAAGACGGATGCAGAACGGCCGCGATACAAAGTGTCCCGGATCAATCGTTTCTTTAACTTCTTTAGTAAGTAACTGAAGGAAAAGACGTCGATTTATCATTCCGTAAGTTAAGTTAGTCCGACGAGTTTCGCTGAACATTTCTCAGGTATCGAGAGAAGGCCTCGCTTGTCCATCCAAGCGGAGCAACATCTCCATCTCCGCGTTGACCCCGTTAATGCGTCACCTGGCCGACATTTCATACGTGACTCATTCGCACCTCAGGGATTTCCGATCACCTGCTAACGTAGCGAGAAAGTAGCGCGTCACGGTCCAAAGTAAAATCGGCTTGTCTCGACATTCCAGATGTCGGTTTTCGCTCTTTCGCGTGTTCGACGAGCGATCTGTGCGATCGACCTGTCGTGCCAAACGTGCTCTCGCACGCGACAAACCAGCGATCTCCACGAGAAGATCGCAAGTCACATCCCTGACTTCTTGCCGGGACATACTCCACGAGCTGCGCTGTTTCCTCGAAGACCTTGGGAGCCAGTTTTCTGATTTGCGAACGCGTCGTGTTAAGCGGGATTAATCGTAATACATCTGCGATTAATCCGCAATTATGATTGTCACGCATCGCTGTCACTGCGCGTGACAACCTTACCTAACGCGACACTAATTTCTTGTAATAAATTAATGAACGTTTACAGAAACAGTCACAACTGTGACAATTTCTTGAAATATATTTCTTCATAATAGTATAATAAAATTAAATAAAATCATCTAATGTTAAATCTAAAAAGGAAGGAAAATAAAGCTTTTATAATTCAGGAATTAATTAATTCCTCAAGGTTTTTATTTATATCTAAAAATAGATAGAAATGATTTTCTAAATAAAATAAATTTCGACTTTACTTTGATACAGATTAATATTTAAGATATAATAATTAAATTATTCTTCATTAAAAGTAAAAAAAAGTACAGTACATAGATTTTATAAATTATATGATATACAAAAAAATAATTTATATGTGATAGTGATAATCAATCCTTTGTTTACCGCTGACGATACTATTATGTTGAATATGCTATTTATCCGTGCTTCTCATAATAAAATCTAATTAGCTCATAAAAAGCTAACAGGCATTAAGATTATCATACTTTTTTCTTAGTTGCACTTAGCCTCATGTCACACAATCGCAACATTGGAATGACCTCGTCCGCAATATTTCCGACATTTTGCAGTTTCTCAAACTGTCATAACAACGTGTTCATCTTTTGCATTTTGAATTTAGATGAAAACAAAAATATTTGTAGCAAAATAATAAAATTAATATTATAAAATAGATAAAAGTAGTTAGATTTAATCAACAATCAAGCAAAATATTAGCATGATAATAATATTTCATCAATTAAATGAATGAATTCAAAGAGATAAGTACGTGAGTTTATACGGAGCAAATAATAATGCATATTTGCATTGTACATCGCGTAACACAATAGAAACGAATTGCTTAACAATTTCCTACGATTCTTTCCTACGAATCTGAATTTCTCTCATCTACCGACGCGACGCGCTTGCTGACAATTGCTGCTCCGCGCGAACCTCCGAACGCTGCCGCCGCTGCAAGTGAACCGATAAAGTGCCGGTACCGCGCGAAGGTATTACGATACGCCCACACCGTACGAAACGGCGCTTGCACGGGAATGCGTTATGCGTTAATAGGTCGACTTCCCGGACATGGCGAGTTTCGACGGCCGCAGCAAATCGTCAGCTGACAATGACATTGCCGTTTCTGTCACGTCGCAGACATCGCAGTTTTCCTTGATTGTTTCGTGCCTCGCCGTTTCATTCGCGAATCGCGTATGAAACTATGTAAATATATGTTTGTACATGTTATTCAAGATTATTATCTTCATATAAATGGAGATTTATTATCTTTTATTTATATTTACACACGACACGCGGTATATATTTTAATATTTAAACAATCTCTTGCATTATCTCAATCTCAGATAGAATATTGACACAAGAAAATTATTATTACTTACAATGTCTTTTAATCAAACTATGTATATCCTAGCGAGAACACAATAAAAATATGAAAATATGTGGTAATAATTAAATTGTTTATATACTGGAAATGAATTGTTCAAAATTCGTGTACTTTGATATCGCGTACATTAATATCATATGTTACAACATTAATATTACAAAATTGTATTATTATTCTGTTGCAAAAATTACCCGTCATTCAGATATTCGTCTCCAATTCAAAAAACAAATATAATAAATATAAAGATATATATAACAATATAATTATTAAAATATAATTTTAAAATATAATTTTTAAATATAATTAAAATATAATATATAATATATAATATATATAATAACTCAATCATTTATGCTACATTTATTTTTCATTTCTTCAAAATCCAAACTATTTCTTTAGTCAAACTGTTCAGATGTTCAAAACCTGATATTTCCGAACATAATGTTTCATATTAGGCTAAATAATTTTTATAAATCTCAAAATTTATTATGCCATGGATACAAAATGTAAAGTCATAAAATTTTCATTTTTATCATCCCTGAATAGCACGTGAGAAGTATCAATATATTACCACTCGTTTGAAAGATTGTTTCTTAATATTTTCTGAGAACTGTGTAATAATGTCTGGCGTGTCTAAAAGTAAAAACGTCGTTGCCTCGTATATTTCAATAAACCAACTCGGACGATTGCCGATGCGACAGGCAAATCCCATAACAAATGTGCTTTCGAGCACGCGCGGTATATCATTATTTGTTAGAGTTTATAAACCGAGACGGTTCCGGTCCATTCTACCTCGCGCAATCAACGATCTGCACTTTGGTGCATTCAGCAGCCAGTGGTAATCTGCTCTTATCTCTTTTCCGCCACCTATGATTTTGCAATTTAGGCGTATGCAACATATGAAATATGCCGTTGCCACGGTGAGAGAACGCGAAGGCGCACGCGGCGATTTCTACCGCATACGCGCCGACTGAAATCCTTATCGTGTCAGTCTTACGGCGATTCGATCGGAATGCAAGCGTGAGACCGAACGTGAAAGAAAAAAAAAAAAAAAAAAAAAAAAAAACAGAGAGAAGAGAAGGAGAAAAAGAACCCCGCATAAATTGCAACGTACGAATGAACGTAGATGCGAGCGAGGCGTTTGCCTGTAGATATGCGGTGCAAAATTTACGGTTGGAAACACGTGCGTCCGTCGCGCATGTGGACACTCGGTGAAAAGGGACGCTTTAACATAAAATGTGCCGTGTAACTTGCGTAATTATAATTATGCAATTGAGCGCGGTACTTTCGCTACATATCTGTGTAAATGAGAAACAGAAAAAAGAATATTATCGTATCGACAATCTTTGTAATGATTTAAACGCGCTCCGGGTTCGCGGGAGAATCGTAAAATCGAGATAAAATTGAATTTCTTCCTGTTGCATGTTCGTACGGGCAGGACGACGACAATGACGGATATAAATCCAAAGTAATTAAATTACTATCGCTTTCACTCTATTTCGTTGACGAGTTTCTCTTCACGTATGTGGCGTTATAATTTATGCCCCGTATTTTACCATCCTGTTGACACGCTGCATTTTAATTGGCTAATAAGGAAAGCGTATATATTAGAAATATGACAACGTAGTCATAAAACTTTAATAATCAAATAAGACAATGTTCACAAAGCAGCACGGAAATTATTGTAATAATTAATTAATAAATAATTTTCCAAAATTTTTTCCAAAAACTATTTAATTTTTTCAAAAATTTTATCATAAATATTAAAATTTGCACCTCTGACACATTTTATATAATCTATATTTTAATTAAAAACAGGAAACAGTTTTATTTAAAATAATCATTGAATCTTTTATAGAATAAACACAAAGGCTTCCAATGCAACCGCAATTAACAGCGCGTTAAAATTTTAATAAGAGCGACTACATAAACAATAATTATCAACATGTGTATATGTTCACAATCGCATTACAAATATGCATGTTTTAATATGTCTTGTAGATTGTTTGTACTATAACTGCCAATACCATCTTTAAGCATACTTTGCAATTACGCAAAAAAAAAAAACATTCGATAGGACGACAAAAATAAATTGATGAAAATAAATTGCGAGTAAACATACTAATCATTATTTTGAAATAAGCATTTATCTAAAAAGAAAAGATTTGCAGCGTAACCCTGTCAAAGATAATAAAAATAAATCGCCTATATTAACGATATGTGAATCACGCGATGTCTCGTTAATTAAACTTTCATAGGCGTAAAAAATTTAACAGAAAATTAAATACATAATAAGAACGCTTATCCTATACTAGTTAATATTTCAAAAATTTTTTGTGCGATTTAAAAAATTAATTTTTTCTTAATTTTTTAAAACTTTTTTTTCCTATCGATTGAACGCTAAGCATCGAGATGAACGCTAAGCAATAAAAAAAGAGAAGAAAAATTACAATAAATATATTTCAAATTTTTTGTGAGAGAATTAGTTTTAAATATCATATAAATACCATTTAAATACCATATATTATCGTCTAAATAAATCGTGTATAAAATTCATAAAATTGTTAATTCTAGTGATACTCTAAATAATGCCATATATCAAGACAAAGCCAAAATGATTTTCGAGTACACGGAATTATGAAACCGGGGAATTTTCAAACTCGTGCGATTATGGCAGTATGTGGAAGGACGATTTTCATGGAATCATAAATAAATTGTCATCATCGATTCCAACGTCACTGCTGGTGACTCTCACTATCCCGCTTTCCTGTCCGTTACAATGACTCTTCCCATTTCCCTCGTCCATGCAGCGTAAACGCAGCGCACGTGCGATTGCTTTTTTTTTTCTTCTTTTTTTGCGAGGAAATGGGGTCATTAAATATTTGCTGTTCTATAATACAAGAGTGGAGAGACACATTGCGTTGCGCAGCCGACTAGTTTGAAGCAGGAGGAAAAAGTTAATAGCAGATATCGTGCGTAGACCCTCATGTGGAAAGAATTTTACGCGTTGTGAATCTAAGGCCATACTTAGAAGGTATATTTGTATTCTATGTAGTTTTACAGAAAATACAGGTATACACGTGAAACTATTATACAATTTTCAGACGAGTCTGCAAAATTCATAGCTCTTGCAAAAGCTCTTCCGCTTTTAGTGTTTATCAACTCACGACTTTTTCCACATAATAGAAATAAAAGATTAATAACATATTGGAATTTTCAGTATAGTTAAATTCAGGCACTTATATTCATTTCTTTTTATAATCACATAAGAAAGTTACTCTATATTTTTTTATTCTCAGTTTTATTAATAAAGAGGGCAAATCATTCACTTTATTAGATGATAAAAGAAAAATATGCGAGGTAATAAATTACGCTAAACTATTACTTTATATACATGTATCATATCATTAATATAATGGAATTTATTTAATTTAAAAAAAAAATAGATAAAAATATGCATGAATTTTTCTATACAATTTGAAATTAGTTTTAGAAAATAGCAGGACATGAGATCATAATTAGACGCATTCTTCTCTTAGCTTTTCAACAAGTTCTATAAAGTAATATTTGAATTATGCGAATATATGAATTTTTGGTATCTTGTTACTCCTAATAACATTACCGTCGACTAAGTGGCATGCACAAATATGAAACCTTTTATCTGATAAGAACCGTTGATACACGATAGCGTGTTTAAACTAGATAAAGCCATTTTTCGGTCGGTGATGCAAGACTAACAGAAACCACAGTCAAACTACAGTCAAACTGGAGTTTTGAAAACACTTTGCAAGATAAAAATCTTTTAACATTTCTGTTCCCCTTTTATCTCTTCATATCTATTAATTTTTTATCACCTTTATTGGCAATAAATAAAACATCTTTGCGCGATATATCCTAATGCAAATAACAATAGAGATAAGATTGCGAGATAATGTGATTCATTCTCTGTTTTATCAAGAAACGGTAGACAAGAATTTACGTTTAGAAAACAGCTTTTAGCAGCCGTTTTAAACTCTGTTAACATTCTACAGAGGACAGCATTTATCGAAGACTACAGAGTCTATAGGTACCCGTCATATCGACGCATAAGTCGAAATTATTAAGTTTTATTATTTTGAATAATATTTATAATCTGCACTTTTTTAAAATAAACGTTGCTAATATTTGCATATTTCTTTCTTATATTATATTTTAGTAATTTTAATTAATATAAAAAATCATAAAGAATTATTCAGCTGTAATTGTACACATCATTAATAAACTGACATCTGCAGAAACATCTAAAAATAATATTTCATACTATGTTTCATTAATTAACATCTTCGCTATCTACAAATTTAACATTTTCTAAATTTTTAAACTATTATTCTTATTAATAATGTGTGCCTGTGTAAAATATTTTCAAAAATATTACATTAGAAAGTGTATTATTTATTAAATGTTATACAAATAATGTATTTTATTAAAAAATTACTTTATTAAAAATCTGCAATAAGCTTTAAAAATAATAGAATCTTAATATCTTGGAAAAATATTAATCTAAAATTATATAATCTTTAATTTTTTTAATTAAAAGATTAATGTAGAAATTGAAGTAACCGGCAATACATGATACTTTTTTTATAAGAAAGAACACTAGATGGCAGACTACAGCAGTTTTAAATGTAAATATTTTATTCTAGCTTAATTTTTATTTCATTAAATGCTTACATTATTTTGAAACTATTCGAATAATTGGAATTGTAAATTTGTTTGAATAAAATAAAATTTTGTGACGTCAATATATGTTACAAAATTATTAGTCTTTATAATATGTCATCATTGATGACAAATATTAATTGCATTAGTATTTTTTACAAAAATTCCATTTGCGGCAATTTTACAAAACTTTCTCATCTAGTTTTACTTTTCACAGATTTTACTTATCTTCTTTTATTTCTTTATTAGATTCGCAAACGTTTTTTATTGTTTTTTAAACATTGATCAATTTAAAAAAAAAATAACTTTAATTCTATCGAATAGTATTGTAATACGCGACATGGCAGCTTATTTGCGATGACTGTGAAGTCATTATCTTATCTGACCTATTTTAAGTTTACGTTACGGTATCATGTGTAAATACTAGCTACGCCCAAATAGCGTTTGACAGAGGAATCTTTGGAAAAGAAGATTCTTCTTTAAATCGAAAAAAGGATATTTAAGTTAAATTCAATCTAACTTTATTCTAGTTAAATAACTAGCGAGCTAGGTATTATATTCTTCAGAATATTTCTTCATGCCTTTAACTTAGATCATTGAAAATAGCTTTAATCTAGGATAGCTTCAGTATGTAATACTGGTTACCAACAGATGGCAGATCAACAAATGATTTCTTATTGGTATAATAAAATTCGTATAAACATTTATTCACAAAATCGCCTTAAATCATATATATATATATATATATATATATATATATATATATATATATATGTATGTATAGAATTCTAAGTATAAGCCAAATATTTCTGCATAGACAGAAATACCTGATATTTATATAATTGCGAATTAATATTTATTGTAGCTTATCATGTATAATTAGACTATGCTTAATTTATTTGATAGATAAATAAAAGAGAGTTTACGCATATAATATATTGGAAAGCAATATTTTAACATTACTTTTAATACGCAATTATCGTTAATACCCATAAATTGTAGACGTTGGAGTGTTTTATCGTGCATTGGGAAATGCATAGAGCACACATTGCGAACTCACCTAGTCTCTACTGCCATTATCTTATCTTTACAATAATTTAAGACTGTATGCGTTATTTCTCTGTAACTTCATATTCTAGCAGATATATAAGACGCATCACTTTTAATTCTGCGAATAATCTCTAGTCGTCATCTTAGAAGAGATTTATCTCGCAAGAGAATAAATTACATAGATTTCTATACCTATTACTACACATTACAACACACATGGCTCTATATCTTCTTTTTGTGTATTTCATATTGATGACACTGATGGGGGAGGAACCTGTCTCTCAAAATTTAAAAATATCTTCCATCTGAATATCTACCTAATTATCTATTCTCCGCTATCTTTGCTCCGAAATCTGCCAACCGAAACATCAGTCGCTGAGCGTCACTCGAAGTTGCAAGTATGTAAACAGATTCTCGCGCAATCTGTTCAACACTGACGCTCATTTACGCTCATTCCCATCGTCCGCACACTTCCTTACAGCCGGGACACGCAGCCTCACGCTGTCACGTCGCCGCCTACGCAGTCGATCGGCAACCTCGACGCGTTCTCCAACAATCTCTCAGCCCACTCGCGAGCTCGAGCTCCTCCAACTCCAGGTGGCGTATCGGTGCTCACCTGCCAGCATAATTTTTACCTGCGTACCACCGGATAGGGGACCAGCCCGACCAATCGGCGTGCCGACCCTGGGGCCCTATACGCTCGGCGCCCGGCGTTCCATCTCTCCAGGGAAGGTACGCTTCGAATAGCTCGCTCAGCTCGAAATTCAGTTCAGTTCAGAAATTCTGCCGTACGCGATAAACGATACGTGAACCGATCTCCTGTTTGCGCATATTGCGCCGCGTGATCGTGCGCTTGTGGATCGTGTTTTTTTTTTTTTCTTTATTAAACCATTGGAACCGCCAGTGCCGCCATACCAGGTGAGTGTTCGCCGCGACGCTCAGGATGTCTCTTGAGCTTGGCTTACGACGCAAAATCGAATGATCGGAGTAACGCGATCGGTCACTCCGTCAAGATGGCTTCAACCTCGCTCGAGCTCACCGAGGAATCTTCGACACGCCAAGTTTAAACGTGAACGCTGATCGTTTTGTTACCGGAAAATGTTATCTTATCATCATGAGCCATTTTCATATATTGCGTCGTGCGCGATCTTCATGATATCTTATTATATACTTCCCGATTCTTTCATTTAAAAGCTTCTTTTATTAAAAAGTTAGTCGTATTTAGATAGTTTATGATCCATTCCAATCGTAGCGACAATTTTCCTCAACTTTTTTCCTTATTTGAAATTACAAAATTTGTTTTTTTCCACATTTATTTGCATCTGTTAATACATTCACAGATCAACATATACTGATATATCTGTATATTCTTTGAAATCTCTCTTGACAAATCGTTGACGCATGCGTCAATAGGCGTTTGAGGAATCTACTGGAATCCGTGTTTTCTTACTAGTATTTTTTTTTTTTTTTAATACAAAAACCTGATAACTTTACGTAAGCAAATTACTTAGAATGTCACAAATGTCAGATGCAACTAATGTGACAAAAAAAATTGAAGATTTATATTTTCGGAATTATCGCTTTTTAATATGAAGCTAGTTAAATGAAATTTTATAGAAAGTTTCTTCATCAAAACGTATGTGTTGTGTGGATTTTCTTGTTCTCGATAATTATGACGATCTCAGTCATATCGTCATCAACAAATTGTACTATGTATCTAAGCGGAATAAAAAAGTCATGATGTTAAAATGACGTCAACATTATTTTTTGGATACCATTTGGATGTTATCATTTTTTCTTCTACTTGGACGGATATCTCTAAATTCTCAGAAATTGAACGAGAAACACGCACATCCGTTACACCGCTTGAGTCATTTCATAAGTCCCTTTAATTACAAAAATTCGCAGCGCGAAAAGTTGTCAAGTGTTGCGAAAATGTATTTCGATTGCAATTACACGATCGGCAGACTGCATACTTGAGTCATCCTCATTTCCGATTCTATCCTTCAAACGCATGTCAATGTGACCTGGAAACCGCGGCCGTCGAATGCAAATTCCGGTCGCGAAGATATCGCATCGATGCGACCGTCGCGAACTAGTCGCGGAATTCGCTTGGTAGCTCGGCCCGGCTGGCCATAAGAATCGCGCGTAGAAATTTGTATTTCGCTCGGTAGTAACGTAACGCACGTTGTTGACTCGACGGAATGTCGCATGTACACAGTGATCTCACCGTATATTTTTAGGCGTCATATACGACCACGTTCGGATCCACGTCGATCGGTCAGAAAGATTTTTCGGCCAGCTTCTCGCTCAATAATGACTTTCACAAAACTTTCCATAAGGCTCGAGTCAGTAGAGACATATCGAGCCAGAAAACCAATTGAGTTCTTCGTAAATTGCGCCGATTGCACGATTGCTCGTGTGGTGAAAAAACGAAACGTGGTGTTTTTAAATCGCCTTTATCACTCTTCTGCAATATCTTAGATATAAATGTATACTTTGTTAAAAAAGCAAAATTCCTCGATTATAAACACACAATTTAGAAAATCATATTACACTTAATAAAGAATAGTATTATTTATTTTATATACAATTATAATAATTACATAATGTATCTCGTAATTCATACGAAGATCATATATATATACATATATATAATTTTTATATATTATCCTGCTCAATATCTAAATAAAAACAAGCAAACAAGAATTAATTGTATAAAAAAACTTGAAAAATAGCATCTGTTACTGCAACAACAAATAAATAAAATGATTTGATTGCTAAATCACAATGGAGAAGTTAATGTAATCGATCACTTCGTTTTTTTCTTATCTATATACGTTAATAACCAATATCATTCCGCCCAGATATCACAGATATCGAAATTAAGCCAATTTCAAACTTCCATTTTATATTCCCGAAAATGTTAAATTTAGCTTTCAATTTTATCTTCTTTACAAATGAAAAAAGATTTTTACCTGCACACTGATATTTAATATTATTTCGCGCGGTGCATCACAATGTATTTAGACTATTATTATTTATATCGCATCTTTCGGATCGCGCCATTATGCAATAGCAAGATCAGTGTCCACCCAAATGATCTATTTTTACATGTAAGAAGATTCATGTGCCTCTATCGAGTCTAGTTGTGAAAGCGACTGAGCACGTGATGATGATCAAGATGCAAGCAAAACATTACTATATAAGAAATAAATTAAATCATTATGTTGCATTTTACATCGAATGCTTTCATTTGTCAACAGTAATTATATATTTCTGAATATTCAATTATTTTACAAAAATCTAAATTTTCTTTCATAAAATATTTCTTACAAATTTAAGAAAGAAACATTATTTTTTAATGGTAGAAATCAAAATGGGACTATAATAAATTTATTTTAGTTTTTTTTAAATATCTTTAAATTCTATGAGAGATACATTATATAAAAAATATTTCCTACGTTTAAGAAAATATTTAAAATATTAAAATATCCACCAATTTAAAATATCTTTCAATGGGCATTATCTTGCCGCTAGGCATAGAATCTTCCTCTCAATGCTTTTATTCGACTTTGTTCCGGACGCATAAATATCGAGTGGAAGAGCCAGTTCGTGCCAGATGTATCGATTTATTCTCTTTACCATTTCGTCTTTTTTTATTACAAGAGGAGAAGAAAGAGGAAAACGTATGTGATATTTCGCACAATGCGTTCCGCAAGCACTTTAGCTACATTATGAATAATGAGGTATGATAAAGGAGATAAACGATTAATACGTGTCGTTCATTGTACACCAACAGTTTCGGGATTTCACTGGTGAACAAAGTGTACAAAGGGAAAGAATGAATTACATATTTAAAAATTCATCCAATGAAAATTTTAAATTTATTTTACATATTCTATACGTAGCGATGCGAAAGATTTCTATTATTATCCATGAATATCATGAAAAACAAAATACATCTATCAGTTGAAAATGGATATTCAAGAATAGCATGATCAGAAAAATACAGTTAACTGAGAAAAATTATATTAAATCGATGGTATATACACAAGTTTTTTTTCTTCTAAGAAAATTTTTCTGACGTTTGTGATTTTCCAAGAAATCAGCAACATCGTATAACAAAATAATTAAAGAACTTCATCTTACACTTATTACATTGAATCATTTTCATCTTAAATCGCAATGTGGTCAACGTATGATTTTCCGATTACATGATAAAGGTTACTTGAAAAATAAAGAAGCAGTTGTAAAGTCTTTTCTTTAAATTTATTTATATATTCTAATTCTTATACATTATTCAATATTTTCTATAATTTGAAAAATAATATTTAGTATGATTTCCCTAGTATTTAATTTATATTCCCCTTTGATTGAAAATAACGATTCAACCAGATTGTAACTTTAGTATCCCCAGAAGTCAATAACAAAGTATCGCTTATCCGGGTTTACAACGATATTCCCGGAAGATATTTCAGTTCACGTGCAACGCAACTATAAAAGGCTATGTGCTAACAAACGTGCCTTCGATTCACCATGAACCATCACGTCGAGTCGGGACAATTTTCTCAATGCCACATGATTGTGACGAGGTCGAATCTTATAAGTCGACATTTTGAAAACGAAGAGCAGCTCCTTTATATTTTTTTCAATAACCCATAAAAAAAGGCTACTTTATTTTTGTCGGAAGCATATAAATAAAAAACAATGATGGTAGCTATTACATAATACAATACTACAATTTAAATGGTTTGGTAGACATCACAAAAATGTTTTTCTTTGATAAAATTTATAATCGATATCACAGACAAGGAAATTGAAAATAATAGATAGACTCTGTTATCGCGATGCTATATTAATTGGAAACGTACATGGCTGGAGATAATTACAAATCGTGCACACTAGAAGTATCTGGTCACGGAAAATCTAACGAGTTTCGTAACGTGATTATGGAGATCAATTAATAGATAACGATACACTAATATATTTATATACAATATTTTTATAGGTTTAAATCAATATATCATTTCTCTAAATTTTGTAGATAAGAAATTATAGCACGGATAATTTTTATGTGTGCAAAAAATAATTCAAAATAGTTAAAAAGAAATTAATGATTAAAGACACGTAATTTGATATTAATAGATAACAATACATTAATATATTGATATACAATACTTTTATAATTTTATATCTAATAAATGCATTTCTAAATTTCATTGAAAAATAAAAAAATAATGATACGTGCATTCTTATCAAAGAACAGTTCGGGTTAATAAAAAATGAATTTAAAAAAAAACACGCAAAAAGCGATTTCAAAGATAATTTGTAGAATCATGCAATTTTGAGTCATTTCTGTGTTTCGTGCAGCAGGTATAGTGCCTTCATGGCGAATTACATTTAAATAGCGTAAAATATATATATATATATATATATATTTTTTTTTGTCCTTGGTCCCAGTTATTCATAAGCGAACAACCGGACAGCCTCGTATCGGTCATCCATATCGAATACGAAATATTGACACGTATGGCTGTATCATTCGTACTCGCTACTTCCACTTCTCTTTTCCTTCTGCCGAATCATGAAGATCTAGAAGGTCAACGACGTGGATTGACCTCCAGTGAACAGACGGTTACTGACACGAAGAAAAGCATCGCTACAGCAAGAAGCGCAAATTGCCTCGGTGCTGACGAGATATCGTCATGGTTGATGATTTCTAGGAATTAAGATTCCCGTAGCAGATGAGATGGAATTTAATCGAAGCTGGATGCAAGGAGAGCTCTCGTGCAAAAGTCACGTGAGACACACAATTTTAAAGTGATCAGAAATAAAGAAAAAGATGCGCTGAGCTCGTACCTACATAATTTGCGAAATCGTTTTTTGTAGAGAGTCACGGAAAGTTTAAAAGAAACTTTAAAAAAATCTAAAATTGCGCAATCGCTCCGTTGTTGCAGACTGTACCCGTTTGTTAATCGTACGCTAAATTACAACGGGCAATAGCGCAGCCGGAGACAAAACAAATATGTTCTTCGAGTACGAGAGATAAATATAGCGATAACCGAGATAAAAGCACAATATCTTTTGTGATAAAGAGGAAACGGCGATGCTTTTCTTAAGAATTAAATAATCGCAGGTATATACATGACAAAGAAAATAAGAATTTTTTAATTATAAAAAGTTATTCGGTACGTGAAAGTAGATTTTTGCGATAGACTGACAATCGATAGCAATCGAACTAAAGATATCTGTCAAGATTCTAAGTCTAAGAAAATACTTGTTTTACATTTTTTTGCAATTTCTTTTCTTCTTTTTTTTTTTATTACATGTTGAAAATCTCTTATTATGCTGGATTCCAGTTACGAAAATATGTCACCCGATATACTAATTGCGCAATAAAATAAGAAAATATTAGTAATATCTTCATTTCTATACAAGAAATATTGGCATAACAAGATAATTTAAATTAATGTTATAATGAACGCGCAATGTATGTACAAGTTAAACATAAAAAGATACATACTTCTATAAGCATGAAATTAGATACAAAGATACATATGCCATCGGATTCATTATGAACCTAATTATACAATCGTTTTGCATACAGCCATTAAACTAAGAGGACCAGACACGCAATCTGTCATCACGACGCTCATATTACTAGTAATTGCAACAGTCGCACATTGCATAAGTTTCAATTACGATGCAAAAAGCGCTTAAGCAATGAAATAGGAGCATCGCGATCGTAAAGAAAAAATATGAGCCGGTTTTCGCGAAAAAGTGAACTTTGGACGAAAGAAATGTATTTCTTGCTCAACATTCTTGTTTAATGGAAAAAGCATTTTTACAACCCATATACATTTGGCGATAAAAGTCATAGCTAATGGTCAGCATAATTAGCATAGCCGCTGGCATTCTGTAAATCGTTCAACTCGTACGTGTGCTTGCAATAGAGACGGTAACATTTCATCAGCGTTTAAGACCTTTACTATGAAATCATCAGATTCTTTTATTATTAATAAAAAAAACTACGCTATACAAATAGATAACATGAAACAGTTAAGTTAATCGTATTAGTTGTTATTGATTTTTTTTCACACCTATGTTTATGTATCATTAATATATTATACAATACATTAATAATATTCATTATATTTATTAACTTAAAGTAAAAGAATTAGCAGCATTTTGTTATTTAACATATGAAAAATATAAATAATAACAATAGAAAAATCTTGTTTTGTAGCTGGTTTTAAATAAATTGTTATCGCGTTCACTATGATACGAGGAACGATGTGAGAATGTAGATGTGTCATTCCTATTTGGAAAGCAAAGTATGTCTCTTCGAGGACGCATGTTTGCATCGTGCTATAATCTGACGCACGCTCGCGTACGTCGCGACAGAATGCGTTGGATTAAAGGCGTGGGCATTTGCAAAAAAATATTAGACTACAAGAATTGTGATGTCATTTGTAACGTCAATATCATTCCGTTTAAAACTGAACTGCATCTTTAATTACGATAGTCGATAGTTGTAATTTCAAAATAATTATTATTGACTATCTTTCTTTAAAAATGAAAAATATTTTATTAATGTCTAAACAGCGTAATTTCCTCTCGCTAATCGTGTTGTGCATGCCTACGCAAACGTGTGTGATCAACAAAATAACTTCATTGGCAGCCAGAATGTGATAAATCAATGACTCAAATATTGTACATACACATAGAAATAAATAGATTTTTAAAGGAGATTAAATAATTTCTGTATTTTTTTCTTTTAAAAGAACAAACTTATTATACGAACTATTATTATACGAACTATTATACTAGTAAAGAGAGACTACTTATTTAAATAATGTTTTATGTATTAGAATACAGCACAAAAAATATTTTCTCGTTAATATTGCTCCGCTATAATTGAGATAATTATGTATATAATATTTTCTTGATATTCTCTGTTTCCACAACATACGAAAGGAATATTCTTCTCTAAATATATTATTTTCATAATTATTTATTTAAAGAAGAAATATTCTTTTTTAATTTATTGGAATATCACAGAGAAAAGCTAGAAATTTTTAAAAAGTTTTATTTGTTCTGTCTCTATCTATCTAAGGGTGCATCTTTAAAAGTATTTTTAAACTTATTCGATTATAATCATTATTGTTTTTTGCTGAATTGATAGCTATTCCTAAAACTTTAAAGTTTTCTTTTTTCTTTGAATTAATATTTTAAAAAAATATGCCCTTATGATTTATTATTTGAAATGACTTTTATATCACGATAGTCAAGTTGTTTAGATGACTTGCTATTTTCACTCAAAAATATCAAAAACGAGATTTGATGGGTCCCTTTTAAATCAAGTTGGTCTTCTGCTCTCCTGAACCTGCTGGCAATTTGGAACTTAAGAGGGAGGAGCTGACCACCTGCGCTTGCTTCATCCCGGGGCAAGTAATTCTACCTACCTGGCTTTATACCCCGCCGAGGAGCCCTCGAGAAATCGAACAAAGACTCCAGATGGAGGAACTCGCGCGTCCTATATTTAGCTTCCGTCTCTTAAATTCACATTCACGTGTAAACGCGTATGTTTGTTCACTTTACGTTCGATCTTTCTCTAGACATATTCCAGCCTGAAGACAGCCATTCGTTGCCGATCCATATCTTTTCTTGAGAAATTTCTCAAGCCCAGCCCAACAAAGCGGCGCCCATATGACGTTGAAAGAACGAAAATTTTTATTTAGGGGACGTCCCCTTGAATATCTCCTTTCAGCTGATCTCAATGGAACATGTCACGAAGTAGCCAAAACGGTGAGAAACCGTTCTGCTGGCACGAATGTCAAGCACAAGGATTACATCCTCAATTCAGGAAGATTATTCGTTTGAATGATCGAGAATTAGAGATATTCAAGAACATGCCAGGTACTGGAAGGAATCTTATTTTTCGCTAAATCGCAATCCCCTTTAAAAAAAAATAAATATCGACAGCTCTTATGATTTACACATAGCTCAAACGGTCGTATGTTGCTGAGCACGGTAAACGAGGCATTGTGTAAGTCAACTCCATTGTCATCAAATGACAAGAAGCATCTCGAGTAACTGTTGCATAACGCGTTCGTCGCATGCGCTATAAATTCTTCAAGAAATTAACATAGCCGAGACTTTCTCCCAAATGCCCAGCGAGATAACATTGCTAGATTACTATAACATGCTAAGCTGAATAACATCGTTTGTTGCTTCAATTTCGATTGCGATTCTAACGTTGAGAATTTCTCGGAACCGGTCTACGTGTTTCTGACGCGCGAAAATAATTGCCCGATTTCAGCATTTGCAAGTCACAGCGTTTCTATCGCATACCGATGCATTTCTTATGTAGAAGAATACGCATTGTCAACTATTCCTCGTGCTCTTTGCATTTGCATCTCGAAGCTAAAGTCCGCGCCAGAAAATTGTTTACGCGAAGAAAGAACGACGCATTTCGCGCAACAACTCGCAACAAATCCCTACGGGAATGACTGCACGATCAATTTTTGTTGAATCAGATCAACTCCAGTAATGGAATGCGACGCATGAAACGAGTCTGCTCGATAAACATTATTATGAGAATAACGTAATACTGTTCTCTCCCTTCCTTCTCCGTTTATATTAACATTCTAAAAATTTCTACGTTATCAAATATATTCCATTCTCAATAAATTCAATACATTCAATAATAAATTCTCATAAATTACCAAATCTCATGTTTATTGTAAAGAATTAATTTTAATACAGCAATTCCAAGTTTCATGTAGAAAAGAAATTTCTTAAAGAAATTTATAGAACTAAACACATGAAAGACATGAATTATTCTGCAAAAATTAATTGTTAATTTAACATAAGAATGAAATTTTGCAAAGCTGCTTCGGTAAAATCATATTACACTTACTTATCCTGTGCTCATCTGAAAATTTCCATTACTCCGCGACTCTCAGTTACATTTGTGATAACAGTGTTTCGCGCGGATTTTTCAGCCTCGACGTGCCTCACGAGCAAATAATATTGAGAACCACGATTGATAAAAACGCTTAATTAGAAAATCGATCTTCGCACCTAAGCCCGTGTCAACCCTCGATAAAGAATACGTGACTGATAAACATGTTCAATTAACTGAATATACGTAACGCGAGCTTGTCTGTAACAAAGAATAATCAAAGCAAAGATTTAAAACTTAAAACGTTTAAAAAAATCTGTCGCAAGTTATTAAAAAAAATTGTGACTTTGATTAAATCTTAGATGAGGTATGCAATAACATTTTATTGCCAGCCGATCAGCTCTCAAGACAATAATCTCCCTTCACATCGGTTACAAAGTTGTTCGTCCCACGTTTACAGCCAAATAAGTTCGTAACCAGTGTAAACAGGTTTCCTCGTTATTTGTGTAACACTCAAAAGTCATAATGTATAAGTAACGTTATAATATTATAATCATATAATATTGTAATATTATTATATTATAATGAAATAATTGCTAATGAAATAATTGATAATGCTGCTAATCCACATTTTGTTTTGTGCAAATGAATAGCTAATACATAATATAAATACAGTTATTTAACAATTAGTCTCAGTGGTAAAAACATAAAAATATAATAATAAAACATGTCGCAAAAAGACGAGATTTTTTTTTATCTAATGACGTATTATCTACTTCTCATGCAAAGTACTTCCTTGTGTCTTTGGTCCCGCTAATATTGCGCAATTATGTGAAATATTGTATGTGATGATTATTCGCAAGATATTTTTTTCGTCTTTTCCCGCAGCATTATTTTCCTGCAGCTATCTAATAATCCAGAAAAGTGTCAGTTATTTTCTACATTTCTATTGTATTTTCTAGAAAAAAAATGGAATAATTCCGATCGAAATCCATTTTGAACAGTTCCACAATTCATCCATAGAATGATCTGCGTGCGTTTTCATCCCCATCTGTCGAAAAGTCCATACCGATCTATTCACATATGTGCCAGAAGTCGCGCCAGTCTGCAAATCGTCACGGTTATCTAACACCAGTGTCTATAGGTGGGGCAATAACGTTGTGCAGTAACATGAACAGCGTTGCATCGAATGCAAGCTCATTCGTTAAAATCTCTTGACATCGCAAAGCGGAGAGCAGAGTTAGAATTATCTCTCAATCTTGTAGTAACCGTTTCGGGTATCACCGAGATAAAGGTATTTTTACACTTGAATTTGATGGAATCGCAATCATTTAAATTGTTGTTAAAGGGACGATAATTTCGCAAAATCCTAAAGTAAATCGCACTACGTATCAGAAGAATATTTCGCACTTATAGTATATTACTAACGTAATGTAAAATCGATAAACTTGTTTTTGTGCCTACCTAAGAGATGTTAAAATAGTACATCCGGTTCTGATGGAAGAAACCTTAGTAAAATAATTGAAGCATTCCGGAAGAAGTTTTCTCTTATTTCTTTGCAAACCGCAACAACTTCCGCTCTTGCACTTGATTGCGCCAGCACGAACGTGACACCTCGTCACAACATTCTACAATCTTTACTAGATACAGATTTTTGATCTTGCACTACGTAAAGAGTGAAAAATATACTTGTAAAACTAGCATGCACAAACAATATAAATATATCGTTATAAATCAATATACATAAACAACTGTATAGATACACATTTCAATTTATTGATATTTAATAAATATCTTTATTTTAAAATCATATTTTTACATTCGCATTTTTAAAACTCTTTTAAACAATCCGTGTCGAAAAGTCCAACGGAACAATATTTGCTTTGTAAAGTAAATTGGTCAGCAGATGTTATTTGAGAACGGACGTGAAAAAGTCTCACGTTACACACAGCATCCGAAGTGATGTATTCTCCACAGTTCGTAAATTTTAAAGGTTTTACTAAAAAACATCATGTCATTTAATTATTTTTTAATAAACGAGAAATATAAGTTAACTTATAAAATAAAACTTTAAAACATATAAAAATTCTAAAGATTAAAGTCACATTCGATTAATTATTTCTAATATGTAATATAAATTACGTTGTAATGCAAATTTAATTTAATATTTATTTATTCATCAATTATTTATATGACAACATTAGAATGCATGTTAGTTAGGATCTCATGATGAAAAGCTCTTATGATAAAATCAAAATTTATTGTAAGTGTGACTCTTCACGTCGGGAAGCATTGTATATAAAACATTTTTATTATACAATGACAAAGACTAATTATTTTCAGGATAATTTATACCATGGAGATCTCGGCAGCTTGGCTGCTGACCATCTTGGCGGTCATAAATGCTAAGTGCATAAATGCGAATTCAACGACACCGTTGCCAACATCTACGGAATCTGTTCATATCAGCAAAGTGAATACAACGATTACCGAATCCGCAACATCGAAGAGTAATTTTATCGATTATCCTAGACCTTTCACGAATATAAAGGACATGTTGATGCAGGAAATACATTCTTTAGATTCCAATGTTAAGGTAAGAATCTTTGTAATGTGGAAAATATTACGTTCTATCATATTTAATTAAAATCTTCAAGTGAAATTAATACAATCATATCTTTCTACGTAAAAGAAAGGTCAATTGTGAAATTAAGAGTAACAATATTTATTAAGTATTGATAAAAATTATTATTGTGTTTACATCATCTTAATACAGAAGTAATAATTAATACATTTGTATTAAAAGCAATATTTATTTATTAAACATAACTAAAAAATTAGATATTATACTGAAATAATTTCAATTACCCTGAATTAACTTCAATTTGATTTTTGTTTAGTCATTAATTAATTATAATTGTTCTTAATTAAAACGAAGAAATCATGACTATTTAGATTCAAGAAGAGATGGCAAAGGCTCTTAAAGCCGAGGCGCAGAGAGATAGTACAAACGTTCGAACCAAAGCGACCTCTAAACGATTAAACAAGCCAACGAAATCAGATCTGGAGAAGGAAAATGAAGATTTTAACAAGAAATTCGTTATACCGCCTTACGACGACAATAGCGATGACGACGACAGCGAGGATAGCGAGGATGAAGAACTCAGCGAAGAGGAGTACGACGAAGACTTGGAGGATTTGGACGATGATGAAGAAGTCATGATACAGTGCCCTGATTATTGCAAATGCGCCGGACAATACGCTGCCGCAATGACTGCAACGTATGTTCCCAATCGGATCATTATATAACTGAATAACATCCCTTCGTATGGCGGCAGATAAAGAGTTTCGCTGATAGGTCGCTTCCTGCAGCGTAATAATATGACACAGTTTTCTACATTAATAAAGAGTTAATAAGAATCGGACATGATGCTTCATTTTTGCTAGGATTTTCTTTACATAAAATTCAAGAATATGCGCAGGAAGGAGCTAATTAAAAAAAATACATAAAACGTTGTAACTATATTTATATTACGTGATTGTTACAATATTGTTTTAAATTACAATTTTCTTTACATTTTGCATATTTTTCATAGTCCATTAAACATTAGCACATTTAAAATCAATTTTACATTCTATTTTCATGTATAATTCAATAATAAAATTAACAGCCTTATGCACAATAATCAAGTTTAAAAATGCTAATTATAATTCTAATATTTATAACAATAATTTATAGGATCAACATGCAACCTTTCCATTGATCATTCATTTTTGTTTTTTTCTTTTACTATCTACAGATGCACGAAATTGGTGAACGAACAGTCCTTTGGACCGGGCATCGCTCATCTGCGCATCGAGAACGCCGGCGAGATACAATTGGGACCAAACGCCCTGCGAGCTCGTGGCCTTCAGCAATTGGAGTCCATCACTATCGTCGACACGCGCATAGTCGAGCTAGATCGTACAGCCTTCAATGGCGTTGCGTATCTATTCGCCGTGAACTTGACACGCAATGGTCTGCAGGACATCCACCCGAACACCTTCCAGAACAATACGCAACTCAGCCTGCTCACGATCTCCGGTAATCCGCTTAAGCACATGCACGACTTGAGGAAGCACTATCTGCTGCACGCACCTTCGGTCACCGATTTCGATTTCTCAAACAATGGAATACTGCGGTTAAAGCGCACAGCCTTCTCTAAGATGCAGAGTCTTAATTTTATCAATCTACGCGGTAACAGGCTAAAGGAGATCGACAGCACGATCTTCGATTCGCTGGATCAGCTTATGGAGGTGGATCTCTCAGATAATATGCTGGACGAGTTGCCGATCAATTTTATTGACAAAGAAGTGCAAATTCTTCGTGTCGCTGGTAAGAAAATCATATATACGATGTTATTTATTGATGAGCGAACGAATCTTAATTTAAAATCTGAGTTACATTAGAATAATATTGGAAAACAGAAATAGCAAATTATTAAACTAAAATCAGGAAATGGAAATTTCAGGAAATAATCTATCGACGTTAGCTACTATAAGCTCTTCGAAACTGACAACACTGGACGCCTCGAGAAATAAGATCAAGGCAATTGGCAAAGAGGATCTCGAAGGCATGCCATCATTGGACCAATTACATCTCAGATCGAACAATATGAAGAGAATTCATCAACACGCTTTCAGCAAACTCGATAAATTAGAGTATTTGGATATGAGTGATAACAAACTCACCTCACTCACCGAACATCATTTCAAATTTGTTCCAAGACTACAGCATTTGTTGATGAATAACAATCCCACTTTGGAGACTCTGCCGGTTTTCAAAACTTACGACATGATGTACAATACATTCAGGTGAATATATTGCTTTGTCGCTCTATTGTAACAAACAAATTAATATAAAAAACAAATTAATCCACGTATAACCTTTAATTTAATCGCCTTTATTTAACAGCATGATACAATTTGAGTGCACAAATTGCGGTCTAAAGAGCCTCAAACCAGGTACATTTGATGAAATGCCAGCGCTGTCGCGGCTGTATCTCGCGAAGAATCGCCTGACCAATCTGCCCAATGGACTTTTGGAAAATCTCTCGTCTCTTCGAGACCTGGATTTGTCCGATAACTTCATCACCGATCTCCATCAGGATATGTTCCACGGTGCTCTGAGTTTGAACAAGATAAACCTCGCCGGCAATCCGTTGAAAACATTGCAAGTGTCGCCGTTCATGAACACCCCGGGACTCGTTAAATTAGACGTGAGCCGATGCCATCTCGAGCGCGTTTGGAGCGAAGCTAGAGTACCATTGAAGAGTCTTCGGTGAGATTTCGAGAAATTTATTACAATACTCTTTCGTATTTGAAATCATTCAAAATTTTTAATAGGAGAAAAAAATTTAAGAGGAAAATGATAATTTTATGATGTCAAGACATTCATTAACTAATGTATCTTTGTTTCCATTTTCGTGCCTGTTTAGGTTCCTGTCGATTCGCGAGAATCTTCTACGACGAATCACCATCGAGGAACTTAGGGCCACTCCGAGACTCACCGGGTTGGATTTGTCGCACAATCCTTTGGATTGTGACGCCGAGTTTACTGAAGCTATACAATGGCTCACCGATCACGGAGTTGCACCGACAGAGATACTTAAGTAAGTATTCAAGTTTAGTCACCGGATAGTATATCCTATGAGACTTTTATCAACTTCTCGTGTTTTTATAGGTATAACAATGATTTTGAGAATATCGATGATGTCGACTCGACCGGCCTCAGTCAATGGACAGACTTGGCAAAGATAGTTTGCGATGGAATCGATGACGGTCCACCACCTAGATCACCTCCTGGCAAAAGTTCACACCGGAAAGGCATTCTTGTAGATCTCGATGTTATAGAAGAGGCCGGTACCGTATTAGAAGACGAACTGCATAACGACGAAGTAAGCTAACAAATGATATTTTGAAATATATTTTAGAAATATTTTGTTATACATATACTTTAATTATTCTTTTTTATATTTTTTGATATTATATAATTTTCAACTTCTTGACAATATTATCTAAAGTGAACTCTGTTGGAAATAAATTCTTCAAAATGTCTGCAAAGAGGCTATAGATCTAGGACAATATTTAGTAGTTACTATTAATAGGACACTGATAGAAGTATAGATTGGCAAAAGATTATCAATATAATATATATTATAATATATATAATATAATGGCAGATAAATGGTATAGAAAATAAATAAATTTTAATATTTGTTGTTTAATATAGATTAGTAGTAGAAATCAAGTAAACACTTACTTGTGACAGATTTTGCTTGATTTCTATTTCTACTAGTTTATGTCAACAAAGTCTGCCGGCAAAACATAAGCTTATTGCAAGCACAGATGATACTGAATTAGTTGCAACATTCTAAAATCAACTGCCAATCTGTAGACATATAACTAACATTTTGTTTGCCAGGTATATATAATCAATATTTTACATTGAAATAAACGCGATAATACCAGATGTATTTTTTGCAGAAGCTTCTTAGAAACGGACTGAATATCGATCATGGCATGCCACACATCGATGAACCACGACTTACGGAGGATCAAACATACGATGACTTTGACATCAGGACGGAATATCATACAGCTTGGTACAACTTGAGACCTGGTTTTAAGATCTGGCTGATTTCCGGCACGGTTTTGTCTGTTCTGGTGGTCTTCTTGCTGGTAGCCCGCATCGCTTACTGCTTAGCAAACAAACGAGGACGAGGTCCCGTACTCAGGCCACCCATGATCCTTCGTCAGGGTCTGGTCGACAACAAGAACTGCGGCTTGGTGTATAAGCCTCTGCAGGAGGAGATAGCCACGCCTCACATGCCGAAACGAGGTAGCTTCTACTCGAGTAGCACCTTCCATTACGACAAAATCGTGCCAGAGAGTGTATAAGAGAACTTGTTTTCTGATTAATTAAGTGACCAATTACAGGGCGCTCGACCGATGTGATTGGTCGTGAACGACAGATCATCAAAGATCTCGCGTCGTTCTCGGAATTCAAAGAAAGTTCTTCAAACGATTATTAGATAAAGTAACAATAAAGCCGATAGAGATAAAGTTAGGCAAACTCTTTTGACCATATAACTTACGATACATAAGATCCTATCGGCAAACTAATGTGCATTATTTTCATTGCAAAATATAATTATAAGCATTTAATTCAATTTCCTAGAAACAATTGATCGAGATGCATGTTTCTTTTAGGCTTTTAGGCTTTTTTATTGTCAAAGTTTATGCAAAATACGTGAATAATAAATGTTATTATTATCATTAACTGAAAGATGCCTGATAGAAATAAATATAATTGATAATTACAATATTACAGATACATATAAACAGCAGAGAAAATACTGTTTTACAATTATACAATCATAAATCTTTTTATAAAAAATAATAAAAGATTAGATTATATTTTTACAAAAACTAGAGTTATAAAAAATTATGTACTTATTATTTATAAGTCCAAAGCATTTTTGCAACAGCTCTACTCGTCGATTAAGCAACGGCCAAAAACGCGCAATACAAGGAAAAGCAGTACTGTTTATAAGTATATTTAATCAAAGATTTTAATAAAAATTTCATTATAAATTATTTATAAAGATAATTTAATGATAATAGTATTACTGCAGAAATTGAGTAAAAGCGTGAGTATTAGCCGATGGACGAATGAGAGAATTACATATGACAGATATAAAATTTTATATGAGGCGGAATGAGAAAGCTTCCTGTAGAATGCGCAGTCATAGTAATATATGTCAACAATACTATAAAATAATTTTTAATTATGGCGACAATTATTACCTTACTTGAAAAAATTTGAAAATTACGTTGAAACTAACTTTTAAATTAGATTTTATATATAAGTTATATCACTACACGCGCACAAGCTCTATTATGCTATTATAAATATATATGCTGTAAATAATAAATATCGTTTTAATAAAATTTTGATTAGAACCAAAGTGAAATCCATTTTCTGCCTTGATCGAGTATATGGTAAGGGCATTTATGAGAAAAAAAGGGAAATATAAATCTAATTAAAAGTTATGAATTCGATTTGAAAAGAAAAGTATAATACTTTTTTATGTTTTATATATAGATACACAAATAATCAGTATATAAATAATCTATGAAACCAAGGTTTAATGTAGAAATAAAACGTATACAACAGCTATATTTATAGAGATAGATGACGTGGAACTGAATAAGCTCAATTAAATAATGTCTATCACAACAAGAAGCAACGAGATAAAATGCAAAATAAAGACAGCGAATCAAAATCAGGTCTGAAACATCGACATATATTGAATAATAGCTTTTGCAATAAATTCAAGGTATTCTGGAACTTATTATTGAAAAATTCAAAATCTATTCTGTTTATAAAGGTAGTCTATAAAAGTAATATAATATTTTATAACATTATATTATAAATATATCATATAATATAAATAAAATGTTTCAGGTATACTACATTTTGTTTATTATATATTTTAAAAATTACATTAAATTATTTACACAGCTTTTTAAGAAAAATCCTAGAATTTTATATTTATTTCGGAATTAATAATTAATCTGAATTAATATGAAAAAATTCAATAATGCTTTTAATAAATTTATTTAAACTATAAATAAATTTTAATGCTAAAAACTTAATTAAATAAATTTTAAAAATTTTAAATCATTAAAATCTATATTTTAGAAATTGTATATTTCTATTGAGTCTTGATAGAATATTAATCTAATAAAAATGTAATAGACAGAATATTTTTCTTATTAAATTGTAATAATATTCTTGACTTCTAACGTTTATTTCTTTCTTTTAAATATTCCTTTTTTTATAGGAACATGCTTTATTCATTCTTTTTAAATTCTGTATAAACGCCATTCAATTGAAATGTTAACAATTTTGTTTTAAAAATTGAAATTTCAGACAAGAAATTATTTTTTATCTTGAGTAATTAACTGCAAATAGCGATAAAATTCTATTGATACAGCCCTGTACACATATATATGAATAACGAACACATGAATAACACAGCCACCTCATCAAAGACGCAAGTGGAAAACATGTAGCAAAAGAGGGGGGAATACAGACTGGTCACGATATCAAGTTGGGAGTAAAGCTCTGGAGTTCATAGAGAACATTCCTTCACAATATTTCTATTCGAAAGACCTGCTAAAATTTATTTCAACTAGTGCTACTTTTACGTTTTTTTTTTTGACGATTATTTCTAAAAAATATTTAAAATGCTGCCGAGACGACGAGTCATTGATCTTCTGCAAGTCATTTCATCTCAATCGTAAGTAAATCACCGAATATTAAACATTTTCATATAAAAAAAAGAAGTAATATAATAGCGACGTTGACAAACGAATCACAAAATGTTATCATAAATTAATATACATATAATAAAAATAAATTTAGTTAGAAAATATATTT